>NC_042998.1:49832686-49880186 GCF_006345805.1 Octopus sinensis | reverse complement strand
CAGTTCTTTGTTGATGGCACGGTGGTGGTGGTGGTGGTGATGGTGATGTGTTGTTGGTTTTGGTAGTGAGTGGGTGGATATCATTAACCAGGTGTAAAATGTTGATGAGATGATGAAGACAAATTTTGTTGCTTCCGACAAGTGGTGATTTCCTTCCGTTCGGTATTCCGCGGATGAAGATATTCAGTGCCCATAACCGGACTAGACACTCCAGCATGAAGAATATATATTAAAAACGGAAAAGATTACAAAACAGACTATACTAATAAGATTTGAGCTTCTGTTGTTGATAATGGTAGTGGTGGTGGTAGTGGTGGTGGTGATGATGATGATGATGATTATGATAATAATGGATGATGATGATGATGGTGATGGTGATGGTGATGATGGTGGTGGTGGTGGTGTTGTGGTGATGGCAGTGGTGTTGGTGGTTTTAGTCTGTGTGTGGTTGTGGTGGTGAACGTGATAAATTAATAAAAATACTGGTTGTGAAAAGTTTGCTGGCGGTTGTGTGAATGGTGGTGGTGATAGTGGTGGTGGTGGTGGTGGTGGTGGTAACGTTGTTGAGGATGATGTTGGTGATGATGATAATGGTGGTGGTGGTGATGGTGGCGGTGGCGAAGAGGAGGAAGGTGCCCATGGCCACAACAGAATGATTCTGTTGATCCCCGACATCATTGGAATCTTTCGCCCCCTCTTCCTCCAACTCTTCTTCATACACCACCTCATCATCATCATCATCATCATCATCATCAAGTAACAGAGCAAGAGGCAGAGAAGGTACTATGCAAAAATTAGACTGCTATGATATGCATGACATGAGAATTGCTGCGCTGGATGGCGTGGAAATTGCATTTGTACTTCCTGTATCTAGGTGAGAGAGAGAGTGGTGAACGATGGGTTTGGATGTATGGATGAGGATGGCTGGATCGCATCTGGTATGTGAGGTACTCCGACATATATGTATGTTCGTGGCAGTCTGTGGTAGTGATCGCGGTGATGATGAGGATGTCAGTTGTTTTGGGTGATGATGATGCTGGTGTAGATGTTGTCGACAGTTGATGTGGTGGAGATTATGAGACTGATGATGATGATGATGATGATGTTGTTGATGATGATGATGATGATGATGTTGATGATGATGGTGATGGTGATGGTGATGGTGATGATGGTGGTGCTGGTGGTAACGATGATGTTGATGATGATGATGATGATGATGAGGGTGGTCATCGTGGTCGTGATCGTAGTCGTGGTTATGATGACGAGGATAATGACTGGTGCTTATCGTTCCAACAAAAAGAAACGCATGGTAAGTTGATAGTGATATGTTTCGATATGGGTGAATATTGACGATACCCAGGGTACAGATGGCACTATATAGCATTTGTATTGAATGGTGGTACCTGCAGCAGATGGTAGCTTTGCTAATGGGAAATATTGTTGAATTTCTAGAAAAAATTATGCTAGAAAGAAAAGAAGGAAATTGATTTCCGATCCTCAGTTCATTTTTCAATAAAATCCTGTTTATTGTATTTTATTTTATCATATTATAACTATGAAATAATAAACAATATTAATATTTCAAAGACAAGGTTCAAAACATCAATGATTCTGGAAACAAAATTCGAAACAAAATTAGAAACTAAAATAATAATAATAATAATAGTAATAAATAATATAATAATAGTAATAATAATAATAATAATAATAAAATGATAATAATAATAATAGTAATAATAATAATAGTAATAATAATAATAGTAATAATAATAATAAGTAATAATAATAATAATAGTAATAATAATAATAGTAATAATAATAATAATAAAATGATAATAATAATAATAATAATAAAATGATAATAATAATAATAATAATATAATAAAATAATGATAATAAAATAATAATAATAATAATAAAATAATGATAATAATAGAAATTAAAAATAATTAATAATGATAATAATAAAGATAATGACGCATTAACCACTGCAACAATAAAACAACGCAGTTACAACGACAACATTGTTTCCAATAAAAGCAATAACACCAATGCAGAGAAAACACTGACAGCCTTAGTAGATAGTAAAATGATGACAAGATAAACTACATATATTCCGAAAAGAATTACATAACTACTACTACTGTTATGACTACCATCACCACCGCTAGAAGGAACAAAAGCAACACTAATCATTTCAGCAGAATCTCCCATGCCATCGCTGAGTGACAGAACCAAAGTTCTTCCCAGTTTAACACTACTATCTTGGTTCTTTTGGTGCCTTAAGCGGAGTTTGTTCTGTTGCATGCATTCGGACCAGATTTATATTCCAGTTCCTTTCCCATCCGCATTGTTTTTCTTTATCTGCAGAAGTTGTGTGTTCAGGCTGGGCATCAGCTTCGTAAATTTTTACCAGGATTTCCTGGGATTTTCTGCAACAGCTAAAGATAATGCCTCTATTCCCTTGAATATTTACATCCGCTAGAAAATAAACTTTCATTTAGTATGCCTACCATTTGATAGAATAGGTAAAATTTTTCTTACTTTTATTCTAAGGTACAGCTATAAGGCAACAGCATAAACAAGACAATATCATTATCTCATGCCAATGAAACGCGTTCTCATTGGTATGAGGATGTAACGATCTGCCTATCTCATTTTATCAAGTGAATATATTTCCCCTTACAGCCTAAGGTTTTCAAAATGGGTTCATTTTTCCTATCTTCCTCAATATTGGTACAATAAATTACATAATAATGACTGAATAGTCACAAGAAAAACTTAAAACAACAGCGACCAAAATGCTGTAGATCTATTCCCTAGCGTAGCTAGAACGTGTGCCGCCCAGGGCAGCCCTTCCGTTTGCCGCCCCCGGATCCAACAAAAATCACATATTGCCAACTTCAGGCCCAAAAGTGTCGCCCGGAGAGGACCGCCCTTACTGACCCCACAATAGATGATATAACATTCTGTGTCAGATGATATAACATTCTGCGCTAATTCCAACATGGTTCTACTTGAAATTGGCTCATCGGCTATGACGTTCAATGCAAACCGATATGCCTGAGAGCATATATCTGTATATGTAGGTTGTTGCTGTTGTATTATTGAATTATCCCTTTAGTATATGGCAAGACGACTGTGTATTATGTCCGTTAAATAAGGGTTTCTGAAATAGCTTATACATATTAGCAACAATACTAAACCATCAACACTAACAACAACGGTACATACCTCAACAACATAACGATACATACTACAACGTAAGGTGACGAGCTGGCAAAAACGTTAGTGCGCAGGACGAAATGCTTAGCGGTATTCCGTCTGCCGCTATGTTCTGAGTTCAAATTCCGCCGAGGTCGACTTTGCCTTTCATCCTTTCGGGTTCGATTAAATAAGTACCAGTTACGCACTGGGGTCGATATAATCGACTTAATCCGTTTGTCTGTCGTTGTTTGTCTTCTCTGTATTTAGCCCCTTGTGGGTAGTAAAGAAATAGGTACATATTCCAACATAAACACCAATACTTAGGTTACAATCAAAACTAGCATCATCAACAACAACAACTCCAACACCATGAATCCTACTGCCACCAACAAAGAAACTAACCATTCCACTACCAACAGCACTTCCATCAACATGCTATACTCCCTCCTCATACAAAAAAAAAAATTCGGGCCTTGAGCACAATGGCAAAAAAATAAAACAGTAGAGCGTTGGGACTAGATGTCATTCAATATTTAGTTTCATCCGTCTACGGTCTGGTTTCAAATCCTGCCAGGATTGTCTATGTCTTTCATACCTCTGGGGTCAATAAATTAATGCCATTGTTATACTGACTACACAACACCCCAACCTATTTGCGGCCTTGTGCCAGTTTGAGAAAGCGTTCTTATTGAGAAAAAAAATCAATTGTTGTTTGGATAAGATACCAGACTAGGTTGTGAGTTTGTATACTACACCATTCCCTGTATTTGTGTATCCCTGAGCAAGACAATTATCTCAACTTGCCCATGTTTTCATGCCAAAGTGTAATAAATTATTATAATTACAGTTGTTATTGTTTCTTGATGCCGTAATTGTTGTGTGTGTGTGTGTGTTTGTGGGCGTGTGCGTGTGTGTGTATATGGAGGTGCGTGGCTTCGCGGGTAAACTTTTGCACTCGTGTTCGTAAGATTGTGGTTTCAATTCCTGGCCCGGACGATGTGTAGTGTTCCTGAAAAAAAAAACACTTCATTTTATCTGCTTCAGTCCACTTAGCTAGCAAAAAATGAATAATCCGGCGATGGACCATCAACCCGAGCTTGGTGGGGGTCAATATGTCCACCACGGAATCCGGGAAACTAGCCCTATGTGTACACGCCTTGAGACGGACCGTTTCCTTTATACATGTGTGTGTGTCTGTGGTCTGTAAGTATATGTGTGTGTGTGTGTGTGTGTGTGCGTGTGTGTGTGTGCGTGTGTGAGTGTGTGTGCTATGTAACAAACTTAACGTGTGTTTCTGGAAAGCCATAAGCTGCGTCATTTCATCCAGAAAAGTTCCCTCTGTACACGTGTTGTGTTAAAAAACACAATATAGCGGAAAGCTAAGCAAGACGAAGTCCAACCGGAAGTAGGTATTAATATATATATATATATATGTGTGTGTTGTGTATGTATGTAATGTATATATTTAAATATGTGTTATACTTACATATATATAACAGATATATGTATAATATATAAATAAATATATATATATAATATATATATATATATATACCTACAAACGTATATATGTATAATATTATATATATATATACTTACATATATATATATATATATACATATATATATATACATACATTATATGTGTATATATATATATATATTTATTTATATATATATACATATGCTGTATATATATATAACATACATACACATATATATGTAACATATATATATATATATATATATATATATAATATACGTATATATATACATCTATATATATATATACGTATGTAACATACATCTATATATATATAAATGTATGTATATATATACTATTTACTATATAGTATAGTGTGTAGATATATTATATGTATGTATATTTATATGTATATATATATATATATATTATGTATATATATATATATATATATATATGTATGTATATATATATATATATATATAATATCTATATATATATATATATATATATATATATATATATATGACCTGGGCCGCCAACCATCCCCTGTGGATGCCAGCTCCTGGCCATTCCAAGTAGTCGATCTTTTTGCGGTCGCCTGCCAGTGCGCGGTGGAGCGGTTTAACTTTTCCAGGCGTCCCCGTCATCTGAACATCTCACCACCCGAACTCTCACCCCTTCGATGTCTTCGACGCCATACTGACATCATCATAAAACCGGCTTACAAGGGTGGAGCCGTTGTGGTGTGGCGCGCAGACCTCTACAAAGCCGAAGCTCTCCGCCAACTTCAAGATACCTCCTTCTACTGCCTTCTGCCCTCTGAACCCACACCTAGCTACCAACAGACTGTGCCCTCCATGGCCTTATCTCCTTCTCCCGCCTCCCCTCCTACCGCCTCCAACCTTATTGTCCGCATCCCTTGCACCCCTGCTACTTACTTCCTCCCCAAAATCCACAAACCTAACAACCCTGGCCGCCCCATCGTCTCCGCCTGCAGCTGCTCCACCGAACTCATCTCCAGATACCTTGACCATGTCCTTGCCCCCACTAATGTCTTTCCTCCCCTCTCATATATATGACACCAACCACGCGCTCCGTTTGTTCAACTCTTTCTCCTTCCCTCCGGCCCCTCTAAACTTCTCTTCACTCTCGACATCCGGAACCTTTACACAGTGATCCCTCACCACAAGGGGCTGCGTACACTCCAACATTTCCTTAACCTTCGACCTAACCCCCAACCCGACACATCAACACTCGTTCGTCTGGCCGAATATGTCCTCTCACTCAACTGCTTCTCGTTCACTGGTGATTTCTACCAGTAGGTCTTGGGAGTGGCCATGGGAACGAGAATGGGCCCCAACTATGCGAACATGTTCCTTGGCTACGTTGAGACCCAAATATACTCAAGTTTCACTGGTCCCACTTCCGAACTATACGGCCGTTATATTGACGACTGTATCGCTGCGATCTCATTCTTCCGCAAACATCTAGACTCCTTCCTCTCTTTTGTCAAATCCTTCCATCCTGCCCTCCACTTCTACACTATCTCTGACACCACTGTCTCCTTTCTTGACATTTCGGTTAGCATCCATCACTCCACCGCCTCCATCCAGTACAAACACACAGGCTCACACTCATACCTCAACTTCTCTTCCTCCCACCTTAAACACACCAAGCTTTCCATCCCCTATTCCCAATTCCTCCGTCTACGCAGGCTCTGTAGTGACGACCATGACTTTGAGACTCAGTCTCAACTCATGGATCGCCACTCACCACTATCCACACCGCCCTTACCAGAGCACGTTCCGTGGACTGTGCATCTGCCGAATTACTGCCAATATTAACATCGATAAAGCTTGACACAGAAGAATGACATTTGACATAAATATTTTTTGCAAACAACATAGTTACAAACTTCTCCAGAGAAAAAAAAATCAGATAATCACAAGAAGGTAAATTTGTCTAAGCACGACAGTGCTAACGAATGTAGAATTCCATCACCGCTGTTGAGCACTCTTTGTCTGCTACTCATATTTTCCCGTACCTTTTATCATTAAACATCGATACGAGGTTCTTTCTCGAAACGAATGCCGCATTCGAGTGGCTTTCTATAGTATATCAGCGTTAGGTAAGATATACAGAATGCTGTTTTGAACTAATATTACTTTCATCGCTGATACTGAATTTTTATCAAGCCATTGGTGATTTGTTAGGCACTGCTTTTTCTATATAATTAGAGGCTACGTTTGTCTAAGCATACGGTTGCTAAAAGATGTAGCAATCCCAACACCGCTACTGGACGACTTTCATTTGCTACCAATCTTCCATGCATTTTAGCATCATACGTCTATACGAGATGTTGCCTCGAGATGAATACTGTAGTTGTGCGTCTCTCTATCGTCCATCCACGTTAAGTAAGGTATATAGAATGCTATAATTTAAAGAAGCTAAAATAGTTCCTAAGTTTTCGCTACTCTCGTAAATTTTCGGATGCCACTCATCTATCTAAAAGTTATAATCAGTGTAAGTATTTTTCTTTTCTGTGTTTGGTCTGTTGATTAAGTTTCACCAATAATTCACCGATATGACCCTGGTACATAGCTATGTCGGGAGTTTTACGAATGCTATGGCGTGTGATAGGTTACATGTGCGAGCTGAAGCATATTTCGAAGTTTAATCGGTGTCAAGATAAGGATAATTCCATATGTGTGCATGTGCGTGTAAATATATGTATATGTATAAACACACACAGCTATATATATATATGTGTGTGTGTGTGTGGTGTGTGTGTGTGTGTGTACATATATAAGTGTATACATGTATATATACATAATATATACATGTATATATATATATATATTTCTTCTTACGAAAAAATGCATATTCAAATAAGTAAAATATAATATCATGAATAGCGATAGCGAAACCGGTCGATATATTAAAAATTATATTAAAACTATGTAAGTGTGCGTATTTTCCTTTTTTAATTTCTTACATATATATATATATATATATATACATACATAAATATATATATGTACATATATATATGTGTGTATATATATATGTGTGTGTTTGTACGTATATATATGCATATATATATATATATATATATATATATATATATATGTATGTATGTAAGTATGACTGCATGAATGCCATTATTCAGTTTTACTTCGAGATTTCTTGCCAATAGACAAACAGTCGGTTTGTTAGATCCAAGGTTCCTTCATTGGAATTGCAACCACATCAACAGGGTATTTTGGAATGTATGTATGCATGTATGCATGTATGTATGTATGTATATATGTATGTATGTATGTATGTATGTATGTATGTATGCATGCATGTATGTATGTATGTATTTATGTATGTATGTATGTATGTATGTATGTATGTATGTATGTATGTATGTATGTATGTATGTATGTATGTATGTATGTATGTATGTATGTATGTATGTATGTATGTATGTATGTATGTATGTATACATGCAGAGCTGTATATGTTTTGTTTTATGTATGCCTTCTCATGCATATAGTTGCATATCTAGACATGCTCATATATACTCAACTGTTTTACAGATCTTTACAGTTCCAGTGATGGACTGGATCTTAAGCCTTCGAATTAGCTTTCTCTTTTTTGATTTTGAGAAGTTTAATTTCTCAAGATTGGCGTTTAGGCAGTATGTTGCATATTTCAGTACTCCAATGATTACAGGTATAAACCTGAACTTGTAATTTGTATAGAGTAGCTGCAGATTTCTCAATAGTTCAGCGTAGGTATTCTCTTTTCCACTGACCTTCAGTTTTATACAAACATCCGTTGGAAGTGAAAATTCTGTCTTCACTTACACACCGAGATATGATGGGTGCAACGCAAATTCATCGGAAGGGACTTGGTTTTGGCGCAGATCGGTTCAGACTGTTTGCAAGTATGATTCGGAGCGAACGCAGACCTGTTGTTAGCAACAGTGTCAAAACAAGGGAAACAGGGAGAAGAGAGCTTCATTTGATCCAAAGCACTCAACAAGGGTAGATGACGAGATGGAAGGAACATGCTGTTGAGAGAAAAATAAGCTGGAATGAGATATGGAAATGGACTACATCTCGGCCAAGTTTTCTGATTCGTTCATCCTATGATGTCTTGCCATCGCCTACAAATTTAACAAAGGGGAAAGGGTCGAAACACTGAACCATATTCTTTCCAACTGTTCACTGGCTTTGACTACATGGAGACACAATCTGGTCCCTAAGTTATCGTCAATGCTATAAAGAACCAAATTGCTCTCATCAACAGTGAGGAAAAAAAAAACAACCATTACCTTCGTGCGCTCAGGACAGCAAATCCGTTTCTAGAAGGAACTTTCTGTAAGTGATGAAAAGTGGAACGACTATTGGGAGGTGGCTGCAGATTTACTAGGGTGCCAAAGATTCTTTCCCATCCCAGTTACGAAAAACCGGATATTATAATGTGGTGTAAAAGAAAAAAAAGTGGTGAATCTAGTCGAGTTAACGGTTCCTCATGAAGATACCATGGACACCGTTTCGGGCTCGAAAGATTGACCGCCATGTAAACCTCCTCAAGTAATATGAAAATGTAGGCTGGAAAGCGGAGCATTTTCCCATCGAAATACCGAAATAAGATTCGTTGAACACAATGTGAGGCCTAACTCATCGTAAAGTAAATTCCACCATGAACGATATCCAAACTACAGTGGAAAAGGCTAGCCACTGGATTTGGTTAAAAAGAGACGAGGAGCAATGGCTAGAAGAATATTGTGCTTTATTTCATAATCAGTTGATCTAGCATGCGGGACCTCATATCATGAGGAGGGGTGGTGGCGATGCGCATTGATGCCGTCGAGAGGTAGACCCCGAAACAGCGCGCATTCTCTCCTGATGATCCAATACACTTACTGGCTTCCGCTATGCGTAGCTTTCGACAGGTAGCACTTGCATGTGCAAGCTGTGTGCAAAACATTTAACATCCGCCGGACAGCTAATTTCCACAACTGTGCACAGTTTCTCTTTTCTATGTATGTATGTATGTATGTATATGTGTATGTATGTATGTATGTATGTATGTATGTATGTATGTATGTATGTATGCATGTATATGTGTATGTATGCATGTATGTATGTGTGTATGTGTGTGTATGTATCTATGCATGCATGCATGTATGTATGTATGTATGTATGTATGTATGTATGTATGTATGTATGTATGTATGTGTGTATGTGTGTGTATGTATGTATGTATGTATGTATGTATGTATGTATGTATGTATGCATGCATATATGCATGCATGCATATATGCATGTATGTATGTATTTATGTATGTATGTATGTATGTATGTATGTGTATGTAGGTATGGATGGATGGATGGATGTGTAGTTTGGTTGATAAAAATCGAATGGGAGAATCCGTTATATATGCGTAAGTATGAATGTTTGTGTTTGTGAATGTCTTTGTGCGTAAATGTCTGTGTGTGTGAGTCGATCACAAAGAGTGCGAGTGTGTGTGTGTGTGTGTGTGTGTGTGTGTGTGTGTGTGTGTGTGTGTAGATATAATGGTTTAGTTAAAAACTGAGATTTTACACCGCTACCACGCTAGATCCGTGTTTTCGCTTTTTGTCACCGATGTTTCTAAAAGAGGAATCGCAAAACGCCGAGGAGAGACAGTGCAAAATATGAGTTTTAAAATATTATGAATAGTGCGACACTAGAATATTTCTATTTTTATTCCACCGACTAACGCTGAGCAAGTAAATAGCTCCCATTCCCTCGGACCGCTCTTCAAGAAAATAATATGTAAACAAAGAAAACAAACATCATCCAAATTCCAGCAAAACGTAAAAACATTATTTCAACGCAAAAACAAGCAAATAGTAGAAAGACAAAAATTGATAACACTCCAACAGAAAATGCAGCACAATAAATAACACACTTGGCAACAGTAATGATATATGGGCACATTCTACGTCAGGCACAATATGAATAATTAAAAACTATGTTTCGCAAAAAGGACTCTCAATATGGAACATTTTGGTGGACGAACGAAAGACAGGAGGCATTTTGAGCAGTAAGATGCGCCAGCGTATTACATTCCTTCAAAGGCGTGCTGCATAAGAACGGTAACTTAACTGTTTTACAGTGGCTATCGAGGTTTTCTCGTTTCATTGAAAGAAAACATGGAAACAGTGGTTGCAGATATGTTAAGTGACACATTTTTTCTTTGGGAAAAGGAGTGCATACAGCACCATATGTGTCATCTCTAAAACTGAAGATGATGTGAAAGTATAAGCTCAAATTTTACGTAAAACTACTATTCATAAGCCTGTTCCGCAGTATTTCGAGAAGTGTAACACAAGAGACATTAGGGACAATGTTTACTCTTGGCTAATAGTCACCTTCATGGAACATGGGCAAGTACTCAGCAGGCATGCAACTTTTGGTAGTATAAGAGGGTGAGGTCAGCATGAACATAAAAGTCCTCATGATTCCGCAAGGCCAAAAAGCAGTAACTGTTTTGTAGAGGATGCTGAGAGGAAGGCATTTAATCTCAGTATTCAAGAAAGTCGACCTATTTACTATATGTCTGAGAGTAAAATCCATTTAAGAGCCTTCTGCAGAGGAAGCCTAGTAGAATAGTAGCAGTCGCAATTAGTCAGTTGGCAAAGAAAATTGCCCCCGCTCCTCGTTGTCAGGGGTGAATCATTAGACCCAAGAATCCATGTCTCAGATACATCGACGAAGACAAAAAGAGTCACTTACATCAACAACTGCAACGACCAGAAACGACTCCTTAACTGAACTCCTTATCCACTTGTCGCTGTGATGAAGAACCGACTTCTGGGAAAAATTATTTGTCCTTCGCTAGACTTCACAAAGCTTTATGGCGTGCGAAACACAAAGAAATTCTTACCGAAGTATGACTCGAGCAAGACATGGGGGGGGGGCACATTTCAAACATAAAATGAACTGAATACTTCTACAAATTTCGGATATACATTACAAAATATTATATTTTAACAATCCTTGAGACGTGAACCCTCACTTGCCCAGTAAAACACAAAAGACCTTCGTGGAAGATTCTGGAATTTAGACGGGAGGCTTAATCGGAAACGTGGAATGCCCCGATCCATTCAAGTTGAAGTTTGGTTTACATAAGGATATATTGTTTTTATGAATGTTTTATTATATTTCTTTATTCCATGTGAATATTTGTGCAGTATACTGTATATACTATATGCATATTGTATATGTATATGTATATCCTATATGTATATTTTATATTATATAACGTCTTTCATCCCTCTTCTCGTCTTTCTGTAACTTGTTTGTCCTTCACTAAACGTCTTTGTAAGTTACTTGTTAAGTGTTTCATCGTATTTTTTGTATCACTACGAGCCCTTGAGTCACAGAACAGATAAAGAATAGATTATCATTATTATTATTACCCTGCGCGCATAAGCGAAAGCAACGTATTGTAGTCACACGCTATTATTATTATTATTATTAATATTATTATCATTATTATCATTTCATTGCTTCATTCTATGTAATACGTGCTTTATTTCGCTTGTAAGTCGCAGAATAATTTGCTGTTTGGTTGCCCTTTTAAGGATTTGTTATTGTTTCCAGCCTCTTGGTGCTTGAAAGAATATAATCACAGAAATATTTTGACATATAAACATATTTGCAATATTGGTTCCAAATTTTGGCACGTGGCCAGGAAGTTCGGGGTGGCAGTAAGTCAATTACATATATCCCAGTGCTCAACTGGTACTTGTTTAATCGACTCCGAAAGGATAAAAGACAAAGTCAACCTTGGCGGAATTTGAACTCAGAACGTATAGGCAGACGAAATGTCGCTAAGCATTTTGCACAGCGTGCTAACGATTCTGCCACCTCGCTGCCTTACACATATCTGCAAAATCGCCAGCCAGTCAACACTAGTGAAAGTGGGGAGAAGCGAATCCAAGCAATGAGAGGATTTTGCCACTCAAATTGCCCTTTTTATCACTTCCTGGCCGTACGTGTACACCGTGACAAGAAAGCTTTCAGAGACTGGATACATTGCCGAAATAGGATATAGCGTGAAGTTAGATGATTTCCGTATTCCACCGTTGCAAGAAAATTAGTAACGTACTTATACAACACTAGCAACAAGCTGAGAAATGTTTGAAAGAAGTATTGGTGCCAAATAGTTAGTAAACAGGGATAAGAAATTCGGCAAAGTTCTGGCTCTAAAGCAAACAATGACAGTATGTGACTCTGAAAAATATGTGCTCCTGTGTGGAGCGACTGTAACCAAGGTTATATAACGACGCGTCCCTTCATACAATCATGCAATATTTTGTAATGACCCTATAAGAACATGGACAAGAGGAACCACCTCTCAAAGGTCAGAGAAAAGCCGTAAATTTTGTTTCACCCATGCAGAGTTCTAAATGGTCTCCGAACGCATTTAGCGGACAATAACAGATCATGTCAGAGTTTTTGCAGATGGAAGAAGATTGATGTGCTGCACATATGGTAGTAGCCAATATCATATCGTCCGCTGTTCTTACGGTACGCAATAATAACAACAAAAACAAAGACAACGTAAGGAGTAGTAACGACAAGAATGACAACAAAATCAGAAATCGAAACTCACCGAACAATCAAATCTGTACCAGAAAACAATAAGCTATTCCAAAGGAATAGTCTTGTCAGCAATACACGTCAACCGTAAGAAAACGTCTTCCACCAAAACACAACACATGCAATCACACACACGCACACACACACACACACACACCACACACACACACACACACACACATACACACACACACACGCGCGCGCATTCACACACACGCATGCACATACACGCACAATGACAAACAAATGCGCATCACTTCATTAATCTTAAAACAATTCGACTCTTACACATTGTCGTGCATTGAGGTTGAGACGGACCAGAAACAAGAGCTCTTTGTAAGAAATAAGTCGTCGGGAAAAGAATATTCATATATTTACCTTCAATTTCTCGTTAGACCTATTATAGATATAATATTTACTAGTACCTAAATTTATAGTAGAATATTATTAATACCTTAAAATAAAAGTTTAAAAAATGCCTCAACTCATGTAAATTGATCACTATTGTTTGGATAGTTCCAATTAAATAAGTCTAAAAGTTAGTTTTAATTATATATACATGCTTAAGTACCGTGAATTTCCATTCTACCAACTGGCAAACGATTCCGTGAATACTTTACCGGGCAACGCTGGGTATTAAGACTATCAAACACTAAAATTCGAATCTACATAATAAAATCCTGTGAATCTTCCATATATCGTATTTTTTGAATTTTTTCAGGCCAAAACTTACAGCCAAAAACAGGTAGGTTGACTTATACATTAAGACAACTTTGGAAGGCCAAAACTTTCATTTGAAATAGAGCAGGATTTGGAAATATAGTGACGATGTTTGAATGTTTACTCTATACGTTTACACTATATATTACGTCAAATTATAAGGTGGCAAATACTGTAATTTAAATATTTGTTTGAATGTTGACATGATTTTCTTAAATCTATATATATAAAACTGTAGTTGTGTGAGTGTCTGTCCCCTTCGATTTAGATTCCTAACTACTCCCACATTTTGCGGTGCAGTTTAATCAAAACCGGGTATCTTATAGTCGTGATTCATATCGAGCCCTTCTGGGTATTAGCGCTTGTTTACGATGAGTCTACGATTTTTAAAATAATTTACCATCATTTTTTTTCCATTTTCATGCATATTTTTTTAAGGGACGTAACTCTCTAAAAATGTCTACGATGAGTCAACGATTTTTAAAAAAATTTACCATCATATTTTTTCCCTTTTTTTTGCTATTTTTTGGCTATAACTCTTTAAAAATGCTGTATAGTTATTTCCCTTATAAACCCGAGCAACGCCGGGCGATACTGCTAGTTTTATAAATAAATACTACAGATACCATATCTTAAAGAATACCACCATGATAAAACGCAGTTGCAACGAGTAATTTTGTTGTTTAAAGTCAGTATAAAGAAAGAAATTTCATTATGAACTCAAAAAATACCAGCCCTCTCAACACCATGTCTTTTTTAAAGCATTAGGTGGCGATGCTAAGACCCTGCTTGCAAACAACCGTGGGATATATATATATATATATAAGGGTTACTGAAAGTCCCTTTAAAAATGATACGCGACACATATGCACATGTTTAGCAACCGAGAAACGTGTCTCATCATCTTATAATTCAAATGTATATAGCGTACGTGTGACAGAATTTAAAACTAAACTCGATTGGTCTTTTATCAGACATGCAACTCCTGCATTAATTAATTACGAGATACATTGTTTCTCGGAGAAGAATAACATCATATCGTTTTTCAAAATTTTGTGCAAAAACTTCGCATACACTTCTATCGATATTTATGAAATAATTTTTAAATACCAACTGGTTACGTTTACTTGTCACCTAATAGATTTTTTTTATTCTCTAAAAGATTATCGTACGTTTGAGAAAAAAAATTAAGTTATTCATGAACAGTAATTTGCATCGATAATAATCAACTTCTTACATTTTCTTTCTTACACAAATATGATACAGAAGACATGCATATGTTGTATGCAAAGATGTATATATATATATATATATATATCGCTTGTTCCACGTATCTTTATTTGAAAAGGTAAATGAAGAATGTAATTTTAACTTTTGACTTGGTAGGGAAAAACAATTAAATTATTGTATCTAATTATATTTTAAAATGTAACGAATATTTCTGTCTATATAATAATAATAATAATAATAGCAACAATAACATCGAAAAATACCTTAGGAATGAGAATCCAGGTTCGAAATTTCCCAAGACACCTGATGAGTGCTGGAGGGTATGTCAGCTGAAATTTGTGTTAACAACAAACAAGATGAGGACAAATATCCGCCAATTGTAAATAATGTAAATAATCTGCCTAATTCCTCATCTCTTAAATATAGAACTGTAGTATAATTAATATCTTAAAATAAAAGTGCTAGTGTTAGCCACTAGCAAATGCTGCACATAGAATAAACCTTACTAAGCCTAACGATTAATTGCTTTATATTAAGAGAAACATCAACAATCGATAATAATCTATAGAAACTTAGTTACTAATATTAGTAAGTGAATGTCACTTTTCTTGAATCCTTCAACCGTGCTAGTCATCATTACCCGAAATATCTTTTTCTTTTGCATCTTTATTTTCATACTTACCTATCTTCGACAAATTTTTGTCATACTCTGACCTCTATCTAAACAATTAAACACACTTTTTGCTTGTAATTTCTTGACGAAAAAAGCATTGCTTCCGTGACGTCAACCACATACACACCTACAGAATACACTCACATATAATGATTATGGCATGTCAAGCAACACAAATATACGTCCGCTATCGGTGAAATATACACACACATAGTCTTCGCGCTCTCTAGGAAAAAAAAAGTCGACTTTTTGACGTACACAATATTTTAATCATTTAGACATATTTTTAACTGAATGTAATTCGTTAATTTCCGTAAAAACTTTTTAATTTATTTACTTTCGTTTTAAAGTGAAAGTGAGGAGAAATATTCGTCTTTTTCTTCTTCCTCCTCCTCCTCGTCATCATCATCATCATAATCATAATCATCATTATCATCATCATAATCATAATCATCATCATCATAATCATCATAATCATCATCATCATCATCATCATCATCATCATCAGAAGAAGAAGAAGAAGAAAGAAGAAGAAGAAGAAGAAGAAGAAGAATTGTTTTAACTTTTGACTGAAGGCCAAGAATTGATCCCAGTACTTGACTGGTATTTATTTTATCGACACCCCGAAAAGCCGAAAGCAATGATAATCTCGGTACTATTTGTTTACAGAATGTAACAAACCAGAAGAAATACTGCAAGGTATTTTCTCCGACTCTCTAACGATTTTCCAGCTCTCCCATACATGTATACATGCATACAAACATATACAAATATATGTACGTATATGTTGCAATCTGTACCTACAAATTAATATAGCAGTACTATGAGAATGCCGTAAATTGCGGTATTAATCTTCAGAAATTGGTACTAAAAAGCACACAAAAATATCAGCGACGGACAAAAAGTGTCATCAATTCGCTGATATTAATGCCTGATAATAGATGAAGGCGCGGGCTGGCAGAATTGTTAGCACGCCGGGCGAAATGGTCAGCGGTATATCGTCTGCCGTTACGTTCTGAGTTCAAATTCCGCCGAGGTCCACTTTGCCTTTCATCCTTTCGGGGTCGGTTAAATAAGTACCAGTTACGCACTGGGGTCGATGTAATCGACTTAATCCGTTTGTCTATCCTTGTTTTTCCCCTCTGTGTGTAGCCCCTTGTGGGCAGTAAAGAAATAAGAAACGTTAGCACGCCGTGAAAAATGCTTAGCGGCATTTCGTCCGTCTTAACGCTTTGAGTTCAAATTCTGTTGAGGTGGGCCTTACCTTATCTTTTCGACGTCGATAAAACAAGTACGAGTCGACCACTGGAATCGATGTGATCAGCTTACCCACACCCCAAAATTGCTGGCTTTGTGTCAAAATTTGAAACCAATATCTAAATCTACAAAAATTTTCAATTTTTTGTCTTTTAAAAATAGAATTATTTGCATATTAAATCATTTTAAATTGTCGTCGAAATGATTAAAAAAGAAAGGTGTAATTTAAAGTTGATAAATTTGAGCAAAACAAAACTAAAGAGTTAACTATCTATAATTACACAGTGATAACAACCATTGGCTAATATTGCTTTGTTATCAAATTCAGAAAAGGACCAAAATATATCCTAAATTTGTCTCCCTACCTCGACTGGTAAATGAAAAGAAATTAATTATATCTAAAACGTTTTAATGGTGTCAATTCGAAGCTCTACCTCGCCACATATGTGACGATCTTAAATAAAATTATAGTAAATTAGTCACCGTTGGCTATTTCATTAATGTCTCTCATAGTCAGACATCACACACAAATTTAATGTTTATGACGAATATTAAGCCTAAGAATATAAATAATACTTCATCATAAATTTATGATTGGAATTTAAATATAAATACGCCACTTACAAGCAGAAATCTAGGTCAGAAAATGTAATCTTTCTGTCTAGATTAATGCTAACAAATATCTTTTCGCACACATATATGCAAACATAAATGCAAATATATATAAACATATATAATATATATATATATATATATATATATATATATATATATATATATTATATATATATATATATATATATATATATATATATATATATATATATATATATATATATATATATATATATATATATATATATATTATATTATAGGCGCAGGAGTGGCTGTGTGGTAAGTAGCTTGCTTACCAACCACATGGTTCCGGGTTCAGTCCCATTGCGTGGCACCTTGGGCAAGTGTCTCTACTATAGCCTCGGGCCGACCAAAGCCTTGTGAGTGGATTTGGTAGACGGAAACTGAAAGAAGCCCGTCGTATATATGTATATATATATAATATATTATATATATATATATATATATATTATATATATATGTGTGTGTGTGTGTGTGCGTGTATGTTTGTGTGTCTGTGTTTGTCCCCGTAGCATTGCTTGACAACCGATGCTGGTGTGTTTATGTCCCCGTCACTTAGTGGTTCGGCAAAAGAGACCAATAGAATAAGTACTGGGCTTACAAAGAATAAGTCCCGGGGTCGAGTTGCTCGACTAAAGGCGGTGCTCCAGCATGGCCGCAGTCAACTGACTGGAACAAGTAAAAGAGTAAAGAGTAAAAGAGTATATAATTAAGGGTGCTACAAATAGCACTAGCATGTAAAAATAGCAGCCAGAAGACGACTCCAACCACAAATTATCATTGACACACATTAACTGAAATCGGGGGAATATTTTTAATATCTATTATTTCTTTTGACCACATTTTAAAATTTGCCGTGGCGTTAAAAGTGGTCATGCCTAGGATTGGCAGTTCCTATGACCCTCGGGTCAGTAACACTCGCTGATAAGAACTAAGTGGCATTTTCACACAGTTTGAAATCGTAACGATACGGGTATGTCTGGCTTTTCAATTTAAGATTCTCTTCATTATTGGTACGTGGGGCTTAGAATTTCTGCTCATTTCCTCGATTTCAATTACGCATACTATGCCACTTGGTATTATTGTAGACAAGAATATCCTTATATATATCTAGACACACACGCACACACACACACACACACCACACACACACACACACACACACACACATATATATATATACGTACATACATACGTACGTACATACATACATAATACATACATAATACATACATACATACACACATACATACATACATACATACATACATACATACATACATACATACATACATACATACATACATACATACATACATAAACATGTGCCCACACCACCTGATATCTGTTAATGATATATGAATATAATTTAACGGGGATTCCTATTAAAAAATTTGTGGTATTATATCGGTGTTAAATTGTATTGGAGACTAAGGAATATTTCGGTAACTTACAGCTTGAAGGCTGGTCATTTGAAGGCTGGTCATTTGTTAGATTTTTTTTTTCTTATATGTCCAGAATAAACTTGATTTCCTTTTAATGAGATTTTCGTTGTATGCTTGAACAGTATTATTGGACATATTTTCCTTGCAGGAAAAATCTTGATAGTCTTCGTGAAATTTTCCTCACCAGTTCTTGATTACAAACCTTCGGTGGTTAAACGAATGATTGATGTACATAAGTTTTTACTTGGTTTCATGTAGCTTAGTTTTCTAGACTAAATGTAACATCAACGAACTTTATATTTTGAGGTTTATGTCTATATGCATTGAAAATCCTAGATTTTTAAAGAAAATTTAAAAACATCCTAAATTTGTCTGTGGATTGGAAGTTGCTATTTTGCGTAAAAATAGTGTGTCGTCTCTATATAGTACACTCGTCAACATAGGGAAATTATTATCTGTTTGATACTTTCCGTATTTCTCTCTCTTTCTCTCTGTCTATTTGTCTATCTCTGTCTGTCTGTCTCTCTCTCTCTCTCTCTCTATATATATATATATATATATATATATATAATAGGGAGAGTTTACGAAAAAAAAAAGACGAAGACAAGTGGTGTACAAAACAAACAGATGTATTAGTATAACGCTCAGGAATAGAAAAAAGTCTTTTACGTTTCAAGCCTGAGCTCTTCTACAGAAAGGGACAGAAAAAACAAGGAGAGAGAAAATGTGTGTAGTGGCTAACGATCTATCATGGCGACTGGTATATATATATATATATATATATATATATATATAACGATCTATCATGGCGACTAGTATATATATATATACTACTATTTCTAGCGAGTCAGATATCCTGTTATGGCCATCTTTTATGTGTTTAAATGTACACTGTATTTTTATATAGATAGATAGATAGATAGATAGATACATACATACATACATACATACATACATACATACATACATACATACATACATAATGAATTTAACATTTTTTTTTCATTTAAACTTGCACGTCGTGCTCCAGAATGACCAACGTCGAATGGCTGAGCTGAAAACAGTGAAATGATGCGGCTGAATGTTATTTTATATACAATTCTGCTTTAATACTCACAGTTTAGTATTAACAATTGGTTTCTTTAGCATGCTTTGTCAAATCTAAAATTCCCTAAAGAACTGCTGTATCTGCGGGAAAAAAATAACGTAAGTCTAATGCTATAAACATTAACACTAAGACATGCAATAAGAGAAAAATAGGAACCCTTAAAAATATCATGCATCATGTAAGGACAACGAACAGGTGATATTTCATGTTCACTTTAATTGGATTTACCTACAATGCTTTCTTTCCATTCTTTCCTAACAAACAAGATTAATGTAAATAAATCAATACATGTATGTATGTGTGTTTATGCGTGTGTGTATTTGTCTATGTGTGTATGTATGTGTGTGTATGTATGTGTGTATGTATGTGTGTATGTATGTATGTACGTATGTATGCATGTATGTATGTATGTATGTATGTATGTATGTATGTATGCATGTATGTATGCATATTTGTGTGTTTTTATGTATATATCTATGCGTGTATATATGTATGCATGTGTGTAATTATTCTGTTCTATTTCAAGATCTATGTATGTATGTATGTATGTATGTATGTATGTATGTATGTATGCATGTCTGCATGTGTGTATGTATGTATGTATGTATGCATGTATGTATGTCTGTGTGTATATGTATGTAATTAATTAGGTAGGTAGGAAGGTAGGTATAAATATATACATGTATGCCATACACATATAGAGGCATATGTATGCGTGTGAGCGTGTTTTGGGGTATGTGCACATACACTCATACTCATTTATATACACATCTATATATATTTCATGTCTGTATAGAGAGATGTATGCCTTTAGGTAGATACGTAATAGATATATGCATACATACATATGCATGTGTGTTTGTGTGTATACATGCATGCATCTATATATATATATATATATATATATATATACATACACTTATTTATAGTTGCAGACATACATATACACACAAGAGTATGCATACGTTTCCGCACGGATATGCGCGCGCGGTTCTGTGTGTTTGTGTATGTGTCTGTGTGTCCGTTGTGACTGCACAGTCATGTGTAGGTTGTAGGGAGTCCTTTACAAATCATAAATATAAAGCATTTTTCAGAAAACATATAAAACTCTTTTAAATGTGTATACGCTTTCGCACACAAGTGCACAGACAGACAAACACGCGTTCCCACATATACATACAAGCGCACATGTACGCGAGCAATCACACAGATGCGCGTCTATACACGCCACACACAGTCAAATACGCATACATATAATTGCGTGTATGTGTGTGTGTGTTCGTGTGTGTGAATAAATGCACATTGTTAAAATTTTATTAAGTTTCCTTGGAAACATGTAAGTAAGCTTCTGTCGCAAACAAAGTGAAAATACTGTTTAAACAACATTTTAGATCACATGTTTCTGGCGTTCAATCATGTTTATGTCACTACAGAAATTTAAATGTAAAACATTTAGAGAAAGCTTACAACTCTATTGATTGCTTAAATGCCTCACATCACCCCCCCACACACACACACAAACACGCACACACAGACATGTATATGTATGTGTGTATATATGTATGTATGCATGCGTGTTTGTATGCGTGAGTATGTATACATTATGTATATACTTCCAGTGAGATACTTTGTTAAGCATAAATAAAAATATAGGAGAAAAATGTAGCATAGTTTATGAAGAATGTGATAGCAATGTGAAACTAAACCTAGAAATAAGCCAACTCTCACATTTAATCTCATTATGTTCAGAATAATTACGAGAGTTGTACCGAAAGTAATGCCGAAGAGCGCTGGAGTATTTTATTAACTGACATATCTTGATAAATTGCACGTGTTGGTAGATATCACTCTATACTGGCACTCCTTCCAAGCAGATTTTCTGTATCATCATTGAGTTCTTGATGAACGCGTAATGCTTCGCAACGCCCGCTGTCCGGGTTCTGTAGCTGAAGAAGAGATAATCACTCCGAAATGCATGCATCCCAAAAGTCTGATTAGGTGTCGATCTCAGCTGATTTGGTGTATTTATACACATTTGTCTACAGCGAGAAATTTTCTCCATTGACAAAACGTAATGAAATGCTTTCTTACGAATTCGAATATGCCTCGAGCATATTTGAACTGGTAATAACTTTGAATTTATGCACATCATTGCTTGACGCTGTCACCCTGTATATATATGTGTGTGTGTGTGTGTGTGTGTGTGTGTGTGTGTGTGGAGAGAGAGAGGAGAGAGAGAGCTCAGAAGAGTTGCATCTAATGACGTAATGCAATGGGTATGCACAATATGTGTACTTACATTTTTCTATTTTTAAGTTAACAAGGCTACCAATGGTTTCATGGGATGGAAATCACTCGACTATTATCAAGCATGCCACATGGAAACGTTGGTACTCCATCTAGAAGTTGCACCTTCCTGTAAACGATGTAATGGGGAACGGCTTTTGAGGGGTGGCTGCAGATTTACCAGGGTGGCAACGATTCTTCTCCATTCCATTTACGATGAAACCAGAGGTTATTATATATTGTTAGAGAAAGTAAGTATTAAATCTGGTCGAGCTAACGGTTCCTCATGAAGATGGCATAGACTCCGCACGGGCTCGAAAGATCGACCGTTATAAACACCTCCTCAAGGAATGTCATGACGTTGACTGGAAAGCAAGGCATTACCCAATCGAAGCTGAATATACATAATTGTTGCTGCCGCTAGGCCTAACTCATAATAAAGCAAATAGCGTGATGAGTGACATCCAGGCTAAGTGGAGAAGGCACACCGATGTATTTGGTTAAAAAGAGACGATGAGCAATGGCTGAAAGAATATTGAATGAAGTCTAGAAACCATTTGATCTAACCAGCTGGGCCTCATCTTAGTGAGCGGTCCGGCGCGCAATAAAGCTGTCTGGCGGAATGCGCCCCAAAACGGCACGCATTCTCTTCTGATGACTCCATAGGCCTAAACTTGCACCCGCAAGTTGATTACAAATAATATAGAAAAAGGATTTCAAGTAGACTTACGTCATATACCTATTAGACATGCGTGAGTACTTCCACGTATGTGACCCGGGAGTGGCTGTGTGGTAAGTAGCTTGCTTACTAACCACATGGTTCCGGGTTCAGTCCCATTGCGTGGCACCTTGGGCAAGTGTTTCTACTATAGCCTCGGTCCGACCAAAGCCTTGTGAATGGATTTGGTAGACGGAAACTGAACGAAGCCTGTCGTGTATATATATGTATATATATATACATATATATATATATAATATATATATATATATATATATATATATATATGTGTGTGTGTGTGGGTGTGTGTGTGTATATATATATACATATATACATATATATACACGACAGGCTTCTTTCAGTTTATATATATATGTATATATATATATATATATATATATATATATATATATATATATATATATATATGTATGCATGTATGTATGTATGTATATGTATATGTATATGTTTGTGTGTCTGTGTTTGTCCCCCCAACATTGCTTGACAACCGATGCTGGTGTTAACGTCCCCGTCACTTAGCGGTTCGGCAAGAGAGACCAATAGAATAAATACTAGGCTTACAAAGAATAAGTCCTGGTATCGATTTGCTCAACTAAAGGCGATTCTCCAGCATGGCCGCAGTCAAATGACTGAAACAAATAAAATAATAATATATATATATACCAAGATGCAATCATTTAATATTTCAAATTGACTTTTGATGAGCTAAATTATAAAAACGCAATTACCATTTGAAATACCATAAAATTAAAACTCAAAAGCAATGAAAGAGATGAAGAAATTATACGAGATAATGATGAGCAGGTTTTAATCAACGTGCATCATATATCACCCACAATTATCTTCAAGATACCTTTACTAGAAATCGAGAGTGAAGGATAATAATTTCTGCTACGATTCGGCTTGAGAAGATCAGTAAGCACACACTAAACCACATTAACGATACAATTAAAAATCCTACTGGACTGCTACAATGGCGCTGCTCCAGCGACGTATTTATTTGGTTTAGAAATATTAGTGAAAAATAATCGATGCAAATCACCAAGTACGAGTTTATTGAATTCTGTCCGATATTGTCTCAGCCCATCCTCACCAAGCTTTGAAATTTTTAATTACGCAATGCGATAATGATAGCAGTGACTCCGATATAATCATTCTCACTAGAAAATTACTGCGTTTAGACAGAGACACTGTATGTGCAAAAGACACAAATGATTTAGTTGACATTACATTGCGCTGCTTTGGTGTGGTCCACGATTTATTTTATTAATCATCCTAGATAAGCAAATGGCTCAATGTTACAACGTAAACTTAGCCTTGTACAGTGGGAATGATGTAACTAATTCTAAAGTGCATAATCTAGATAAAAATATAAAATATCTAAGTACTGTTTTTTATGAACCAGATTTAATACTTGTTTCAAATTTTAATACAAGGCCAACAGGTTTTGGGGGGAAGAGACTAAGTTGATTAAATCGACCCCCAGTGTTCAACCGACATTTATTTTATCAACCCCGTAAGGATGAAAAGCAAAGCTGACCTCGGCGGAATTTGAACTCAGAACTTGGAGACAGACGAAACGCCGCTAAGTATTTTTTTCCGACGTCCTAACGATACTGCCAGCTCACCACCTTAACTAACGTAATATTACTATAACAACATAAGGCGAAGAGCTGGCAGAATCGTTAGCACGCCGGGAAAAATGCTTAGCGGCATTTCGTCTGTCACCACGTTCTGAGTTCAAATTTCGCTGAAGGTCGCCGTTACATTTTATCTTTTCGGGGTCGATTAAATAAATACCAGTTGAACACTGGGGTTTATCCTCTCCCCCGAAATGGCTGACCTTGTTTCAAAATTTGAAATCAATATTACTATAACAACAAACATAACAGACATTACTCTATAGCTCAACATGTATAAACATAAACCATATAGAAAACTGAACGTAAAGATCATTTATAGTAATAAAACCCAAAATGCTTTCCAGTTATTGTTCGTATTTTGTCAGTATTATTATTTTAATGGACACTAACACCACATACATAACAGAAGCAATTGGTAAAAAAAATTATAATCGAAAATGGTTACATTATAATGAAAAAAAAATGTTATACCCAAAACCAAACCTGACAAAATTGTAGTCATAATATTATTTGTTTCAGCACGCTATACAAACCCGGGTATAGTTCTGGAAATTAATCACAAACCCAGGTATAGTTCTTCAAATTATATATTGCTATGACGATCACACTGATGAGTTGCGGACAATTACGTAAGTAATTACGTAAGTGGTAACAACGAAATCGTATTTGTGATTAATCTTTATATTTTGTATCTTTTCATTTGTCTTGCTCGCTTACGTTCTGGCGTTTGCTAAATTTTCAGGAGAACAATCCTTTCTTAGTGGTAAGACCATGGGGGGGTCTACTTCTAGCATAATGGATGTCCACTTAGTGGCCATCATTTTTATATGTATGTAATATAATTTTTCTGAATCTTCAGATTTTTCAATATGCTAGACCATTGGTTTTAAATTGATATTAATCAAATTAATATTCAATTTTTCACCCTTATTATTTTAAATTTTTATATATATATGCGTTATATATATATATATATATGTATATATGCGTATATATATGTATTAGATATACGTATATATATATATAATATATATATATATATATATAATATATATATATATATGTATGTATATATATTAAATATACTAAACTACCTGCGATAGTTATTGAAATTTTTATTATACTCTATTGTTCTTTTATTAGATAACGCTGCAAGCAGAGTAAACCACCGTCTCGAAAGATAAATTTTGTAGACACCAGCAATCTTCGTATTTAGTTTAGTGGTTCCTAAAAAGTAGGGGCAAAATCGATTTTGGAACGAGTTGAATCTATCAATGCTTGTCCATTTGTACAAGTCTTTCACATGCACCCAGGCACATATACATACACAAATATCCACATAGACACGCAGACAGACATACCGACGGACAAGCAGACAATTAGATTGTTTTGTTTTTTGTTGTTTTTTTGTTTTTAAAAGCAACAAGCATTTATTGGAGAAAGAACTCAACAGAAGATATAAATTCAAACACTTGCTCTCGGAATGTTGACTGTTACCGCGAAGTTTCGCCAAAGGCTGGTCTTTTAACTTTATAGAATGTTAAAAACAGGACATATAAACATATGCAAACAATAAGCGATGTTTGTTGGGTGTCAATGAAAGGTAAATCTCAACAAATTAATAGATAATTACCACCAAGTAATCATAGCTCGCTATTACTTATAACCTTTAAGCTACAAATAATTAATAACTTCCGTAAAAAAAAACTTCATGAATTAAAACTATAATTTCCTATAACTTTTGAAGCCCATTTACAACTAATAAATTTTTTTTGGTGTCACATTATATTTAGGTAGTTCAAAATAAAAAACCCCCCAGAAAGACAAGTGACAAGCAACACTACATTCGTAAATTTTCGAACGATTTTGAAAGCATTATTACAATTCAATAACAAAAATATCTTTAAGATTTTATTTGCTAATGTACAAATGCAAAATGAAAGCACTTCTCTGAAGAACTAATGTGAATATACGTTCATCAGTCGCTATGTACAGAGAGAAGCACCGCTGTTTATAATTCATCCCTTGGTCTCTAAGGTCTTGCTCTTAAAGTCAAGCTTTTCTGTGAACTCTTGAACAAGCATCTCTCTCCTGAATGTAAACTACTTAAACATAATGCTATGAAAATTTCCTATTTCACAAGCTACAATTTTGCTGAAACTATTGCTATGCTTAACCTTTCAAATTTGAAAGCCAATCAGGATCACCAAATCATTCTATTTTAAACTATACAAAAACCAAATATTGATGCATACACACGCCAACGAAATTGCCAGGTCGAAGAAATAATCCACTACGCCATAGTGAACTGAATTACACAGGAAGCATAAAAGAATGGTGGTGAGCAATGCTCAGACTTGAAGACTTAGAGATACTATACTTGTTTGTATAGCACTAAACTGTACCGGTCAGCAACACTCATATCTATGCTAGTTTGCCAGATTAGATGTGTAATTAATAGCAACGTTCAGCTGTGCCAGAGTAGTTTTCATCAGATGTGTAAGGTAGTTGCTAATGCAATCTAGAGTGATTGCCTTTAAACAAGAGTAATCAACCAGAGTATTTAACTCTATGACAGCACCGTAAACGGCAACACACAACTGGATTGATTGCCTTCAACGACTGTAATTCTCAAACTGATAAAACCAAAACCCGAAAAGAATTTTGTGCCTTTCTCCGCCTATTTGATAATGTTAAAGCAAAGTAAAATTCGCATCGTTATAGTTTGTCAATCTTTGCTATGGTTTTGGACAGGTATAAAATATTTAAAACCATCTCTTTTTGTTAACGATGGCATTATCCACCCATTTTCAATACTCACAATTTCCCTGTAAAAAAAAACACTGAATAACACTATAATAAATGAGAATACAAGTCTATACAAGAATGATGGCTTTTTATATATAATACAGTAACTGACAACTTTGTAGTATAGTGATAGACTCAAGCGCTATACGCAACCATATTGTCTAACAATACCGCAGCTGACTTCTCACAAGTTTAAATGATTCTCTGACAATACACTAGTTTGAGTATCTCTAAAACAATACAGCAAGTGACAACACAATTCTACAATGATTGACTCTAAGACAATGCTCAACGAAATAGATTGTCTGCACGATAATACAGTAAATAGAAACATGCAGTGTACTACCGGAGTAACTGTCAGTTACAAACTATAAGTAATTAAGACGTTTGTCTCAATACAAGAGCTAGCAACTCAACTGAAGTGATTGCTTATCGACTGACAATATGCAGGTCGATCACAATGCATAGTTATAGTGATTGGCTCTCTGATATTCCACCACGTACCAGCACACAACTGCTACAAGTCAATCATAACACAATACATAACTATAGTAACTGCCTTTTCCACTAGCATACAACATACAACCACAAACTAGTCAGTCGCAACTCACAATGATAGTTATTGATTACTGCCCCCAACAACCCAAGAACTATAAGACAACAACACAACTACAACAACTCAATCACAAAACACGTCTATCCTCTAGGATATTCTAGCAAATGACGAAATACAATTACAATTAGCTTATCACAGCACATAACTAAAATGATTGCTTTCAAGACCCCAGACCAACTGAAAACCGACAGCTTAAGTCATTAATGTCACTGAGACAGAGACATTAGTGCTATACTAATACCTTCAGTGAAATTTAATCGGCAAAACTGAGATGAACCATATTTCCCCAATTCAGATGCAATCTGATTAGACTTTTGAAAATATTTTTAATCACAACTGTCAGTGCCGAACTCTTTATATTGTTATGTGCTAATCTTCTGAGATATCATATCGCAAGATTGTAGAAACAAAGGAGATATTGTATAAAAGCATAAACATATATTCTGTGACCTCATCAGTGACTCTCTGTCCCAAGTGCCTCCTCTTGTCCTGTTTATTCTATTTTGTGTATGTGTATGTGTGTATGTGCGTATGTTCATTAATTTCAGCTCTGTTGATGAATATTGCAAATAAATGAAATCAATTATATTTCTTTGTATCTGTGTTTGTCTGCGATTATGTGTCCGTGTAGGAATGTATCTACCGAACTATATCCTTGCATGGGTTTAGATTTTGTGTTTCCTTTTGAACATGCATGTATGCATAGAATCTTCTAATTGAGTTTGTAAGGCATATCCGTCTATGTGTATGTAACGTACATGTTATGGTTATGAGAATGTGTTCAGAACACTGGCCCCGCCTTTCATTTGTTTATCTTCTACATAAATTCCTGTTCATTCTTCGTCTGGCAAACAAGTTTCAATTTTGCATTGATTCCCATTCTTTTGATGCTGCTTTATCATGACTAACTCTCAAGCCTCAGTGTTTAAAGACGGAAGCACGCTGTACACAATTCCGAAGAGGAATCGCAACCGAAATTTCATAGACCTATTGTCAATAACATTCTCCATGATAGTTTCCGTTCGTCAACTCTAGCTCATGCTATCCACTTATTAGTCTTTCAAAGCTATGTTCGCCGAGCTTTCTTCAATAGAACGAATTTGTTACTTTACAATATCTAACCTACCTAAGGCAGCAAGCTGGGAGAATCGTTAGCACACCGTGCAAAATGTTTAACATTTCGTCCATCTTTATGATCTGAGTTCAAATTTCGCTGAGGTCGATGTTGCCTTTCGGGGTTGATAAAATAAGTACCAGCAGAGCACAGGAGTCGACTTAGCCTCTCCCTCTAAACTGCTGGCCTTATACCAAAATTTGAAACCAATACCTAGTCTACTTTTCATATTCTAACCGGCTATCCATTTTTCTTTGCATGTGCTTGTGCAGCCTCTGTGTTTCATTCACAAAGTAGACATTGCTACATCATGAGAAGATATCGCATCCATTTGCTCTTTGTCAAACGAACAATGAGGTAGACTGAATGCCAAATGGACAATGAGGTCCACTGAATGCCAAAAAATTGTGCTAGCAAGGATTGTCAACTTAAAACTACTCCACTAGGGATGTTAATGGAGCTTTGTAATAACACCATACAATCTATATAAGCATATATGTATGAATGTATGTATATATTAGGTCATCCCCTAAGTTCTGTCCGATTTTACCTTTTTTTAAAATTGAATGAAATTTAATGGTATTTTAGAATGTCTAATGGAATTAAAAATCATTTTTATGCATTTGTGTACGTTTAAACTAATTAAATATTATTTTACAGAATAATAGAATTAAAATTTATTTGATTAAAACCCTTTCTAACATGGAAGTATCCAAAGAGCATTTAAAGCACATAATGCTTTATGAGTACAGAAAAGGAAACTCTGCAGCCGAAACGACTCTAAATATACACTCAGTTTACGGGAAAGAATACTTGAATAAAAGAACTTGCAGAAGATGGTTTGCAAAATTCAGAAGTGGAGATTTCAGCCTTGAAGATGAAGATCGAATAGGACGTCCAGTTAGGTTTGATGATAAGCTCGTTGAGGCATTACTTGAAGAAAATCCTGCATTATCAGTTGAAGAATTGGCAATAAAGCTTAGTTCAAACCATACAACCGTTCATCGTCATCTTCAACTTGGAAAATGGATGCCTCATGAATTGTCTGAAAGCAACCGCAAATCTTGAGTTAACATCTGCTCTTCTCTCCATTCTCACGAACTCATTTCACCTTTTTGGATAGACTTGTGACCGGTGACGAAAGATGGATTTCTAGCGAAATGTTAAATGTCGTAAACAGTGGCTTAGTAAAAGGGAAAAAGCTCAACCACAACCGAGAAGGGAACTTCAGGGGAAAAAAGGTTCTCTCTATCTGGTGGGATTGCAAAGGAGTAATTAACTTCGAATTGTTACCACCTAATGCAACAATCAATGCTCATGTCTACTGTCAGCAATTAGAGCGTTTGAACCAAGCTTTGAAGAAAAAAAATCCCGCTTTAGTGAATCGAAAAAGAGTGATGTTTCATCAGGACAATGCTCGACTCCACACTGCAAAGATCTCATTACAGAAGATCGAAGAGCTTTGTTGGGGAAAACATTCCTCATCCACCTTACCCCTTCAGACTACCATTTGTTTTGTAGTTTACAGAATCATTTGAGGGATATAACTTTCGCAAGCCAGGAGGAGGTCGAAACTGATATTTCAGAGTTCTTCGCTTTGAAACCAAAAGAGTTTTACACTGATGGGATTAAAAAGCTTGTAAACAGATAGGTGGATGTCATAGATAATCAGGGAAAATATATTGATGATTAAATTTCAATTAAATATAACATTTGATCGCTTGTTTTCTTTATTTAAAATTCGGACAGAACTTATGAGATGACCTGATATGTTTGCACACACACACGTACACAAACACATATACGCATATTCAACTACATACATTTATAAGCATACGTATAGACATACGCGTACATAATTATGTACATATATGTTTTCTGGTTATACGCGCATGAGATTATATCATACACGCGCGCGCATGCACACACGCACATACAAACACACACACACACACACACACATATACATGTGTATTTCATATTAATGTATGCGACTGTGTGTGTGTATGAGAGCGTGAGTATGTGTGTGTGTTTGAGCATGAACATTTTTTCGAAAAAAATTGTCTCCTTTAGCTGGATTAAAATTAAATTAACATTTACACAAAATGAATGTTCAACGTTAAAAACAACGGTATGAATATATATATGTAAAAAATATATTTTAAAAAATTTTCCTTATCAAAACATATATCAGATCCATCAGATAGCGCTCATATCTCATTACAGTTTCTCCTCTTCCCCTGTCTTTACCGCTAAGTATCATTATTTTCATTTATATTCTCACGTTATCCAAGATTATTGAGTTTTTTTTTTTCCTAACCTGCAACTATAATAAAGTTAAGGTTTGCCCACACCTTTATTGCTAATTTATTGGGAAAAAGATAGTGGAAAATTGATGAGCATCTCTTGATATTTTTTGTGTTTCTTTCCAAAATACATAACACATGACGCAATGTTATCAGAGGTGCTACTGAAGAAATACCAGGAAAATAGCACTTTCTGTTTTTTACTCTTGATATTATCGTCATCGTAGTTGTAGTTGTTGCTGTCATCGTAATTAGTTATTATTATTATTATTATTATTATTATTATTATTATTATTATTATTATTATTATTATTATTATTGTTATTATTATCTGTAGTAGTAGTAGTAGTAGTAGTAGTTAGTAGTAGTAGTAGTAGTAGTAGTAGTAGCAGCAGCTGTTGTTGTTTTTGATTGAGGTCAACTCTGAAGGATAAGCTCTATGGTCAGAAGCGATCCAGCAATGACCAGTCTGTACTGACCATCATGTTTAGGACAATAATGTCTAATTTATCCTTCCTCATATGTTTGTGTGTTTGTGTACTTGTTTGTATATATATATGTATGTATGTATGTATGTATGTGTGTGTATACATACAAACAGATAGAGTAAAGCACACACACACATACGCACACATACACATGTATGTATCTGTGTGTATGTCTATATATATATGAAAAAACAAATCAAGATAGAAAATGGTAAAATAATTTAATAAAGAACATTCCAGTACCGGTTTCAGTCATTGACACCTTTTCAACTGTAACAATTAAATAATTAAATTTAGAAAATTTAAAAGAAAAGTTTTTTTAAAGAATATTTGTATAGTGTTCAAATATAAGTGGCATTTTCCTTGTTTCTGCCTTTCTCTGTCTCTCTTGTTTACTCTTGTGGGTTCGAGGTCGTTGTATATATATATAATTGGTAAGTTATATATATAATTTGTATGCTTACAGGTAGTCATAAAAGTGTTTTTCCGGCTTTACAGCAACAATGAAATATGCACAGAGGCAAATAAGTAAATATCATATATAAACACCTTCACAACTTTACACCTGTCTATATAGTAAATTGTCATAAATCTTTAATGATTACTTAATCCTTAGGCATCAAGTAACATTTCATAATTCCTAATCCTGCTCCGATAAAATAGTTGTTTCTGTAAGAAGTTGTGATAATGTAATGCTAAACGCCAATTCCAGAATTAGATAGTGAGTTGGGTTGTTTTTTTTTTCTTTTTAATTGTAGGAAGAAGAGAAATGATGTTCCATGCTTAAAGATATTATATAACATGATTCAACAGTCTGATAAAACGTCGCTGCCTATAGAATGTCTTAGCAATGATTTATATCTTAGGTATATGATGACTGTTACTAGGCAGAGTTAATATAATAGCAGATAGAAACATCTCTGAATTGGTTTCAGTTCCAGCTTGTAATTATTTTCATTACGCAACATCACTTTTGCCTTAGTGAAACTCATGTTCATCACGCTTTCAAGTGTGTCTTTCTCTGCCATAATAACAGCTAATTACATCGTAAGATTAATATATCGTCAAGTAATTAACTTCATTTTTATTTCTCTCGATAATATTAGATGAATAGTATATTGATTAATTTTTAGGTCAAAGGTATATATATTAATATATCTATTTAATATTAATATATATAAAGGTATACGTTAATGTGTATATAAAATTGTATATTTTTCTGTGTTTCTAGTCACAATATTTTGTTATGCGTGAGTGATGAATTAGTTGACTTCCTCACTAATAATATTTTCTCCAAAAATTAGTTTTGATGCGATTCAGGTCAACAATGTTTATCAGTTATCCATAACACTCAAAAACCGAAAAGCAATCAGTTCTTTTTATATCTCAAGAGCATCTCAAAGTTCGTTTCCTTAAACACAATAAAATGCAGCTAACAATCTGCTGATGCAGATTCAAATTCTAAGTATAGAAAGAGATTCATCAAGCATCGAGGAAAAAAGACACTTCCTAAATCTATACTTACCTCAGAATCATGAAACATTTTAAATTTGATTTTTAAACTGATTCTCAGTACAAGTAGCTATCTGTAAGAAAGTATGGCATTTGCAATAGCAAGTACATGACTTTAATATCACAGAATCTTCACAAAGGTTTACCAAACAATGCACCATATTTTCCACCACATAAGCCGAATTTTTCAAGGCAAAATACACAAGTCGACTTAAAAACCAAACTGATTTTAGAGGACCAAAAACTTCATATAAAAAGCAGCAAGATTTGGAAAGATAAGGATGATGTTTAATGATTTCACTGCGTGTTTCTACTATATAATACGTCAACTTGTTTAGCAGAAAATAGGGTTTGAATGCTTTCTTCTTTACGTAATTCATCAAATTTATCCTCTAAAGTGCCTGCTTCCTTATTAACAAAGTCTTCATTAACATTTGGACATCAACAACAGTTTTTCTTTTTTATATATATTTTCATTGTTGTATCTACACATTGCATTTGTGGAGATGTTATATATTTTCCTTTGTCTGAAATAAAATAATTATTGAAATTATTACTGAAACATGATGTAACATAATCCTGTATACCATTAATTACAAACACCAATGTGAATTTCTGATGAGTAAAAACTGCAAATCCATAAGCTGATTTTGAAGCTTAAGGACTTACTGATTTTGAAGGAAACGTCTTTCTTCTAAGGACTACTAACCTCAGTAGAAGTAATGGTTTCATTTTCGTTTTTTATTTGGAGCTGGGAGCAGCACATGTTGTGTTTGTATATGACATATATTTTGATATGAATGTTCTACTAATATTCCTACAGTTGAAATATTTGAATGTATCAAACATCGAAAAATTATATTATATAAATATAAATATATTTTACAGAGCAATTTTTGCTGAAAAATAACATTGCTTAATATTTCGAAATTAGTTAAGGCCGTGAGCTGGCAGATCGTTAGCACACCTGACGAAATGCTTAGCGGCAATATTGTCCGTCTACACGTTCTGAGTTCATATTCCGCCGAGGTCGACTTTGCCTTTCAACCTTTCGGGTTCGATGAAATAAGTATCGATTGAGTAGTGGGACCGATGTAATCGACTTGCCTCCTTCTCCGAAATTGCTGGCCTTGTGGCAAAATTTGAAATCAGCAACATTCCCTATAAGAACATCTTGGTAATATTTTTGACAGTTATTTATTTCATTACTTGTTATTTATTTCGTTTTTTTGAACATGAGATAACATCTTTAATCACTGTTAGTAGATTTAAGCGGATGACTTCCTTTTACTCAACGACTATTTTGTTGCTGTCTGTTTCTGTGGGTTATAAATTCTTGACTTAAAGTCATCAATTCACGAGAAGCAACTACACCATGTATCCATGTTAGCACAATTACCAAATTTATTATGAAAATGTTAGTGCATTTTGTTGACATGGATTCTTTCTCGTCCGTGTCTCTGTTGGGTCAATTTGATCTGTAGTTCTGGTATCACATTTCTTTTATTTGTTGAGTATGGAGGAAGGGTTACAGTCCACGGCCCTTGTAGTCTATATGAAACAGGTGAGAAAGATGCCGTTATTGGTCCACTTAAATAAGGAAATGTTTCTTGAATAGTTTACACCAGAATCGATTGTCGCTGATTTCTCTACTTGTAAACACAAGATGTACTTACAATTACTGTTGGTGCTGTTTTGAGCTAAGCCATCCCCGATTAAACATATCTATGATCAAAGACATTCCTCTTGCGTCTATTCTTATATATATATATATATATATATATATATATATCAACCTGCATTGTCCAGAATGAATTCTTCCTTTTTTAAGAGAGTAATGCAGGATTTAAAGGAATTTAATTCTATTGCAAGCAGGGGGAGCAAGCGACTAGAACCTCTCTCTTTGGTTCATTATTTAACAGAAGCTGTCCGGATTGTACCATATGATAATCAAAGGCCACCAGGAATAGTCGTAATCTTCTTATGCATATCTTTCCGAGATAAAGTATAGCAAAATTATTTCTGTGGAAACTTCCATTAAGTGGTTTTTGCTATCAATGACCGCACATACTTCATTGTGAATTAGATGTAATTTAAGACTAGCCACACAGATATTTGTTACTCTTTATTATCAAGAATTACGTAATATTTCAGTTTCTTTTCTATGTTTACTGCAAAAGGAAAGAGATTTATATGATTAGATCTTTTACGAGTATAAGAATTACATTAAGTAATGTCTCTATGAGGAATACCAACATCTCATGACAAAATTGATCGTAATGATTTGTAACCTGATAACGTTGACAAAATTTTAATTTTAACATTTTAATATTATCGTATTTATAATTATTGACAATTCAACATTTCCAATGATATTACTGCGTTGTATGCTCCACAAGTTACACTGACTGCGTTCATCTGTTTGTTAATTCATTTATAAATTCATTTGTAAATTCTGAGCAAAATTCATTTGTAAATTCTGAGCAAAATTCATTTGGTAACTATTATGTTTTCAGTGGTAGTCATTAAAACCAGCTGTTTCTTAGAATTGTGAATATTTCCAGGGGAAATCTTTAGATCACCAATGAAGTAGATACTGATCACGTTGGTATACAGATCACATACAGAAAGCCCATTGATTTATTGATCGCTTTTGTTATTGCTTCGCGCCAGAACAAACCTGATCGGGCAGCCTATGATCAAGGCGTTTGAACTGTAATCATCCTGTTTGTATAGAGACACGTAGAACTGCAATTATCTGATTTGTTCATCACTCTAAATGCGCTGTTTATCAACAGGTTATCTTATCTTAGAGAGAGAGAGAGAGAGAGAGAGAGAGAGAGAGAGAAAGAGAGAGGCAGACAGACAGGCAGACAAACAGATAGACAGAGACAGAGAGAGGGAGAGAGAGAAATTAGCTTTTAGCTAACGCAACGAACAACAAGCACCGCTCTTGCTTATTATATACCGGTTCATATGATGTTCATGATAAGCGACGAAGTGCTTCTTTACGAGAGGATAAAGAGGTAAAAAATTATATGTGTAGGAAGAGGCTTGCGTGCGTGCTTGCGCGCGCGCGCGCGTGTGTGTGTCTGAATACAAGAGTGTTATATACTTTTGCAACATTTCAAATGTTTGTTGGGAAAAAAAAATGATAAAATACACTTTCACTATAAAATATTTGATAAATTAAAATAACATTAAATACTTTTAAAAAATAGTGTTTCTCTATTAATTAAAGGTTTAACATTAATTTCATACAAGATGGTGTGATATCATTAACATGAACAAGCAGCCAATCAATAAAAGGTATTTTTACTCTAGTGTTAGAAATCGCACATGACAGTAAAATCTTAATCTACATGATATATTTAACGCCTGCGTAATTTTGAAAGGCCAGAAGCTACAGATTCTGGTCGGGAAATAATACCCCTTGTAGACATATTGTGTTAAAAAACACAATATAGTTCAGAGCCAAGCGAAACGAAATCGTCCCACGATGTCACGTGTTTGTGTCACTTTCGAAACGTTGTCGAATTAGTCAGTCTGTAGTATATAGAGACTGTATATTCAATATACTGGTTTGCAGAAACGCAGTTCAAGCTGAATGAAATTCAAATTATGCAATAGAAGCAGCTCTAGAGTAAAAACTTTATCTGTATGACATATTTATCGTATATGTATCTGTCGATAAATATTAAGTAGGTTTCGATCTTCTTATAGAAGTTAGTCAAACAATATTAATCAGTATAAAAACACCTTCGCTCTATTTTACGGTTTATGGCTTTGAAACGACGTAAAATTATTTAATACACATCCCACATAAGAACTTCTTTTTTTTTTTTCTTATTCTTTTTTCCCCATGCGGAAGGCTAAATATGTGTTCAGTAAAATCACAAAGTCAAAAGTTTACCTTACTTTTCTTGATGGCGTTCTTGCACAGTTAATAATAACACAGTCAAAATTGCTTTGTAACAAAACTGTCAAGAAACACCACAAGTATGTAAATGGCTATTTAAATCAATGATAACTTCAGTGATCATGATGATGAAGCAGACAAAAATAATTATATGTATAGTCTATTATAGCCAAACATCGTATTTGATAGTAAAAATGGACATAAAATAGTCCTGAATATAAACGATAATCCAATTTGATACTGTAAGCGCAGTTGATATATTATCTATACGGCATACATTCAATTTATTTATACACTGGTCTTTAATCTTTTCCGCTGATAGTAGATTTCGGTCTGTTTGTACAAGTTGACCAAACAGAATTAATCAGCAGAGAAACCCATTCTTTATGTTTTAAGTTTTATGTCTCTGTAACTGTATATATGTGTCGGTGGGGGATGAGGTGTATTCATGTATGTATGTGTATGTATGTAAGTATTCATGTATGTATGTGTATGTATATATATATATATTTACATATATATATACATACATACAAATGTATGCGCTTGTGTATATGTATATATATATTTGCATGCATATATATGTGATCATATATATATATATTTATGTGTGTGTGTGTGGACACTTGTGGGTGTGCTCTTGTACATGTATGTATATATATATGTATTTTGTGTGTACATGTATATGTGAGTGTGAGCGTTTGTGTATTTTTTCTTTGTGCATCTATATTCATATAAATCATCGTTCGTGCTGATATTGTCCAATAACAGCTCTGACTAAATAACCTATGATTAAAAGCGTTCCAATGGTGACCACCTCATCCTATTTTAAACATAAGGTATATTGGAATACATTAACTAATAAGTCTATTTTTAATATAGCATGGCAAGATTTAAAACAGATTTGGGTGCGTGCTATAACTAGCCAGTTAAATTACTAAGCATATGTGAGTGGGTATACGTGTACTCACGTAAGTATATATATATATATATATATATATATATATATATATATATATATATATATATATATATATATATATATATATATTATATATATATATATATATATATATATTATATATAATATATAATATTATATTATATTAGATATATATATATATATATATATATATGAATATATATATGAATATATATATTATATATATATATATATATATATATATATATATATATATATATATATATATTATATATATATATATATATATATATATATATATATACATATATATATATTGTATGTGTGTGTGTGTGGCAAGTAGCTGCTAAATTGTACACGATATTTATGTTACATGAAAGGTGACTAGATTGAAAGCTTATTCATGAAAAAGTGTTTATAGGTTTCGTTTCTATAGATGTAATTGTTTAGATTATTCCAATCGACAGCACGTGCACGCAGCAAGTGATACGGGCGTCGTTTCAGTCTCGGGGAGGTAAGGGTGATTTTTTCTGTCTTACGCCGTATTTGTACATACATATATATATATATATATATATATATATATATATATATATATATATTATATATATATTGTTTCGGTCATTAGACTGCGGCCATGCTTGCGCACGGCCTTGAAGAATTTTTAGGTGAATAGATCGACCCCAGAACTTTTTTTTGTTTTGTGCGTGTATTTGTGTGGCCTGGTACTTATTCTATCGGTTTATTTATTGCTGTACTGCTCAGTTACAGGGTTGCGAGCACATTCACACCGGTTGTCAAGCGGATATTCTTACTAATTTTTAGTAAATGAACTGTCACGTAAACAAATTCAAAACATTAGAGATCGACAGTTAAATATACTAAAACATGGAGTAAAAGCAGCCGTTCTGATCATTTTGGCCGCTTTGGGTTTTGCAGTAAATCACTAAATCATCCATAACTTTTGTATTATCCTCTCAAATAACACCAAAATCTCTGACAATAACTAATAATATCGTATTTATTGTCGGTGAAAATTATAGAATATAAAACAACTTTGGTAAAAACTTATACCTACTTTTCTGACGAAAACAATGCCGTTCTGAACATTTTGGCCGCAACTGTATATATATATATATATATATGTGGAGGCGCAATGGCCCAGTGGTTAGGGCAGCGGACTCGCGGTCATAGGATCGCGGTTTCGATTCTCAGACCGGGCATTGTGAGTGTTTATTGAGCGAAAACACCTAAAAGCTCCACGGGGCTCCGGCAGGGGATGGTGGTGATCCCTGCTGTACTCTTTCACCACAACTTTCTCTCACTCTTACTTCCTGTTTCTGTTGTACCTGTATTTCAAAGGGCCGGCCTTGTCACTCTCTGTGTCACGCTGAATATCCCCGAGAACTACGTTAAGGGTACACGTGTCTGTGGAGTGCTCAGCCACGTACACGTTAATTTCACGAGCAGGCTGTTCCGTTGATTCGGATCGACCGGAACCCTCGTCGTCGTAACCGACGGAGTGCTTCCTTATATATATATATGTATATGTAAGTATATATATATGTATATATATGTATATATATATACACACACACACACATATATATATATATATATATATATATATATATATATATATATATATACATTTACATATATTATATATATTATATATATATATATATTTACACACACACATATATATATATATATATATATATATATATATATATATATATATACTGACACAGAGAAATTAACAAGGGAAAGGGAAAAACCATCCGAACATACTGACACAGAGAAATGAACAAGGGAAAAGGAAAAAAAATTTTAAGCGATTATCTCCCTTACACCGGAAGAAATCACTCACTACCTCCCCTTATTTAGAAATCTCCTGAAAATAAATACAACGATAACTCCATGCAATATAAACATAACGTCACAAGAAATTTGAAAAGCTACACGCGAAACCGGTAATTTCTTTAAAAATGTTAAAATTATGTCATTTTAAGGAAAGGAAAAAAATTTTTCCAATATTCTCCAGACATTTTGACACAAATATATATTTTTTTTAACATTTAAGCCTTCTGTCGTTTTTTCACACTTTACTATTTTCTTATATATATATATATAATATATATATATATATTATATATATATATATATTATATATATATATATATTATATATATATATATATTTACACACACATATATATATATATATATATATAATATATATATATATATATATATATATATATATATATATATATTATATATATATATATACATATATATACAGTTGCGGCCAAAATTTTCAGAACGGCATTGTTTTCGTCAGAAAAGTAGATATAATTTTTTATTAAAGTTGTTTTATATTCTATAATTTTCACAGACAATAAATACAATATTATTTGTTATTGCCTGAGATTTTGGTGTAATTTGAGAGGATAATACAAAAGTTATGAAAGATTTAGTGATTTACTGCAAAACCCATGGCAGCCAAAATGATCAGAACGGTTGCTTTTACTCCGTGTTTTAGTATATTTAACCAGCGAACTCTTATGTTTTGAATTTGTTTACGTGACGGTTCGTTTACTAAACATTAGTAAGAATATTTGCAGTGTACTTTGTTAATATAATGCCACTTACTCCGTTACCAATTCGTCAGCAGATTATTAAGCTTCGAAGGAAGGATAATTTAAGTATTGGATCTATTGCAAAGATTGTTAACAAGTCAAAAATTGTTGTACACGGTATTCGTAAGGTCTACAATGATTGTGGTTCGTGTGAAGCAAGAAAGGTAGGCCAAGAAAAACGACCAAGAGAGAAGATCATGCTATGATAAAGTTGGTTAAAAAGGACAAATTTAAAACTGCTGCTGCTGTTTCTCGGAAAATGAGCATTGTATTGAAGAAAACTTTATCTCGAAAAACTGTGTCTTGTTTAGTTGAACATGACCTACAAGCAAGAGCACCTGCAGTGAAGCCACTGATCAGCTCCAAGAATAAAAAGTGTCGTCTTACCTTTGCAACCGAACATGTGTTGTGGTCTCAAGAAAAATGGCAAACGGTGCATTTCAGTGATGAATCTAAGTTTATGCTAATTGGCTCAGATGGGAAAAGATACGTTCGTAGAAAAGTAGGTGAAAAATTGTCACTTAAATGCCTTAAGACTAGTGTTAAATTCGGTGAGGAAGTGTCATGGTTTGGGGAATGATATCTGGAGATGGTGTGGGTCCTTCGGTGCGATTACATGGAAAGTTAAATGCAGGAATTTATAAACAACTTGTAAAAGATCATGTCTTGCTTGTGCTGAGAAATTCAACTAAGCGACCACCCATATTCATGCAGGACAATGCCCCATGTCACAAGGCTATGAAAAGGTTATTGTTATGGATTGGCCAGCTCAAAGCCCAGATCTCAATCCTATTGAAAATGTGTGGAATATTCTAGGAGAACGTTCGAAAGCCAGAAATCCTAAAACAACTGAGCAATTATGGAATGCCCTTCAGGATGAATGGAATAAGATCACCCAGCAAGAAATTAAAAATTTAATTTCCTCATGCAGTCGAAGATGTTAGAGTGTGATTGAAGCTAAAGGGCTTCACACTAAATATGAAATAATTCCAGTATTCTCTGTCATTTTTGATTATTTTGTTATTTTTCAACCGTTCTGATCATTTTGGCCGCCATGGGTTTTGCAGTAAATCACTAAATCATCCATAACGTTTGTATTATCCACTCAAATTACACCGAAATCTCAGACAATAACAATTAATATTGTATTTATTGTCTGAAAATTATAGAATATAAAACAGCTTTGATAAAAACTTATATCTACTTTTCTGACGAAAACAATGGCGTTCTTAACATTTTGGCCGCAACTGTATATATATATATATATATATATATATATATATATATATATATATTATATATATATATATATACATAAATTTATATATATATATATTATATATATATACATGCATAGGTACCTACTGTATTCATAAATTTCAGAACAGCTAACACTGTGTATCATCATATTCTGAAACGCTCTTGACTTACTATTATGAAAAACTATTTTAATAATTATAAGGACTTGGGAAAATTGTTAATTAGATTGGCAGCTTGAATGGTTAACCAATCAGATTACAAAGCGATCGTACTACGTTTCTGATAATTACTCACCTTTACATTATTTCCCTTACTGCACGGATATATATATATGTATGTATGTATGTATGTATGTATGTATGTATGTATGTATGTATGTATGTATGTATGTATGTATGTTGTATGTATGTATATGTGTATATATATATATATACATATATATATATATATATATATACATACATATATATATATATATATATATATATATATATATATATATATATATATATATATATATATATCATATATATAATATATATATATATATATATTATATATATATATATGGGTATATGATGCGTGGAAATTAGATTTCTATGATTGGTTTTGTTGAAGGCAGCATACGTGCAACTGTGTAATTAGTCCGCATGCTTTCGGAAGCTGGCTTTTAATAAATATTTATTCGTTTGTCTACATTTAGATATTATTTCTTGCCTCTTATTTAATATTTTGCTCCTTTACTTCTCAGGTGCACAAGAATAGAGGTTTTGAATTACTTGATCTCTAGTTTTGAACGAGTTTCTATGCTGTGCTCGGATTCTTTTAAATGTTTTTTTTTTTTTGTGTTAAAGCCCTATCTTTTTTATTTTTTTCGATAGCATCTGTGGATGTTATTTTAGCTCTGTATGCTAGCGCTTAATGGAGCATTTTCCGTTATAAGAGCAGTGAGCAAGGTAGAAAACTGGCGCTGCTGTTGAAATGAAATATCTCCGTTCCGATGTTTTCTATGCAACGTTTAGAAAACGGTTCAAATATTTTTAGCACATATCTTCTGATATTCATGGTAGATAACTAATTGTCAGATAGCAACGTTGATTTCAAACTTTGGCACAAGGTCAACAAGTTCGGGGGAGCGGAAAGGTGTAAGTCGATTACATCGACCCCAGTGTTCAACAGGTACTTACTTTATCGATCCTGGAAGGATGAAAGGCAAAGTCGACTTCGACGACTTTTGAGCTCAAAATGTGTCAAGAGCCGAAAGAAATACCACTAAGCATTTTGCCCGGCATGCTAAAGGTTCGGCCAGTTCACTGTCCTAATTTCTAGCATCTGTAATCATGCTAAAAATTTATTTTTCCCATTATCCCTAAGTTCTGCTGTAATGTAAGCCTTCGTCCATTTACTTTAGATTTTTATTTTCGAAACTGCTTCCTTGCAATTAAATTCAGCATCTTAAAGATATTTCTCTCGTGAAATGATAGGATCTATTAATATCAATCTATTAATATAGGTTTTCAAATGTAAATTTCAACATTTTTGGTACCAAGATTTTGGCACTCAACAAGCAGCAGTGCTGAATGAAGCTGAAAAAGGCGGCGAGCTGGCAGAAACGTTAGCACACGGGCGAAATACGTAGCCGTATTTCGTCTGCCGCTACGTTCTGCGTTGAAATTCCGCCGAGGTCGACTTTGCCTTTCATCATTTCGGAGTCGATTAAATAAGTAGCAGTTACGCACTGGAGTCGATATAATCGACTTAATCCGTTTGTCTGTCCTTGTTTATCCTCTCTGTGTTTAGCCCCTTGTGGGTAATAAAGAAATCGGTATTTCGTCTGCCATTACTTTCTGAGTTCATATTCCGCCGAGGTCGACTTTGCTTTCATCCTTTCAGGGTCGATTAAATAATTACCAGTTACGCACTGGGTCAATGTAATTGACTTAACCACTTTGTCTGTCCTTGTTTGTCCCCTCTGTGTTTAGCCACTTGTGAGTAATAAAGAAAGAAAAATATGTGCGTGTGTGTGTAATTAATTAGTTCATCTGCACACTTTGGTGAGGGGGAGAGAAAAGTCTATTTCTTGCTCGTTCAATTGGAAGCAATAATAATTAAAATTAAAATTTAGATGCATATTTTATCTATTTCCGTTACATTTTCTGGTGAAGAAAAAAGAAGAATCATGACGTTCCAATTAGAAATACGTATTTAGGCGTCTAGAATCTTGAGTGCGATGTCAAACTCCTGACTACACTGTTTAAAATTAGAAAGTGAAATAAAAGAATTTACTCAAAAGATGTTTTATATACATACGTGTGTGTGCATGTGTGTTTGTATTTATGCGTATGTATCTATATATGTTTCTATATACGCATCTGTGTGTGTTTGTGTGTGTGTGTGTGTGGTGTGTGGTGTGTGTGTGTGTGTGTGTGTGTGTGTGTGTGTGTGTGTGTGTGTGTGCTTGTGAATGAATAAATAATACGATAAATAAATTGCGTACTCACCAAGTCAATCGGAGTCGAATCCGTTGAAACAATTATCAGAGCGCCAATGGGTTGTTCGCGTTTGGCACTGGTGCTGAACGCATGGACGACTCTAATTGCCTTCTATCAATGATAGACCAGACTTGGTGTATTTGTCAGTCTTCTAAAATATGACCCCAGAGATTTTGCCATGTCTTCCTTTTTCTCTCTTTGAGAATTTTTTAATAATGTGCTGATAATTTCCTTTAAAATCCTCCTTACAAAGTCATTTCAGTTCCAGTCATGGTCCATTTGGCAATACTCCTTTCTCAAAGAATTAGAACCAGCAAAAGATCGTTTAAGGGTGCAAATTTTATAATCTTTACAACATTCTCCATTTCGAAAATAGAAATATTACTATTTCTAAGTCTCTCTAAAGGAGACTACGGCAGTGGTACTGGATATTAGTAGTTATTACCAAACTAACATGGAGGTTCAGAAAAATAGGACGAATGCTGCCTTTAGAGAGACTTAGAATTATTAATATTTCTATTTTTTGAAAATAATCCTTCGGACAGACGGATTATTCTCAGAGCATTTTCAACTCATATATATATATATTATATATATATATATATATATATATATATATATGAGTTGAAAATGCTCTGAGAATAGTTAAAATATTTTATTAATATATTTGAAGCTTTAACCGGTTTCAAAAAGTTTGTTTGAAGTTTGCCCTGTTTTATAGGGTTCAAACTAGTATATGTTTTGAATAGGATTTTATCGATAGAGGATAGTCACATGACTGGCCTTAGAAATTTTTGTAGGTTCCCCGCTACGTCCGTGTGTTATTATCAAGTGACAATGTTTGGCGTCGTAAGTTAAGGCTCAAACAATCAATGCTCTGAATGTTTTCTGCCAAGTGTTTGACGAGAAAGACACAGAATTAAGTTTATAACCTTTTGTACGTTTTCCGCTATGTCCATGCGTTAGTGTCACGTGACAGCATATTTTGCGCCTAAAAACAAAGGCCGACACGATTGAGTGAACATGTTTAGTTATAATCAAGGCACTCCAAATTTAATTTATCTGGTGGGAGAATAGACAGGAGTCATTTGCATGTAGTCCAATGACTAAAATTTAGACAGCTGCGACATAAGCCACGTCTTTCTGTTTGAACTTCTTGAAAATCAGTGTAAACTGTGAAACCGGTTAAAGCTTCAAATATATTAATAAAAAATATTTTAACTATTCTCAGTGCATTTTCAACTTCTATTTTACCTATATTTCTACCTGTGTGGAATAGAATAACTTTGTTTTCTCTGTGTGTGTGTGTGTGTGTGTGTGTGTGTCTGTGTGTCTGTGTCTGTGTCTGTGTGTGCGTGTGTGTGTATGTATGTATATGTATAAGAACAGCACTAACCCGGGCAACACCGGGTAATTCACCTACTGTGTGTGTAAATATATATATGAATATATATGTGTGTGTGTGGTATATATATGTGTATATATATATGTATATATATATATATGTAAGTATCTATATATATAAATATATATGTTTGTGTTTATATATATGTATATGTATGTGTATATATATATATACATACATACGCGGAGTAGATGAAACAGGGACAAGTGATGAAGGGGAATATTCTTTATCTTGCATATCTCATTTCTCTGTTTTTTTCGTTGTTCGGAAAAAAGTCCGTCTTCTATGTTTTTGTTTTTATGTTTTCGTTTCTCATTGTGTTCAATGTTTTTTGATGTCTTGTACACATATATGCATGTATATATAGATATATATGTAGGTATGTACATATATGTATGTATATATGCATATATTTATATATTATTTATATATTATTTATATGATCCTACGCCACGCATCCTTTTCCAAGTAAGTTTTACCTATATATAAGTATATATATATATATGCTTTCTTTCATCTAGTTGCACCATTCCTATGTAAACAGTGGTCTGCAGCCTGGAGTCATACCGTCAGAAAACGTGGCTTTCCAATTGTAACTTTAAGACAGCGATTGAAGCTTCAATATTCTGAACTTCACTCTTAGACGATACCAACAGTTTCGATAATTATCTTACGCAGTAATATTTTTGTTGCTTAGTCAGACGTAAGCCCAGATGGAGTAGACTATGTAAGCGTTGACGCTTAATGCAGTTTGCACTATATTATCAAATGATGTTTTTATTTTAAGTTGGATATTGATGAGAACGTTTTAGTTGCTATTTCTAGTAACCTTGTTGCTAGAAATAACAACCCAAAAACCAACACTGTGAATGTACTTTATTACTCCTTCTCGGTTGGTTGGAAATGCTTGTGGC
>NC_042998.1:49822686-49827686 GCF_006345805.1 Octopus sinensis | reverse complement strand
ATCAAATACGAAAACAAATGAGTTGAATACGCAAACAACGAGAGTAACAATTGGAAAACAGAACAAGCAACATAAAGAACGACCCTTCACCAGTTGTCGGCTGTCTATCTACTCCTCATTTCGAGCATTGAACGACAATTTGAGTCTTCGAATGCAGTTGCTCCCACAAATACCAAAATAAATGATTTTATCGGACTGATTTCCCTTGGCTATTGGTTTTATATTTAAAATATCATACTAGAGGATCTTTTGTCTATTAATTTCGTGCATAATCTCAGTTAATCAAAGATATTCAACTAACAATATTAAATATATGAGACTTTGCTATTGTTGTATGTAGTGTATAGAATACTTCCTCGAGGTATTTCCCTTAAAGTGATTGCTAATTTTATTCATATTTGGATTCCCAAATATAGTAACACAAACACACACACGCACATGCATACATATATATATATATGTATACACATACATACATATATGCGTATATATATATATACATACATACATACATACATACATACATACATACATATACTTATGTATGTATATAATGTATATAAAAAATACATGGATATATACATACATAATATACATAACATATAAATGTGTAGAGAAATGAAGATTTCCATAATGTATACACACACACAAACACACACACACACACACACACACACATATATATATTATATATATATATTATATATATATATATATATGAGCATATTCATACATGTGTATCTGAATACATATGTGTACTTACATATCATATAATATATGTGTGTGTATATATACAAATATATTTGTGTGTATATACATGTATATATGTATGTGTCATGTATATATTTACGTGCGTGTACGCGTGCGTGTGTGTGCCTCGCGCGTAAAAATGTTCGTGTGAATATCCAAGAATTATGCGTAGGCAAGTTCAATGTATAATGTAAGTGTATTTATGTCAATATATATAAATGTGTGTATGTGTATATATATATTTATATATATATATATACAAGCACACATATACATACATGTGACGCTCTCTCTATATATATATACATATATACTTACATATTTATCCGTAAATGTAATATGTGACTATTATTCGGTAGCCATGATAAAACTTCGAGTTTTGGATGCCGAGGTGGAAATCCACGCCGCCATTTCTTCAGTTATATGGTCATTAAAAGATAAAGGTGTCAGTTACAACATCCATTGGAAGATCTTAGCCAAATGTAAGCCCTCTACCAACGCCAGTGGAAAGTGTAGTCTATGTGATATGGAAAGATGGCTCATCTGGAAAAGCAGCTTAGACCCCGCTACATGCCTAAATTCAAGAACTGAACTTTTCGGATCATGCCCATACGTGGCCAAATATTTGTTACGCTTTTGGTCCCCCCCGAGACTACAGATAGAACTTGCTTTCAATATTGTGTATACGCACAAGCTTTTTATCTCTTTATACCTTTTACTTATATTTCTTATATATTTTTATTTATATTTTTTATACATATATTTCTTACATATTTATAGAGGTTTATTGCTTATACATTTTTACACATATTTTTTCTGTATTCTACCTTCCACCCTGCATTTTTCCCTGTGCGTATTTAGACGTGTATATGGAATCTATTGTGCGCGCGTGTGGATGTGTGCGTCTGTGAGGGTATATGCGTATATAGATTTGTGCGTGTGTGCGTGCATGCGAGTACGTGCGTATATAGACGTATTTTAGTGTTTTTACACATTTTCCTGTATTTTTGCCCTTAGCCCTGTTTTTTCTTGTCTATGTGCGCACACAGACGTATGTATGATCCCTTTTGTGCGTGCGTGCGTGTGTGTGTGCGCATATAGCCCTTGATGTAACAGGTGCGGAAGTACACATACCAGAGTATGCTGTACTTCGTACAGTCAGAAGAGAAGGAAGTCACGGCGGAGTTGCTATGTACATCCGTGAAGACGTCAAACCTCTTGTATTATTGTAACATTCAAACTCAGTTTGTGACACCTTAATAATACATGTAAAACAAGCTGATGTAGCTATGTACACAATATATCATCCGCCGAATACCACAATATATGATGGAAAATTTGAGAATAGCCTCAAAGACATTGAAGAGGTATTAACAAACCTAGATCAGAACCTCAACATACTCTTCCTGGGTGATTTCAACTTCCCACATGTCAAAGGGCCAGAAAGCCACATCTTCTCTGGGAACAAAAGCACGTAGGGTCATTATTTGAACTTACTAAGCTGTTCATGGAGCAGGTGATACTCAGACCAACTAGTGGGGAACAACATATTGGACCTATTCTTCACAAATAATGTGGACCTTATCCATAACGTGAAGGTGACACCAACGGCACTCTCAGACCACGACATTGTTGAACTAACTATGTATGATGCTTTGCAAACTGTTGGTATCTACCCTATCAAGAGGGCTCGAGCATTATCCAACCTGAATTTTCATAAGGCGAAATGGGAATCGATCCACAAAGAGATCCACAAACGAAACTAGTCCAAAATTCTTTGTATGCAAGACATTGATCTGAAACTCAACCAGTTTATGTCAACAGGGCAAGCTATATGCACTAAATATATCCCAGAAAGAAAAGCCAGCACACCGTCAAGCAAGATTCCCAGGGACAGAAAAATCGTCATGGGACGTTTGTCGAAGATCTCAAGCGGCTGAATAGACAACTGACGGATAGAGAGAAGTCTGTCTTAACACGGATTCTCATAGAAATTGAAAGCAAGATCAAACTGTCATGGAAGGAAAGGAAAAGAGAGAGAGAGAGAGTGAGAGAGAGAGAGAAGGGCTTTGGAAAACATAAAAACAAATCTCAATGCTTTCTATAAGTTCGCAAAGGAAACAGCTACAATACAATATAAAATAGGACCATTGTTTCAAGAAAATGACTCACTGACAGCAGACCCAGGAAGAATAAGTGAGATACTCAGTGAACAATTTAAAAGTGTCTTCACTTCCCCCCTTGGACACATGCAGATGAAAAATCCAGCTGAATTCTTTGATATTGCAACTCTAAAAAAGGAGGCGCCAGCCATCGATTACATCAACATTGAGGAAGCATATATAACAGCGGCCATAGATGAAATGAGTTCAAGCTCCGCCACTAGTTTTGATGGCTTCCCAGCTTTTCTCCTAAAGTAAGCAGGCTTTAACGAAACTCCTTCAGATACTTTTCCAAAGTTTCCTTGCAAGTGTTATACTTCCTAAAAATCTGAAAGAAGGTATTATATGTCCTATTCACAAAGGTGGAAGCAGAGCAGAGGCCAAAAGCTACAAGCCAATCTCTCTGACTTTGCATATCAGTAAAGTCATGGAGCAAATCATCAGAAAGAAGTTGATAATGTTCCTAGAAGAAAATGACCAACTGAACAATACTCAGCATGGCTTCTGCCCAGGAAGAAGCTGCCTCACATAGTTCTTTCAGTGCTATGACTGGGTTTTGAAACAGCGGCTTGACCATTCAGATGTCAGTGTGATATACCTTGAGTTTTTAGTCAAGACTTGGGTATCAGCATGTGCAATGGCACATCATTTCATATGCACATAAGCAAGATGACAGGATAAATACTGAGGTCCTTCAAGACAAATTATGTTGACCCTGTGGAGAATCTTTGTTCTCAGCCGCCTGGACTACTGTTCCTAGTTATGGTCACCACATAGTGCCAAACTAATAGCGGAGCTTGAAGCAGTCCAACGCCACAAACACTAAAAAGATTGAAACAGTGAAGTAGATGAGCTATAGGGATAGGTTGAGAAAACTACAGCTCCACTCCTTGGAGCGAAGTCGTAATAGATACGTAATAATATACATATAGAAAATCCTAGAAGGACTACTACCTAGCTTTGGCATTGAGTGTTATACAAATGCCTGAACGGGTCGCCATTGTATTGTACTAAAGGTACCCGTCGGTTCCATCTAAATTCAGGACCAGGTATTGCAATAGTCTAGGGTTCAAAGGCCCAAAGCCTTTCAATGCTCTGCCACAAAAATTAAGAAATTTGCAAAAGGTGGAAGTAGATATCTTCAAAAACGAATTAGACATTCTCCTCTCCACAATAACCAAGAGCTCGACAAGGTACAGACAAGGGCGGCGGAATCAAACTCAATTATACATCACTTGTACCAACAGCTGGGATAAAGGCACATACAGGAGCGGTGACGTGAAACAGCCAGGCTGGGAAAGTCAGAAAGATCATGGCTGAAACGAGTAAAAATTTTATATATATATATATATATATATATATATATATATATATATATATATATATATAATATATATATATATATATATATATATATAATATATATATATATAGAATATATATATATATAATATATATATATATATATATGTATGTATGTATAATTAAAATGTATATATTTATATAGCGTATGTTTGTGGTCTGCGTTTGCCCCCCCCCCTCCATCGCTTGACAAACCGATGGTGTCTTTATGTCACCGTAACTTAGCCGGTTCGGCAAAAATCTGATAGAATAAGTACTTGGCTTACAAAGAATAAGTACTGGGGTCGATTTGCTCGACTAAAGTTGATGCTCCAGCATGGCCGCAGTCAAATGACTGAAACAAATAAAAGAATTACATATATATATCTCTATTATATATATATATATATTCTTGTGTTTATATATATATATATATATATATATTTATATATCTATATATTCTTCTGTTATTTATATATTTATATATCTATCTATATATATATATATATAGATATATATATATATATAGTTATATATATATATATACGTGGGTGGGTTACACTTAATGGAATTTTTAATTAAATTTATGTGATGTCTTATCAAGCTGGTCTTTAAGAGTTGGTTGTTTATTTGGCAAGACAATTCCGCGTTCTATACGTGTTGTCGAATACGATAATTGCTTCCTCAAAGTCAAGATCAAAGAAAAATTGCTCTTTCGCAAATCTCAGACGTCAACATTTAAGCCAT
>NC_042998.1:49820433-49822586 GCF_006345805.1 Octopus sinensis | reverse complement strand
GATGAGGATATTGTTGCAGTGTTATCATTTTGATGCTGTTGTTCTTTTTCTTTTTCTTCTTGCTCCTGTTGCTGCTACATTAGAAAGACAGGCATGTTTCAATACAAGTAAAAATGTAAGCTCTATAGGGCTTGCTTCCGTGTTGTATGGAGCTGAAGCCCAGACAGTCTATAAAGTCCAAGTGGACAATTTATAAGCAAAAAGGGAAAAAGAAACAATGGTACATTTAGACTGAGATTCAAAGGTACTGCAAAAAGGTAAATGGAGTGGAAAGAAATTGCTCATAATAAATGGCAAACTCAATGGGAAAATCGACTGGTATGGAGAAAGCTTATCAAGTCATACCAAAACCATGAACAATCATAATTGTGAAAACTGACTGCAAGTATATCGTTATTGTCCGATTCGTCGTTATTACCTCCACCATAGCAAAAGCGGAGGTATTGTTTTCAGTAGTGTTTGTTTGTTTGTTTGTTTCCTTGTTTATCCGTGGGCAAGATATCTCAAGAACCACTGGATGGATTCGGATGAAACTTTCAGGGATGTTTGGCCTTGTGACTGGCACGAACTGATTAGATTTTGGGTTCGATCCAGTGCTGGACAATGATTCTGGATTATTTTTCCGTTTTTTGTTTTTTTTTGTTTTTTTTACTTAACGGGTTCGTTTTTAGTATACTCGTTTGTGTGAGCAGTCGATTTTATTTCAGATATTCTCATTTTAAAATTCATCTCCAGTTAATCGTTGAGAGGGCGGAGGTTTGCGCTGTCTGAGTGCTCTTGTTGTTACTATTTTTATTGTTGTTTCTATTATGTTTTATTTTATGTTACTTTTGTTCCATTTGTTTCTATTGTTATTTTGTTGCGAAAGGCAGTGAGCTGGACAAAATACTTAACGGCATTTCGTCCGTTATTTTTACGTTCTGAGCTCAAATTCCTCCGAGGTTGACTTTGCGTTTCATCTTTTCAGGGTTGATAAAATAAGTAGCAGTCAAGCCTGGGGTGGAGGTCGATGTAATCGACGAACCCTTCCTCTCCAAATTTCATGCCTTGTTCCCATAGTAAATAAAGGATTATTCCTTTTGGTAATGATGTCCATGATGTTCTACTTGCTAGCCTTGCTGCTTTTGTAGTAGCTGTTCTTCGTGATGATGATGATGATGACGACGACGACGACAACGATGATGTTAATGATGATGATGATGATGACGACAACGACAACGACGATGATGATGAAGATGATGATGATGATGATGATGATGATGATGATGATGATGATGATGACGATTTTTGATGATGATGATGATGACGATGATGATGATGATGACGATGATGATGCCGTTATCTTAACTGCCGTTTGTGTGTTACTGCCACCACGCTTCGTCCATGCTACACCTTTGTCTATAGAAAATTACAATCACTCAAAAGCCAATGAAACAATCACAATGTTTTAATTATTTAATTATTTACTATATATTTTTGTTTATTTTTATTTTTTTGTTATGTTTTGTTTTGTTTTGTTTTCATTGGATTCTTCTAAAGAAAGGAATGAGAGATTTTTTTTTAAAGTTTCTTTTGCTACTACAGCTGCTACTTTACTTATGATACGGATGTTGTTTTTGTTGTTAGTTTTGCTGTTATTACCATGTTATTTGTTGTTGATGTTGGTGTTGTTGTTGTTGTTGTTGTTGTTGTTGTTGGCGTTGGCGTTGAAGTTGATGCTGTTTATTATAAGAGTTTCAGTTTCTATTGACGTAGTTGACGTTGTTGCTGACGTTGTTTATGCTTTTGTTAGTCTTATTTTAATCGTCATCATCATCGTCATCACCATTACCACAAACACCACCAACACCAGCCATCGGCCGTCTTTATCATCATCGTCATCACCAGCACCATCGCTATCATCTTCATCAACACAACAGCCTTTATTATCGTCGTCGTTGTCGTCGTCGTGATCATCATCATCATCATCATCATCAATCATCATCATCATCTTCATCATCATCATCATCATCATCATCATCATCATCATCAATCAACATTATCATCATCATCATTATCTTTGATTTTCGACAAAGCCGACTTTGTTCAATTTCTCCAAGTGCGAAGACTTTCCAATGTTGATGAGAAAGAGAGAGAGACAGACATACATACAA
>NC_042998.1:49807933-49815433 GCF_006345805.1 Octopus sinensis | reverse complement strand
TCGTGGTTGCTAACCCTAACCCATTCAAACGTATAACAAAGGAAAATATGATTTAAATATCTGTTTAAACATCCTTTAGAAACAGAACCTAGCTACCTAAATAAATATATATATTATATATATATAGTTGGTACTACGCCAATTTATGGATGTTTTAATTTATTTATAAAGGTACAGATGTGTGTGTATACAGTGTGAGTTAGACATTCCTTTAAAACTTAGCTAATGCATAAATATTTCCTTATTTAATTTGCCACAATATTTTCATGCATAGTTAATTTTTTGCTTTATTATTATCAAGTATATACACTCACCCACGTATATTTATATTACGTTTTATGGTGCATATTATACCTTATAATATATATATATATAGTGTGTGTGTGTGTGTGTGGTGTGTGTGTGTGTGTATTTATACGTAAATGTATATATATATATAGACTTATGTATACATATATATCGCCATATATATATATATATATATATATATATTATATATTATATATATTATACTTATGTATAGATGTATATATATATGCAATATATATATATATATATATATATATATATATAATATATATATATATATATACATGCATACGTATATGCGTGTTTCAGAGTGAGTCAGCTGTCCAAATATTTAATATTTAAATGTATTTTATGTATTTTCGATTTTCCGCTGTATTCTTATTATCATATTCATACACACACAACGCACATAAATTTTATTATTGTTTATGATATATATATATGATATATATGATATATATATATGATATATATATATATATGTGTGTGTGTGTGTGTGTGTGTGTGTGTGTGTGTGTGTGTGTGTAAAGATTGTGATGGAAGATACCAAAATAAGTCATAGGTGCATGTGCTTATATTGTTTGAGTAAGTCGTAAGTTTGTGTGTCGCACTTTTAGTGTTAACTTAAAAGTGATTAAATTGGACTGCTCACACAAACAGTAGGACACAGTATTGACTCGGAAACCTTTAATATATTTGGGAGTATATTATAGCTACGAAATGAAATACGGCGTCCCTACAAGCAATTATTATGTACGTAGAAGTTGCCAGGAATGTGTATTATACATATATATATATATATATATATATATATACATAAATATAAGAGAGTTACCGTTAAGTGGTTAACTCTAGTGCTAAAAATAGCTCCTTATTCTGGTATAACCACCGAAGTTGTTTCCACAAAGAAATAACATTACCTTCAACGTAATGAAAGTGAAATACAACGAAAAGATAGATTAATGCTGAACAATTGTTTCTTTATTAATATTAGTATTCGTTTCCATTAAGTCTTACCATGCTTTTGGCGGGGAACCTGAATCACAACTATGTATGCAATCGATTGGACCGCATGGGTATTTGACGCTCGTGAGGGTCTAATAAATTGTATCGAAGACAAATGCTGCTGATAACTTATAGACAAATATGTGAGTATAATTGCATATTATATTAATAAAGAAACAATTCTTCAGCATTAATCTATCTTTTCGTTGTATTTCACTTTCCTTACGTTGAAGGTAATCTTATTTCTTTGTGGAAACAACTTCGGTGGCTATACCAGATAAGGAGCTATTTTTAGCACTAGAGTTAACCACTTAACGGTAACTCTCATATATATATATATATATATATATATATATATATATATATATATATATATATATATATATATATATATATATATATATATAGATATATATATCTATATATATATATATATATATATATATGGGAGGATATGCTTGAATAGGTAAAAATATTGGAGAAAGTCTCAAGTGGTGATGGAAGCGAACTAAAAGATACAATGAGGAGCAACAATTAAAATTCGGGATAGTTAAAATTAGTTAAAGTATATATGGCATGCTTGTGTAGTAAGAAGCTTGTTTCCCAGTCACATGGTTCCGAGTTCAATCCCACTGCGTGGCACTTTGGGCAAGTTTCTTCTACAATAAAACCAAAGCCTTCTGAGTGGATTTGGTAAACGGAAACCAAAAGAGGCCCGTCATGTGTGTGCATGTGTGTGTGTGTATGTATGTGTGTGTTTGTGTGTGTGTTTGTGTGAGTGTGTAGCTGTCTCTCCTATCACAGCTTGACAACCGGTGTTGATGTGTTTACGTCTCTGTAACTTAGCGATTCAGCAAAAGAAACCGATAGAATAAGTACTAGGCTTCATAAAATAAGTCCTAAGGTCGATTTGTTCGACTAAAATCCTTCAAGGCCGTGCTCCACCATGGCCACCGTCAAATGACTGAAACAATTAAAAGAATTAAAGTATTTCAGAGAGAGACGAAAAAGTACTCCGGTAACGCTGGGGCATGTGGTTACGGGAACACGTCATTGATAAGGCTAAAGAAGGCCGAACTACATCTGGTGTCCTTGATAGCCACTACCAGGAACATTTATATTCTCTCTTCAGTATATTTAATATGTCTTTAAACATGGTGCGTCTTTCATAGCTTTTATTTTCAACCAATACTGCAGCAACTTGCCAGTCAAAGGTGTATATGCATTAAGTAACACACACAGACACACATATACACACACTCACTCACACACACACATGCCTATGTAAACCAACTCCAGATTTACCGGCCACCCACCCCCCGACAACTACTTATCATGTTCATTCTCCTATTTAAACACTAATATTTCTATGTGTGTGTACATGAGTTAGCGAGAGTCACGGACTGGGCGTCCATCGACTACGTATATATATAAATATATATGTGTGTGTGTGCATGTATGTATGTATATATGTATGTATGTATACATATGCAAACACACACACACACACATTTGTGTACATACGTACATACACACACCTCACATACATTGTTTAATTCAAAGAACATCCGTTTTCTGAACATGCTTCCCTCTTACGCTAAAATCTCTATGAACCTATATATAACACCAGATCAAAAGAGGCGGCAACGAAAAAAAGAAAGTGAGAAGTGGTGGTTGTTAGAATTGGAGAATAAGCAATGGTAGAGAATAATAATATTTTTTACTATAGACACAAGGCCTGAAATTTTGGGGAAAGGGCAAGTCGATTACATCGACCCAGTAATCAACTGGTACTCAACTGGCAGGCGAAATACCACTAAGCATTTCGCCCGGCGTGCTAACGATTCAGCCAGCTCGCCGGCTTAGTAGAGAAAAATAATCTTTTCTACTCTAGGCACAAGGCCCGAAATTTTGGGGGAGGGGCCCAGTCGATTAGATCGACTCAGTACATAACTGGTACATAATTTATCGACCCCGAAAGGATGAAAGGCAAAGTCGACCTCGGCGGAATTTGAACTCAGATCGTAAAGGCAGGCGAAATATCGCAAACATTTCGCCCGGCGTGCTAACGTTTCTGCCAGCTCGCTGCCTTTTACTAGAAAAAAATAATGGAAAAGAAATGACTATGTAACTAAATGCATTATTTTCATAATTATAAAAGAAAGTGAGCAAGAGAGATTTTTGGAAGTTGAAAGGAAGCAGTTCTTGAAGAGTAGGAGGACGGAATATTGAATTACCGATTGATAACATTCTCAGAATTATATGTAATTAACCTTTTTTTCTGAAAGACAACTTGTTTAATTGGTGAGACGATTTGCAGATACTCGTTATTAGTTATGACTTTAAATTCCAAATAAATTCATAATGTTTATTGATTTCAACGACTGGGATCTTGTTACTGTGAAGCACTGTAATAGACGACGGGTACATCTTTTATTATACTCGGAGATATGAAGCACAAAGCCGATTGTGTAAACGAATGTAACTAAATATCGATTTCAAATTTTAGCGCAAAGCTAGCAATTTTGAAGGAGAGGGTAAGTCGATTACATCGACCCCAGTGATCAACTGGTACTTATATTAGCGACCCCGAAAGGGATGAAAGGTAGAGTCGACCTCGGCAGAATTTGAACTCAGAACGTAAGGACGAGCGCAATGCCGCTACACGTTTTGACCGACATGCCAACGATTCTGCCAGCTCGCCGTCTGACGCTCAACATGTTATGCTATTTACTAATCTCTATGTTGTAGGGAAGGAAATAAACTTTACACAGGAGTATCCTCAGAAAAATATCTGGTGATTTTATTTCGTTTGGAAGCAAGCACCCTAAATGCAAGAAACAAAGTAAAATAACTTCGAGTGAACGCCACATTAAAACTGAAATTGATCTGTCTGTCCACGAGAAAGGAAATTTAAAAAACATATGTTAGGTTATCGAAACTTCAACAAAGTTGACATGTTGCTGAGACTTTGATTTCAAGAAACATTAGACCCCACCAACCATTTTTATTGCTTCTGCCATTTTCAATCATTTCATAATTATATTTTTGTATGCCAATCCTAGTATTTTTTTCCCAATCTCTTTTGTGCGTATGTCAGAATTCTATGTCGCCAAAAGTTCGACTCAAAACTATGTCATATCGATTCTTTCACTGTCTTATCGGCTAAGAAGGAAACGCTGCAATATCAACGACAAATCAATACAAATCACTTAAAAGCTTGTTTGTCTGGCAGACGACATTGTATAACACAAAATATAGGTTTATTAGGTGTATCGTCGAGAAAATATTCGTTCGGTTATGATTTAGAAAGCAAAATTGTTTCAATGAAAATCTACTATTAGATAAAAATAATGCATTGTTTTCTTTATTGGAAATGGTTTGTCTTCTTAAAAGTTATTGGTAGGTACAATAAAAGTAAATGTTAAATCTATACATCAACTGAAATTGAGTAACGTCTTGTTTAATATAGCTGCACAAATTGCTTCTAATTTTGAAGAGAGGTTTTTTATATGTCTTAGAGTAATACTATTCTATTTGTTTTAGAGTTTGAAAGATAATATTCATACGTTTTGACGGAATCGTATTCAGGATGCACACAATTACTTACGAAAACACAGCGTTGAAATAGGACCTAAGATAGTCAATTCTTATTACAAATTCACTTAAATGAAACCCCATGTTGATTCGCTTTATCACGTGCTGGTAACGCCTGGGAGTATTAAAATCGAATTGAAACAGAATTTTATCGTGAGGTTTATAGTGCTGAACGTGAGTGGTATTAGAGTGGCACTTAATCCACGTTGCACAGGAAAGTATGCTTAGGACCACCAGCATACAGTAGACCTTCTGAAAACATGTTTCAGTGGTATATAGTCTCAGGTTGTCTCAAAGAAGTTAATGCTCTGAAAAGTATTCGATACATCTGATGATTGTGCCTTTGCAAACGAAAGTTCAACATTTTAACACTTGCCTTGGGAGAAGAATATATCACTGGACCAACATTACCACCAATCATTTGCATTACAATAACTTACAAATTGACACATCACCTATTCAAACTTTACTTTATAATCTACCATAAGTTTCACCAGTAAACTAAGATTTTCACTGCGTATAAACCATCTTCGCTATAAAAAAGATCTTAATATATCATCTAACGCATATTAGGTGGCAGCTGGCAGAATCGTTAGCATTCCCGCAAAATGCTGACCAGCATTTCGTCGGTCCTTACGTTCTGAGTTCAAATCCGCCAAAACTTAAAACCAATATATTATCTAACATATATTTTAAGATAAGTACATAATGTATAAATACTCAGACTTACCACTTATTCCAAAAACTTTATATAAAAATAACCGCATTCATGTTCTTTAAATTCTTATAATTATTCCTTAACTTCATAGAATTATTTTAATCAATTGTCTAAAGGACCGAATTTACTCACTTCCTTAAAGTTACTGACCCCTATACAAATCTGGAATGCGAAACACAGTACCTCTAATCAAAGTGGTCTTTGAAGATGTCCCTACTAGAAATACAGCAAAATCCTTTTCCTATGCTATCTTCAAAAAAAAATTAATAAGAATGATATAGTAGATAATGTAGTCCTAAGTAATTTTAAATATGCGGAATAGCCTGTTGGAATTTGGTCATTGGTCATTGATCTACTTGATCAAGACTTGAGCGAAGCAACAGTGTTATCCAAAACTGTCGTTCCGCTAACTGCCATGGACGCAGTATAACGACACGCTTGCTACTGACGCTCTGTGCCGTCTCGTTGCTTTTTATACTACAATTAAAATTCTTCTGTTCCACTGAACCAGTAAGTTTCGTACGCAATTCTTGCTACCCCGCACCACCTTTCTATACGTTTTGAGTTCAAATTCCGCCGAGGTCGACTTTACCTTTCATCCTTTCGGGGTCGATAAATTAAGTACCAGTTACGCACTGGGGTTGATATAATCGATTTAATACTTTGTCCTTGTTTGTCCCCTCTATCTTTAGCCCCTTGTGGGTAATAAAGAAATATATCTCCTCATCAATAACACACAAGCACAGGCACACACTCTATCTATCTATCTATCTCTCACACAAACATACACACACACACATCATTCTCAGACCATGCGCTGAAATATTCGCTCGATAATTCCTCAGTAAGGCAACACCATAGAATCCCTTTATTTTACATGCTTAATGAATTGATTTATACATGCATTTATTTATACTTTGGTTCATAATCTACACCGAGTTTCACCAGTAGACTAAGATTTTCACTGCATATAAACCAGCTTTTCCTTCCTAGTCAGGAATATTACATGAATCAGAAGGATTGAATTTATTTTAAGTACGTAAGTCAAATGCAAGGACGTGAGCAAATTCATTCGAAGTTTTTGATGTGCAGAAAAAAAATGGTGGAAGTCTTCTAACGGACCGTTTCACAGTTCATAGATCGCTCCTCGGAGAAAACGCTTCTTGTTTTCTTCTTAATCAATGGCATAGAATATCCAAGTACAGTATAAAGTAGCCATAAATTAAACACTCTAGTGATTAGCTTAATTTTTCACATTTGTACTTTTGATAGCTTATCATTAACTAAGCAATGTTCATTTTATGCTAAACACTGCTTGACTCATCTAAGTGCATATTTAATTAGTTCTGTTTTCTTAAAGTCATCAACCCGCAGGCCTTATAGCTGGACATAAACGTCAATGATTTATATCTTTGTGAGGATATGAAAATATCAAAGATGCTAATCATACTCCATTCCACCGGCATTTCTTTATGTTAAATTTATTTTAGTAGCCAAGTGCTTTGCGATCCTTGGTTATAACTACCTTCTTCAAGTCATACAATGTCATACCACAAACCTTATCAATCTGAGTTCTTGTAACTTCATAAGCAAAAATCATATCCAATAAACGTTAAGTACATGGATTTCTATGCAACTTCTCTTGTATTCCTTAATTTCAAATTCAAATTCCTAATTCCGACTCACGTTGTGCTGGTATAGTTATCACCCTTGTATTAACGGCTATAACCAGAGGCCACCATATGTATGTCTTTAAAACTCAATTGGTCAGATGTAAGCTTGCGGCAGTATAAGTTGACGACGCTAGATCTTTTATTTATAGAAGCCATATATCAAAGACGAGACTCGCAGTAAGTCGTAAACACATGGAG
>NC_042998.1:49777933-49802933 GCF_006345805.1 Octopus sinensis | reverse complement strand
ATTGCAAGCTCTCTAGTGCAGCGAAAGTAGAATCTGAATTAATATGTCGGTCAGACATATAAATAATTCTCATCGAATCGTTTAAATGTCAAACGTCCAGCGGATTATTGTTTTACCTGAAATCTACTTTTAGATAATCCTGCTTCAGCTTAAAACTATGTAAATAGTCACGAGATCACATCGTTCCGAACATTCTGTTATATCTTTCCTCCAATATTCTGTTGCAGTCAATGATAATATTATTATATGTTAGCTTTACATCTGAAAGCCGAAATTTACAAGTTTTACGTTTGCACTCATTATTCCCCGTGTATAAACCAAAACTCGGTCTTATTTGAATCGCGGATAAACGGACGACTTTGTGTTGACAACTTCTGAGTTTGTTACATTCTCCTGCGGTAATGGACGTCTTTCACTTTCGTACTTACAGTGGAACCGAAGTTATAGTAGAGGCAGGAGCTGCGATGTTTCTCCAGTTGTCTGTGCGACTACATGCTTCGATGAACTACCGACTAGGTCTATGAGCATGGTCATAATGTAGATCTTTCCATATTGTTGTATGTTTCGTCATCAAGAAATCATGGGAGTCCATGTGTTCGTGTGTGTGTGTGTCTATACTATGCAAAACAGACAGCATGGTATTTAATGCTATATAAAAAAACATACACGCGTTTCCTCAAATAACTGTGAAAATTACATAAATCTTTGTTGAAACATTTTATAATCTTGTTTATTTTACATCTTCAGGGTTTAGCAAGATATACAAAGAATGGTATTAAAGGCTCAGTATATATTCATGGACTTTGGTTCACAGGGTAACATATATATGTTCTATAAATATGTATATGCGTATGTATGTGTGTGTTTTTGTGTATGTATGTGTGTATGTGTGTGGGTGTGTGTGGGTGTGTGTCATTGGACATTCTCCCATCCAAGATACTAGATGAACCAACATCCCATCAAGAAGTGCAGTTGTACAGGAAACAGTACAAGCAAGTTGGTTGTATGAAATCTCACCATGCAGAAAAAATTGAGCCACATACGAGGGCTGTTGGAACGGGTTCAGAGTCACTGTAGTGCTCCAACACGATCGCAGTCGCATGGTTGAAATACATGAAAAAAAGAAATTGTATGCTTGTTTGTGTACACCCAGTAGAGGGAGAGAGGGAGAGGAAAGAGAGGGGGAGAGAGAGAGAGACGAAGTTGTGAACAAGTAAACGTCGGTATTTTTGACGTATCAGTAAGTTTCGAGCATGGTAATCATATCTGAAGACAATAAACAATAATTGCTAGTTTTATTTTGCTTTTTTCTGTTTAGAATAATCGTTGTTTTCTTAGGAATCGTAGACTGTTATTCCATTAAGATATTTATTACTATTATCTAAAGACGGCCATAACATTGTCTTATTAGAGTAACTTTAACAGGCCCTGCCCTATTTAACATTGTCCCGAGGGAGATCAAAGAGGAAAAGCATCCGATCAACTTTAAACGGAGTCTGGATAGATTCCTTCAAAGAATACCAGATAAGCCACCCATAATTGGATACAACTCACCCAACAAGAACTCACTACTTGAACAAAACTGGATGCAACTCACCCAACAAGAACTCACTACTTGAACAAAACTTGACTTAAACAGGATTCGAATATCCTATCAGGTGGTGCTATTAAGTTAGACATGGCCTGGACCAATCTGTGGTCGAAACCTATCTAAGTTTATCTAAGTTTATATATATAATATATATATATATATTATATATATATATATATATATAATATATATATCAAGCAAGTTGTGACATTAATTTTACTTATATACTTAAAAGCAGGTTAATGATTCGCACGTCAGCTCTTAAATTATCCCTCACACACACCACTGGAAAATTTGCTTGTCAGGCTCTCAAGATTCAGCTCTCAAATTTAGAAGTAACATCAATTATCTTATCTTTTTTGTGGTTGTGCATCATGCCAAGCAGTCGATCATAACAAGCATTCAGAAGGACTTTGAAGATGTTGAGTTATATTTCCATTAAGGCGGAGCATACCCGCACTACCATAGTAATGTATCAGACTGTCTTAATAAGATGTTGCCAAGCAGGTAGATAGATTGGACGAAGATTGTGTTGGATTGTCGCCCTTGGTTACATGTCATAGATCCGTTTGCGTGACCACTAAGTGCAATGTCACTAAGTGCAGAGTAAATACGTGCGTACTTCGATTGAGCACGTAACTGCTTGCGATAATGTCGCTGACGTTAAAGAAGCGACCAAATATCATACTGGTGTTCGGCAATAAACAGAATAAGCTGTATAATCGATGATTATACAGCTTATGCGTTTGTTGCCGAAGAGGAAATATCTTGAAATCGAATTTAGAAAATGGTTCAGCTACATGGAAGTTCACATTGAGTTAGAAATGGGTTAAACCGAAGAGAGATTCAGTTGTTACTTTTAGCATTTCTATGTATTTAAGGATCTTAGCTCATACATTGCCTCCACTGTATATGCAACTACATGCACATAGTATATATACATAAACGCACAAACATACATAAAGATAGATAGATAGATAGATAGATAGATAGATAGATAGATAGATAGACAGACAGACAGACGGACGGACGGACGGACAGACAGACAGACAGACAGATAGATAGATAGATAGATAGATAGATAGATAGATAGATAAACAGACAGGCAGACAGACGGACGGACAGACAGACGGACAGACAGACAGACAGACAGACAGACAGACAGACAGACAGACAGACAGACAGAGACAGACAGACAGACAGATAGATAGATAGATAGATAGATAGATAGATAGATAGATAGATAGATAGATAGATAGATAGATAGATAGATAGATAGATAGACAAGTAACAAAAAATATTATAAAATAATTTATGATACTTATGTACTAGGTAGTAAGAAAAAATTTAGAATATAACAGAACGATCTTCATTCGGCCATAGTTTACAGAGCAATCTTCATTTAGCCATTATTTAAGAAGAATAACGAACAGCTCCTCGCTCCTGATGTGTAACATAGAGCTTTCAGTCCTTGGCTAAGGGTTACAAATTTTCTGTAAATTATATTCTAATCTTAATAACAGTGTGTGTGTGTGTGTGTGTGAACAAATAAAAAATAAAAGCAAAAACAACAACAGTCAAAAGGGCATACACCGTGAATGTATTATGTTGGCGCTCAGTTTACGATGGAAAAATGGTGGTAATATATGTGAGTACGTGTGTGTATGTATGTGTGTGTATGTATGTATGTGTATATATGTGTATATATGTGTGTATATATGTGTGTATATATGTGTGTATATATGTGTGTGTATATATGTGTGTATATATGTGTGTATATATGTGTATATATGTGTGTGTATATATGTGAGTGCGTGTGTGTATGTATGTGTGTGTATATATGTGAGTGCGTGTGTGTATGTATGTGTGTGTATATATGTAAGTGTGTATAAAGATAAATAAATATATATATATATATATATATATAATCTTATACGTGTGTCTATAAATATATGTGTGCGCACACGTATGTGAGATTGTGTGCATGTTGTGCGTATGTATATGTGTGCATTTGTTCTTTCGTTATGGTTTTATCTATCGCAACGATGTTTTTTTTTTTATACCCAGTTTCCCAATAAGTTCTTTAAAAGTTGCTTTCATGTTCCAAAATCGATCAACGTGTCTAAACCTTCACGACCTTATTTTGCAGAAGAAGTCATTGTTGTTGACATGTGTGATTGTTGAAACACTGCGGTACTTTCACCAGTAAGAAAAGAAACCATTTCATTTCCTGTTCACGCTATAAAAAGCTTCAACCGTAAGATAAAAATCGTTAAGTTCCAGAACTGTTCATCTGTTATGAACAAGATATAACAAATTAATCTGAAAATATGAAATAACAATGAAGATAATAGTAACAATAATAGTAATATAATAATAATAATAATAATAATAATAATAATAATAATAATAATAATAATAATAATAATAACAATAATAATAATAATAATAATAATAATGACGATGGTTTCAGAGTTTGCCACAGAGGCAGAAATTTTTAGGGGAGGGGATGAGTCGATTATATCGACCCCAGTGTTCAACTGTTACTTATTTTATCGACCCCGAAAGGATGAAAGGCTAAGTCGACCTTGGCGGAATTTGAACTCAGACAGACCAAATGTCGCCAAGCTTTTTTCCTGGTGTGCTGGCGATTCTGCCAGCTCGCCCCTTTATGATGATGATGAGAGGAGGAGGAGGAGGAGGAGGAGAAGACGAGGACGAGGAGGCGGCAAACCGAACGGTAATTGTATGCTAGATCAGGAGTGAACCCAGCAGAAGGGGATTCCGACAACGAATGAATGCAAAATGGAATGAGATAGGACTCTTCGAAACAAGTGAACAACGGTTACCCGACCAGGCAACAGCAATAAGGGCTAAAGGGTGGTTAACAGACATGGAAATAGAAGAGATAAAAAGGAAAGTAGAAGATAGAAATAATACTTCACCAACAGATGATGTGCCCAGTAAGAACAGAAAAATGAGAGGCAGCAGGGAAGAAGTAGAGCAAAGTGTAAATGTAAATGCATTCTCAGCATATGAAGCAGAAGTAATAGGAAGAACTATATCATAAGAATACGATGATGACCAAGAAGACATAGTGAGGACGTTGTGCCGATATATTAGAGAACACCGGATCAAGCACCCACCAAACTCAAGGCTGAAACCGAAAAGATAGATTTGATTCTTGAGCTATTCCAAACGAGAAATATAACTGAAACTAACAAGATTATTTGGGTCGCAGCTATGGTTGCTGCAGAGAGAGTTGAATACAAATGAAGAGAACAAACAGAAAGAAAAGAACCATAGGCGCAGGAGTGGCTGCGTGGTAAGTAGCTTGCTAACCAACCACATGGTTCTGGGTTCAGCCCCACTGCGTGACACCTTGGGCAAGTGTCTTCTACTATAGCCTCGGGCCGACCAAAGCCTTGTGAGTGGATTTGGTAGACGGAAACTGAAAGAAGCCCGTCGTATATATATATATATATATATATATATATATATGCGTGTGCGTGTATTTTGTGTGTCTGTGTTTGTCCCATCCAACATCGCATGACAACCAATGCTGGTGTGTTTATGTCCCCGTCACTTAGCGGTTCGGCAAAAGAGACCGATAGAATAAGTACTGGGCTTACAAAAGAATAAGTCCCGGGGTCGAGTTGCTCGATTAAAGGTGTTGCTCCATCATGGCCGCAGTCAAAATGACTGAAACAAGTAAAAAAAAAAAACAATATTGATGTAGACGAATTTGTGAGAAACAAAGAAGGTTAAAAAAGACATTTAGGACAAGCTGATAGATTGAGAAAATGGGGAAATTGCAGGACGAAAGCATATGAATAATGCTGAAAAGAATATATAGAATAAAAGATAAAGGTTATCATGTGATATTGGAAGAATTGAAACAAAGTTTAGTAGCAATCAAAGCAAAACTGGAAAGATGTGACAATAGGAAAAGACACTTCAGGCAAGACAGATTGTTTGAAGCAAATCAGAAGAGTCTGTTTCAGGAACTAGATGGACAAATACACGTAATAATGATACCAGATGCAGAGGAAGGCAGGGCATTCTGGAGAGGGATCTGGGACCAACCTGTAGAGCATAATGATGAAATAGACTGGCTGCATGAAATCCAAGATAGGTTAAGAAATATAGAAGTCCAAGAAGACATAAAAATAACTACATAAATGATTTTTTTAAAAAATCAATTAAGAAAATTGCCAAATTAGAAGAGCCCAGAATCGGATGAGTGCTTGCAGGAAGACGCAATACCCAGCTGGATGACAAAGGGAAAGACTTTGTTGTGTGCCAAGGATCCTGAAAAGGGAAATGTTGTATCCAACTTGAGACCAAAAACATACCTTCCACTAATGTGGAAACTAGTGCCAGGTGCTTTGGCCGGTGAACTGTACAGATATTAAGAAATAGTGGGCTGCTACCTATTGAACAGAAAAGGTGCCGAAAAAGGAAACGAGGAACGAAGGATCACCTCTTAATTGATAATTTAATCAGGAACTGCAAGAATAGACATACAAACCTGAACATGACATTGGTTGACTATCGCAAAGCATTTGATATGATACCACACTCCTGAATAATAAGAACAATGTAAATGTATGGAGTAGCAGAGAATATGAGAAGCCTTATATGTAATAGCATGAAATACTGGAGAACGGAATTGACAGCAAAGAAGTAAGTATCAGGAGATGTGAAAATCAAGAGAGGAATCTTCCAGGAGGACAGTGTGTCCCCACTGATATTCGTATTGAGAATGATCCGCTTGAGTGAAATACTAGAGAAAACAAAGTTGGGATATGATATGGGAAGAGTTAAGGGAAAACTAAACCACTTGCTATTCATGGACGACCTGAAACTATTCACAAAAACTGAGGCAGAACTGGACAGCCTAATCCAGAATGTACGGATTTTCTCCAATGATATTAAGATGGAGATTGGACTCTCAACATGATACGATAGTAATGAGACGAGAAAAGCATGTCGGGACAGAAGGTATATGGTAACCAAGGGGGAAATGATGAATGCAATTCAGCCTCAATCCAGTTATAAGTACCTGGGAATACTTGAGGTAGATGAAATCAAACACCACGATATGAAGGAAAAGACAAAAGGAGAGTACCTGCGGCGAGTGAGAAAAATATTGGTTTCAAAGCTGAATGCTAGAAAAATAATTTCGGCAATAAACTCGCGCGCAGTCGCAGTGGTTCGGTATGGCGCTGGAATCCTGAAGTGAACAGAGAAGGAAATAAAGGAGCTGGACAGGAAGTCGAGAAAGTTTCTAACGATGCATGGAGCCCTTCATCCACCTACAGAACTGATCGCCGATACAGGAAGAAAGCAAATGGATGAAAGGGACTGATAAGTGTAGAAGGCTGCGTGCGTATTGAACTCGATAGCTTAATGAGATACCTAGCCCAAAGTAAGAAAACCTCATTAGTAACAGTTAGGAACGAGGGAGTATTGAGAGCAGAGAAAAAATGGAAAACAAAGGAAGAAGTACAAAAAGGACATGAAGAAGAATTACGCAAGAAGGGACTACACAATCAATTCCATGTAGCACAACTTAAGTTGTTGGAAAAAACAGGTAGGATTGGCTGATGAAAGAAACCCTAAAAAAAGAGACCGAGAACACTATACTCGCAGCGCAGGACCAGGCTTTGGCCACGAACTGGAGCTTCAACCTGAGGAATGAGATGCTGTGCCGCATCTGCAACAGGGTGGATGAAACCATTGCCCATATCACGAACGAATGCCCTAGACTTACCCAAAACCATTACAAGTTGTGGTGACATGACTAGGTAGCGAAAGTGCGACGTTGGAAACTATGCGAAAAGTAGGGGCTAGAGAGAGGCAAGATGTGGTAAAGCAGAGAGTGACAGAGTCGGAGACTAGCAAAATCCTCTGGGATTTCCCAATCAAAACAGATCAGGTGCTAGAGCATAACAGACCGGACAAGTACCACCTATGCTGTATAGCTGAAGTTGCTTGCCCCTTTGACTCACGAATAGTCAAGAAAGAAGGCGATAGATAGATACAACCCTCTTAAGTACAAAATAGCCCCGGCTATGGAAAATAAAGAAGGTGAAGATAGTGCCAATTATATTTGGGTCCTTGGGAACAGTGTCAGAAGGCATCAAGAGGAATATAAAGGAAATAATAATAATAATAATAATAATAATAATAATAATAATAATAATATAATAATAATAATAATAATAATAACTGCAAAAACTAAGCAACTGGAAGGTACCTGGGCATGACAAGATCCCCAACTTCTGGTTGAAATATCTAACAGGAATGCACAAAAAGCTGGCTGAAAACGTTAACAGTATACTAGCAGAGCCAGAGACAATGCCTGAATGGCTCACGAAGGGGAAAACCATCTTAATTCCCAAATCAAAGGAAACAACAAAACCAGAAACCTACAGACCAATAACCTGCCTCCCTACTATGTTCAAGGCATTTACTGCAGTGATATCGCAAAGGCTGAACAAGCACCTGGACGAAAACAAACTGTTCCCAGAAGAGCAGAAAGGATGCCGCAAAGGCTCATATGGCTGTAAAGACCAACTAATGATTAATAAAGCCGTAACTGAAGACAGCCACAGAAAGAAGAAAGGCCTCAGTATGGCCTGGATTGACTACAATAAGGTGTTTGATAGCATCCCACACACATGGATCCTCGAAACACTAGCCATTAACAAGTAGCACCAACAATCATAAAATTCATAGAGCACTCTATGAATAAATGGCAAACAGTCCTACACCTCCAAACAAAAAGGACTCATGAAAACCAAAGACATCCCCATTAGAAGAGGATATTCTAGGGAGACACGCTCTCTCCACTCCTTTTCTGCTTGGCACTGTCACCTCTATCTGATATGCTAAATAGAACTGGATGCGGATATAAATTTACGGCAAAACGATCAGCCACCTTTTATATATGGATGACCTAACACTATACGCTGCAAATGACAAACAGCTGGAAACACTATTAAAGACAGTTCATGGATTTACCAAAGAAATAGATATGAATTTGGATTAGAAAAATGCGCCAAAGTAACCATGAAAAGAGGAAAACTAGTTAAGAGTAACAACATCACACTAGATAAAACCAATGAAATAAAAGAATTAGACCAAAGCCAAACTTACAAATACTTAGGAATCCATGAACTAGATAAGACACAACACACACAAATGAAAGAGAAAATAAAAAAAGAATATTATAGACGAGTTAGATCAATACTAAAAACAGAGCTCAATGCTAAAACAAGATAATAGGTATCAACACTTTAGCTGTCCCAGTTATAAATTACAGCTACAATATCCTTAACTGGACACGAAATGAACTGTCCAAAATAGATAGGAAAACGAAAAATACTGACAGGATCTAGGATGCATCACCCAAAATCTGACATAGAAAGACTATATATACAACGTATAGAAGGGGTAGAGGCCTTATACAGCTGGAAAACTACTATAAAATAACCACCATAGGACTGCAAAAATACCTACTTCAGAAGGAAGGAAAACTGATCCATATAGCAGCAAAACACGAGCAAAACAAAAAACTGTTCTCAGTATTTAAGGAAGCTGAAAATACAAACAAGAAATCATACCACCTAATAAACACAAAAAAGAAGAAGAAGGAATGAAGAAACAACAAAAGCTATAAAAGAATGAAATCCAAACAAAAAATAGAACAGCAACGAGCCATGATAAAACGATGGCAAGAAAGCCCCTTCATGGTAAACACTGCACTAAACTAAACGCAAAATAAATAGACAAAGAAAAATCCCAGCAATGGTTGAGAAGCTCAGGACTCAAAGCAGAAACAGAGGGATTTTTAATTGCAGCACAAGACCAAAGCCTCCCCACCAGAAATTACCAAAACATATAATGAAAAGAAATATTACAAGTAACTGCAGAATATGTGGAGATGGACAAGAAACAATAAATCATATTATCTCTAGCTGTCCAGTCCTGGCTAAGAAGGAATATATTCACAGACATGACAGAGTTGGAACCTACATACATTGGAAGCTATGCCAACATTATGGAATAACAACAGAAAAAGATGTTAGGCACACACACCAGAAAAGGTCACAGAAAACGAGAAAGCAACCATACTCTGGGATATGCCGATACACACAGATAGAGAAATTAAGGCCAACAGACCAGATATAGTTGTCAGAGATCATGAAGAAAAAATGCTTTCTAATTGATGTATCAATACCGGCAGATGACAACGTGTCTCTAAAAGAAATGGAAAACTCTCAAAATACAAAGACCTGGAAATAGAGGTAACTAGAATGTGGAATCTGAAAACAGAAACATTTCTTATCATAGTAGGTGCATTAGGCATGATAAAAAAGTATTCAGACAAATACATAACAAAAACACCAGGACTTACAAACACTATAAACATACAGAAAATTGCACTACTAGGCACTGCACACATCCTACGCAGAACACTTTCCATACAATACCATCAGAGCATCACAACAAATCACAGCACATACCCAAGGCACACAGAGCTGCGCTCGGTAGTGCAGTGAGAGCACGCTATAAAAATAAAACTACTGAATAATAATAATATAATATAATAATAATAATATAATAATAATAATAATAATAATGAATGATAATAATGATAATAATATAATAATGATAATAATATAATATAATAATAATAAATAATAACAACAACAACACAACAACAACAACAACAACAACAACAACAACTATAACACAACAACAACAACAACAACAACAACAACAACACAACGCAGCAACAACAACAACAACACAACAACACAACAACAATAATAATAATAAATAATAATAATATCACAAAGGCTGAACAAGCACCTGGACGAAAACAAACTGTTCCCAGAAGAGCAGAAAGGATGCCGCAAAGGCTCATATGGCTGTAAAGATCAACTAATGATTATAAAGCCATAACTGAAGACAGCCACAGAAAGAAGAAAGGCCTCAGTATGGCCTGGATTGACTACAAAAAGGCGTTTGATAGCATCCCCCACACATGGATCCTCGAAACACTAGCCATTAACAAAGTAGCACCAACAATCATAAAATTCATAGAGCACTCTATGAATAAATGGCAAACAGTCCTACACCTCCAAACAAAAGAGGGACTCATGAAAACCAAAGACATCCCCATTAGAAGAGGAATATTCCAAGGAGATACGCTCTCTCCACTCCTTTTCTGCTTGGCACTGTCACCTCTATCTGATATGCTAAATAGAACTGGATGCGGATATAAATGTTACGGCAAAACGATCAGCCACCTTTTATATATGGATGACCTAAAACTATACGCTGCAAATGACAAACAGCTGGAAACACTATTAAAGACAGTTCATAGATTTACCAAAGAAATAGATATGAAATTTTGGATTAGAAAAATGCGCCAAAGTAACCATGAAAAGAGGAAAACTAGTTAAGAGTAACAACATCACACTAGATGAAGCAAATGAAATAAAAGAATTAGACCAAAGCCAAACTTACAAATACTTAGGAATCCATGAACTAGATAAGACACAACACACACAAATGAAAGAGAAAATAAAAAAAGAATATTATAGACGAGTTAGATCAATACTAAAAACAGAGCTCAATGCTAAAAACAAGATAATAGGTATCAACACTTTAGCTGTCCCAGTTATAAGTTACAGCTACAATATCCTTAACTGGACACGAAATGAACTGGCCAAAATAGACAGGAAAACAAGAAAAATAATGACAGGATCTAGGATGCATCACCCAAAATCTGACATAGAAAGACTATATATACAACGTATAGAAGGTGGTAGAGGCCTTATACAGCTGGAAAAAGAAATGGAGAAACTCTCAAAATACAAAGACCTGGAAATAGAGGTAACTAGAATGTGGAATCTGAAAACAGAAACAATTCCTATCATAGTAGGTGCATTAGGCATGATAAAAAAATATTCAGACAAATACATAACAAAAACACCAGGACTTACAAACACATATAACATACAGAAAATTGCACTACTAGGCACTGCACACATCCTACGCAAAACACTTTCCATACAATAACCATCAGAGCATCACAACAAATCACAGCACATACCCAAGGCACACAGAGCTGCGCTCGGTAGTGAAGTGAAAGCACGCTATAAAAAAAAATAAAACTACTGAATAATAATATATAATAATATAATAATAATAATAATAATAATAATAATAATAATAATTAATAATAATTAATAATAATAATAATAATAATGATAATAATAATAATAATAATAATGATAATAATAATAATAATAATAATAATTATAATAATAATATAATAATAATAATATAATAATAATAATAATAACAATAACAATAACAATAACAATAACAATAATAATAACAATAACAATAAAAATATAATAATAATAATAATAAATAATAATAATAATAATAATAATGAATGATGATGATGATGATGATGATGATGATGATGAATGATGATGATGATGATGATGATATGATGATGATGATGATGATGATGATGATGATGATGATGATGATGATATGATGAGAGATGATGATCATGATCATATAATAATAATAATAATAATAATAATAATAATAATAATAATAATAATGTTCACACAAAATTGGAGATATTAAAGTTTCTAAATTTTTTGAGGTGTTCGTTTATGTGTTCGTTCAGAGAAAACTGTGGTGTATTTTGTTATTTTTTTTTTTTTGTTACAATAAAAAGGATGTCTACATTTTCTAATATTCAGGGGAAAAGGAACCGAAAGAAAAGGAAGTTAAAATTTTTTCACAGAAAATTGTAGATATGAAGTTTTTAAAATTTACTGGAGATAATCTTTTGTCTGTCCGAACAGAGAAAACTGTAGTGTTCTTGGAATAAAGAGGATGTTTAGATATCAAAGGTTTTAAAACTGATTGTTTATGTGTTCGAAAGCTGTAGATATGTAAGTTCCTTAACTTATTTTGAGAGAAGTTCAAAATACTCACAGGAAACTATGGCTATTCCAGTCTTTTACAGTTACTTTTTCAGTTGTCCTGCTGGGTTGTATTAGTGTTTCTGTGTCTTCAGCTGCTGATAGGTCAGAGCAGCGAAGAACACGTCTAGCCGCTGTCACGTCCAGCAGCCTATACATGGGTCACTCCACCCAAAAAGTGACACAGACAAGAAAAAGAGGGGGAAGAGAACTTATTGGATGCGAACACAGCATTAGAGCAGAAGAAAACAAAATAGTATGATATGTAAAAAAATGATACAGAACTGCTATTATTAGAAGTAAGAAGGTCAGGCTTGTGTAGGATGAAAGATTGCGAATATAAAGCACTATACAAGAAATTGAAAACGAATGAAACTGAAAATAAGTGGGTAAAGAAAAGAATGCATGGTCAATTTCATAGGGATGTTGAAGATAGACAGAGAAAAAAGATGGCTGTGGATGACTAAAAGTGATTTAAAACAGGAAACGGAGGCTCTAATCTGTGCTGCCCAAGAGCAAGCACTAAGAATAAACTACATAAAATACAGAATAGACAACACAGCAGAAAGTGATAAGTGCAGAATCTGTGGACAAAATGGTGAAACCGTCTGGTAATATTACAAGCCAATGCACCTGAAGGAATATAAGAGACACCACGACAATATAGCCAGGCTTATCCATTGGACACTTTGCAACAAGTATGGACTTGACAGGGCAAAAAATTGGTACGACCACAAACCTGAAGGCATCGTTGAAAATAGAAATGTAAAGATCCTATGGGATTTTATGACTCAGTGCGACCATGAGATATAGAATAGGAAGCCAGACATAGTCTTAATTGAGAAATAAAACAAACTATGCTGGATCATAGACATAGCATGCCCAGCTGACAACAAGGTATGCGATAAGGAAGAAAGAAAAGTCGAGAGATATGACAGGTTAGCTTGGGAAGCTAAGCAGTTGTTGTCGATGAGAAAGGTAGCAGTAGTACCAATAATTGTCGGAGCCCTGGGAACAGTGAGCAAAAGTCTCGAGAAGTACGTGGAACAAATAGGGGCTGCAATAAGGGTGGAGCACTTGCAGAAAACAACACTGCTTGGAACCAATCGAATACTCCGGAAGGTGCTCGAAAAATAAGACGTGTTACCTTAGTTCACTAGTAGTGAACAGCTGACACTGTATTGTGTGGTATTTGTAGTGTTGGTGATGTCATCGGTGTGTCTGTGTTTGCCGTTTCTTGGATTTATCCCTTTTTTCTGTATCTTTCATGTTTTTGGGTTTCTTTTTTAATTTTGCTTTTTGGACCTCATCATCATCATCACTTGGATGCGTGGAGGAGTCCGTGTCTTGTATGTTTTCTTGTAGTGCTGTTTGTTCTGGTTCTCTTGTAGTTGTTGTTGCTCCTGCTGCTGTAGCTTCCGCCACTGATGCTGCTGCTACCCCCCACTACCACCTTTAGTGTAACACCTGCCTGTTTTGTCTCCATGGGCTCAATTTCTGTTTCTATTCCCCTGCTTTTTGTTGTTGTGTTGTTGTTGTCGACTCATCCGAAAGGATGAAAGGCAAAGTCGACCTCGGCGGAATTTGAACTCAGAACGTAATGACAGACGAAATACTTATTTCTTGCTACCCGCAAGGGGCTAAACACAGAAGGGACAAACAAGGACAGACAAACGGAGTAAGTCGATTCTATCGACCCCAGTGCGTAACTGGTACTTATTTAATCACCCCGAAAGGATGAAGGCAAAGTCAACCTCGGCAGAATTTGAACTCAGAACGTAACGGCAGACGAAATACCGCTAAGCATTCGCCCGGCGTGCTAATGATTCTACCAGCTGGCCGCCTTAATAATAGTACTAATAAAGCGGGGGAAGCTGGCAGAAACGTTACCACGCTGGCAAAATGCTTAGCGCATTTCATCTGTCTTTACATTCTGAGTTCAAATTCTGCTGGGGTCAGCTTTGTCTTTTATTCTTTCGGCGTCGATAAATTAAGTACCAGTTGCGTACTGGGGTCGATCTAATCGACTGGCTCCCTCCTCAAAATTTCGAACCTGTGCCTTGAGTAGAAAAGTATAACTACTACTACTAATAATAATAATAATCCTTCCTACTATAGCACAAGGCCTCAAATTTGGGAAGGGAGTAGTCGACCCCAGTACTCAGCTGGCACTTAACTTATCGACCCCGAGAGCATGAAAAGCAAGGTCGACCTCGGCAGAATGTGGACTCAGAACGCAGTGACGGGCGAAATACCGCTAAGCATTTCATCCAGCGCCTAATGATTCGCCAGCTCGCTGCCTTAATAATAATAATAATAATAATAATAATATAATAATAATAATAATATAATTATTATTATATTATTATTATTATTATTATTTTTTATTATTATTATTATAATCCTTTCTACTAAAGGCACAAGGCTTAAAATTGGGGGGGACGGGGCTAGTCGATTACATCGATCCCAGCATGTAACTGGTACTTAATTTATCAACCCCGAAAGGATAAAAGGTGAAGTTGACCTCGGAGGAATTTGAATTCAGAACGTAGCGACGACGAAATACCTATTCTTTACTACCACAAGGGGCTAACCACAGAGGGAACAAACAAGGACATAAAACGGATTAAGTCGATTACATCGACCCTAGTGCATAACTGGTACTATTTAATCGACCCCGAAGGATGAAAGGCAAAGTCGACCTCGGCGGAATTGAACTCAGAACGTAATGACAGACGAAATACTTATTTCTTGCTACCCGCAAGGGGCTAAACACAGAAGGGACAAACAAGGACAGACAAACGGAGTAAGTCGATTCTATCGACCCCAGTGCGTAACTGGTACTTATTTAATCAACCCCGAAAGGATGAAAGGCAAAGTCAACCTCGGCAGAATTTGAACTCAGAACGTAACGGCAGACGAAATACCGCTAAGCATTTCGCCCGGCGTGCTAATGATTCTACCAGCTGGCCGCCTTAATAATAGTACTAATAAAGCGGGGAGCTGGCAGAAACGTTACCACGCTGGGCAAAATGCTTAGCGGCATTTCATCTGTCTTTACATTCTGAGTTCAAATTCTGCTGGGGTCAGCTTTGTCTTTTATTCTTTCGGCGTCGATAAATTAAGTACCAGTTGCGTACTGGGGTCGATCTAATCGACTGGCTCCCTCCCTCAAAATTTCGAACCTTGTGCCTTGAGTAGAAAAGTATAACTACTACTACTAATAATAATAATAATCCTTCCTACTATAGGCACAAGGCCTCAAATTTGGGAAGGGAGTAGTCGACCCCAGTACTCAGCTGGCACTTAACTTATCGACCCCGAGAGCATGAAAAGCAAGGTCGACCTCGGCAGAATGTGGACTCAGAACGCAGTGACGGGCGAAATACCGCTAAGCATTTCATCCAGCGCGCTAATGATTCGCCAGCTCGCTGCCTTAATAATAATAATAATAATAATAATAATAATAATAATAATAATAATAATAATTATTATTATTATTATTATTATTATTATTATTATTATTATTATTATTATTATAATCCTTTCTACTAAAGGCACAAGGCTTAAAATTTGGGGGACGGGGCTAGTCGATTACATCGATCCAGCATGTAACTGGTACTAATTTATCAACCCCGAAAGGATAAAAGGTGAAGTTGACCTCGGAGGAATTTGAATTCAGAACGTAGCGACGACGAAATACCTATTTCTTTACTACCCACAAGGGGCTAACCACAGAGGGAACAAACAAGGACATACAAACGGATTAAGTCGATTACATCGACCCTAGTGCATAACTGGTACTATTTAATCGACCCCGAAAGGATGAAAGGCAAATTCGACCTCGGTGGAATTTGAACTCAGAACGTAACGGCAGACGAACTACTGCTAAGCATTTCGCCCGGCGTGCTAACGATTCTGCCAGTTCGCCGCCTTAATAATAATAATAATAAGAAGAAGAGAAGAAGAAGAGAAGAAGAAGAAGAGAAGAAGAAGAAGAAGAAGAAGAAGAAGAAGAAGAAGAAGAAGAAGAAGAAGAAGAAGAAGAAGAAGAAGAAGAAGAAGAAGAAGAAGAAGAAGAAGAAGAAGTTCAAAACTTTTGGAAGAAGTTCAAAACTTTTGGAAAAGGATTTGGAGTGACAAGAAGACGTACAACATAAATGCAGACTGGATTATACAACTGAAGGATCCTACCAAAATTTACAACAAGCATGGGAAGACATCACAATAGCCCTAAGAAAGGCACTCACGAAGGCCCATAATTGGAAATCCCCCCGTAAAGATAGGGTGCCGAATTTCTGGCTCGCATCGCTCCCGTGCGCACACGGTAAGCTAGTTCAGCTGCTCATGGAATTATGAGAGACCAAAGAAAACACCTGAATGGTTAGCAAGTGGCATTACTTACCTACTCCCAAAGAATAACGAAACCAACCTTCCAAAAAACTATCGGCCTATAACTGTCTATCCACCACGTATAAAATCCTAACATCTATCCTGGCGGAGAAAACATATGCATTCAGGAGAAGAACGATATTTTCCCCATTGAACAAAAAGGGTGCCGCCGAGGCTCTTACGGATGCAAAGATCAACTGCTAATCAATCGTATGATCCTTGAGAACTGTCACAACAAGCGCAGAAATCTCAGCACCGCATGGATTGACTATAAAAAGGCCTTCGACAGTATACCGCATCCATGGATCTTGAGATCGCTGGACATCTTCAAAATTTCCCCTGTGATTTCAAACTTCCTGAAGCACAATATGTCGTTGTGGAATACGAATCTCCAATTATACCACTCTAATGGAGTACTTGCCTCAGAAAATATAAACATCAACTGTGGAATTTTCAAGGTGACTCACTTCACCTTTAATATTCTGCATAGCCCTAATACCCCTTACAAGTGAATTAAACAGAACAAGGTATGGGTATAAAATTGCCAATAAAAAATAAGCCATCTATTTTATATGGATGACTTAAAACTTTGGTAAAGACAATAATGAACTTGAAGGCCTATTGCGCACCGTGAAATCATTCAGCGATGACATCGGGATGGAGTTTGGACTTGAGAAGTGTGCCAAGGCCACTTTCCAGAAAGGGAAAGTGAAGACCACAAATCAGTCGTGTTAGATGTTGACACAATCATAGAGAGCTTGAGCAAGAACAAACATACAAATATTTAGGGATAAATGAAGGCTCTGGTATTCAGCATGCAAGCATGAAAGAGAAAATCAGGAAGGAATGTTATAGGAGAGTTCGTGCAGTCCTGAAATCTGAACTAAATGCACGTAACAAGGTGTTAGCTATAAATTCCCTAGCAGTTCCAGTTGTTACTTATAGCTACAATGTGTTGAACTGGAATATGAGTGAGTAAAGAATATAAATAGAAAAATACGCAAGCTGCTGAGTTGTAATAGGATGCACCACCCAAAGGCAGACGTAGATCGCCTTTACCTTCCCAGAGCCCAAGGAGGTCGAGGCCTGATCCAATTTGAACTAGCTTACAAAACAACCACAATTGGACTGGCCAAATATCTCGAAATATCGAATGACTGGATGCTAAAGCTCGTGGAAAATCACGAGAGACGAAAGAAGCTTCATTATCATCAGGAAAGCAAAAGATTTGCTATTGATCTCGTGCAGGATACCCAAACTGAACAACCGAGGGAAGTACGGCAACTATTGTTGCAAAGAAGGTGAAAATGATGGCAATGAAAAAAGCACACGAGCAATTGGCTGATAGGTGGGAGGAGAAACCTCTGCACGGCAAATAAGTGACCCGCAGCAAACAAGCTGATGTTGACCAGAAGCAAACCCATCAGTGGCTGCGGAGCACAGGGCTAAAAGCAGAGAGCGAAGGTTTCATCCTGCTGCTCAAGACCAAAGCCTATCAACCCGGAACTACCAGGCCAATGTGATGAAAAATGGAGCAGACCCAAAATGCCGATTCTGCAACGACATGATTGAAACAGTGGACCACCTAATCTCTGGATGTAAAGTCTTAGCACCAGTGAGTATAAATTAAGACATGACAGAGTTGGCCAATATCTCCACTGGCTAATAAGTCGGCATTACAATATCAAAACTGCCGACAAGTGGTATAATCACCACCCTGAGGCTGTAACTGAAGGAGAAAATGTAACCATTCTGTGGGACTTTCCAGTACATACAGACCGAACCATCAAGGCCAATAAACCAGATATTGTTGTGAAAGACCAAAACAATAAAGTTTGCTTATTGATCGACATGAGCATCCCCTGTGATCATAATATCTCAGCGAAAGAGTTTGACAAGCTCAGAAATATAAAGACCTACTCATTGAAATTGAGAAAATGTGGCATCTCAAGGCGGTTACAATACCAGTGATCGTAGGAGCACTAGGAATGATCAAGAAGGGAACCGAAAATTATATGAGAATGATCCCTGGCTTACCATCCCTGCAAGAAGTGCAAAAGATTGTCTTAACTGGTACATCACACGTATTGAGAAGAGCATTGTCGATGTGAGAACTGTTGCTGCTCATGCATTTTAATTTAACTTAAAAAAAAAAAAAAAAATAACGAACTACTGAGTTTGGTTTAATGGCCTACCAATATACACTATGAGTTTCTTTGCCCTAGAGTCGGAAGACCCGAGTGACGGGGAACAAGAAATCGGCAAAATGGAAGAAAATTGAAAGAAGAAAAAAAAAGTTATAATAATAATAATAATAATAATAATATAATAATAATAACAACAACAACAACAACACAACAACAACAACAACAACAACAACAACAACAACAACATAATAATAATAATATAATAATAATAATAATAATAATAATAATAATAATAGAGAACACCGGGGGACGTTTAAGAAGAACACCGGGGGACGTTAAGATGAAGAAGGAAAATTCAGAGCTCCGAAATCTATCCACAAACATCGAAAACAAGGACATCCTATGGAGCCAAAGTTTACTAACAAAGAATTGGACTGTATCCGAGTAAGTAATACTAATTGAAATTTATTACTATTTTCGAAACGAAATGATGTATTTTGACTCGATATCATCTCCACCTCTAACGCAACACATGTAAACATGCGTGGAACATCACGATCATCCCCGACCCCAACACCATGTACAAGGAACTACGAAGAAATTAAATGCCACCGATACTATTCAACCCAAGAATAACAATCGAGCGGTACGTACATTAAACTTACAACAAAAAATGTACGAAAAACTACACGTGCGAAATAATGTGACAACAGAAATAAACGGACCGGTACCCCTACGAAAATGACGACCGTCAAAATAATGGGCCGGACGTTGTACCTCATGTCCCGCAAATAAAACCCAAAAGACGTAAATGGACACTGAGGAATACATTTCTATCTTACACGCATACTTCACAGCAGTACTCTACCCAAAAAATGAAAATACAACAACACATACATATAAAATATGGAAGGAAAATAATAGAGATATAGACTTGGATACAGCAATGAACCCTAATAAATTAGCTAACGTACGAAGATACATTCTCAACGCAAAAAAAAATATCAGAAATAGAAATAGAACCCTAAAAGAACATACACCAGGAAAATGTAGATAGAAGCCACACAACAATGCCCAATAATATAACACTGAAACTGTAAAACACGAAGACAAACGCAACATTCCCAACAAACACGATGTAAAAACGAAGGGGAGCCTAATGATTATGATAATATAAAAAATAAAATAATCAAAGAACTGAAAACCACAGAGCTCAAAATGGACCACCCCAAGAATAAAATAACGAAATAACAACACCTATTATAAACAGCATAAACCTAGCCGTCACTGAACTGATAGCCACTGAATCAAAAAAAAGTGATATCACTGAGCTAAATGACTTAATATACGCAGCAGCCACTGCAGCCACAAAAGAAGCTGGATACTCACCCAAACCCACCCAAAGGAGTACCACCACCCAAACAAACCCTGTGGATAAATAACATCCAAAACAAAATTAAAAATTAGAAAAGACCTGTCGATTCTTAATGAAATCAGCAAACAATCAACGCTACTGAGCAACAAAAAGAGAACAAAAATACTCCGCAAATATAACATCACAGAGAAAGATTTGCCTGAAATAAAAGAAAAGCTGAAGCAAGATATCCTTGCCAAGCACAAAGGATCCGCCGGTACGAGAAACGCCAACGCTTCTTTGAACAAACAAAAAGTTCAACTCCAACCCCAAAAGTTCTACCAAGAACTGGGCAAAAATAAAATAGAAGTCACTGCAGCACCAACGGCAGAAGAATTGGAATAATTCTGGAGAGAATATGGTCGGCGAACGAACCACCAAAAAAAAGGAGTATCAAAATAACAAACTCGGCATTTGAACAACTTTGGACCCCCATAACAACTGAAGACGTCACCCAGGCACTGCAAAGACTAAGCAACTGGAAGGCACCTGGGCATGACAAGATCCCCAACTTCTGGTTGAAATATCTAACAGGAATGCACAAAAAGCTGGCTGAAAACTTTAACAACGTACTAGCAGAGCCAGAGACAATGCCTGAATGGCTCACGAAGGGGAAAACCATCTTAATTCCCAAATCAAATGAAACAGAAAAACCAGAAAACTACAGACCAATAACCTGCCTCCCTACTATGTTCAAGCATTTACTGCAGTGATATCACAAAGGCTGAACAAGCACCTGGACGAAAACAACTGTTCCCAGAATAGCAGAAAGGATGCCGCAAAGGCTCATATGGCTGTAAAGATCAACTAATGATTAATAAAGCCATAACTGAAGACAGCCACAGAAAGAAGAAAGGCCTCAGTATGGCCTGGATTGACTACAAAAAGGCGTTTGATAGCATCCCCACACATGGATCCTCGAAACACTAGCCATTAACAAAGTAGCACCAACAATCATAAAATTCATAGAGCACTCTATGAATAAATGGCAAACAGTCCTACACCTCCAAACAAAAGAGGACTCATGAAAACCAAAGACATCCCCATTAGAAGAGGAATTTCCAGGGAGACACGCTCTCTCCACTCCTTTTCTGCTTGGCACTGTCACCTCTATCTGATATGCTAAATAGAACTGGATGCGGATATAAATGTTACGGCAAACGATCAGCCACCTTTATATATGGATGACCTAAAACTATACGCTGCAAATGACAAACAGCTGGAACACTATTAAAGACAGTTCATGGATTTACCAAAGAAATAGATATGAAATTGGATTAGAAAAATGCGCCTAAGTAACCATGAAAAGGAAAACTAGTTAGAAGTAGAGTAACAACATCACACTAGATAAAACCAATGAAATAAAAGAATTAGACCAAGCCAACTTACAAATACTTAGGAATCCATGAACTAGATAAGACACAACACACACAAATGAAAGAGAAAATAAAAAAAGAATATTATAGACGAGTTAGATCAACTAAACACAGAGCTCAATGCTAAAAACAAGATAAGGTATCAACACTTTAGCTGTCCCAGTTATAAGTTACAGCTACAATATCCTTAACTGGACACGAAATGAACTGCCAAAATAGATAGGAAAACAAGAAATAATGACAGGATCTAGGATGCATCACCCAAAATCTGACATAGAAGACTATATATACAACGTATAGAAGGTGGTAGAGGCCTTATACAGCTGGAAAACTACTATAAAATAACCACCATAGGACTGCAAAAATATCTACTTCAGAAGGAAGGAAAACTGATCCAGATAGCGGCAAAACACGAGCAAAACAAAAAACTGTTCTCAGTATTTAAGGAAGCTGACAAATACAAACAAGAAATCATACCACCTAATAAACATGAAGAAGAAGAAGATGAAGAAACAACAAAAGCTATAAAACAAATGAAATCCAAACTAAAAATAGAACAGCAACGAACCATGATAAAACGATGGCAAGAAAAGCCCTTCATGGTAAATACTGGACTAAACTAAACGCAAAAGAAATAGACAAAGAAAAATTCCAGCAATGGTTGAGAAGCTCAGGACTCAAAGCAGAAACAGAGGGATTTTTAATGCAGCACAAGACCAAAGCCTCCCCAGCAAATTACCAAAAACATGTAATGAAAAATATTACAAGTAACTGCAGAATATGTGGAGATGGACAAGAAACAATAAATCATATTATCTCTAGCTGCCCAGTCCTGGCTAAGAAGGAATATATTCAGACATGACAGAGTTGGAACCTACATACATTGGAAGCTATGCCAACATTATGGAATAACACACAGAAAAAAGATGTTATAGGCACACACCAGAAAAGGTCACAGAAAACGAGAAAGCAACCATACTCTGGGATATGCCGATACACACAGATAGAGAAATTAAGGCCAACAGACCAGATATAGTTGTCAGAGATCATGAAGAAAAAAAATGCTTTCTAATTGATGTATCAATACCGGCTGATGACAACGTGTCTCTAAAAGAAATGGAGAAACTCTCAAAATACAAAGACCTGGAAATAGAGGTAACTAGAATGTGGAATCTGAAAACAGAAACATTCCTATCATAGTAGGTGCATTAGGCATGATAAAAAATATTCAGACAAATACATAACAAAAACACCAGAACTTACAAACACATATAACATACAGAAAATTGCACTACTAGGCACTGCACCACATCCTACGCAAACACTTTCCATACAATAACCATCAGAGCATCACAACAAATCACAGCACATACCCAAGGCACACAGAGCTGCGCTCGGTAGTGAAGTGAAAGCACGCTATAAAAATAACTACTGAATTATAATAATAATAATAATAATAAGAGGTGTTATCTTAGTTCACTGGTAGTGAACAGCTGACACTGTAGTACATCTTCAGCGTTAAAAGCTGTGCAAAAGCCAATAATAATAATAATAATAAGGAAGCTGAAAAATACAAAGAAGAGGTCATAATTCCGGTCAGCTATGAAAGAAAAGAAGAAACATCAAAAGCTGTAAAGTAACTCTGAAATCTAAGCTAAATCTGGAACTACAAAATATCACGATAAAAAGATGGCAAGCAAAGTAAATACTGGATAAGCTAAACAGAAAAGAAATAGACAAAATGCAGTCTCAACACTGGTTGAGAAATTCGAGTCGCAAAGCAGAGACTGAAGGGTTTTTAATTGTGGCACAAGATCAAAGTCTCCCCACCAGAAATTTCCAAAGAGCATATAATGAAAAGAAATACAATCAATAAATGTAGAATATGTGGTGATGGAAAAGAAGTAATAAATCATATTGTCTGGTTGCCCAATCCTAGCAAAGAAGTAATATATGCACAGACACAACAGAGTTAAGACTTGTATAAACTGGAAGCTGTAACAGCACTACGGAATGGCAACAGGAAAAAGATGGTATAGGTAAACCCCAGAAAAGCTTGAAGACAGAAATAATCTCTGTAATAGGTGCATTAGGCAAACAGACAAATGCATAACCAGAACACCTGGCATTTGAAACCACTACGTAAAAATGTTTTTGTTAAAACATTAATATTAATAATATTGATGCGTCAGAGGGGTTTTTTTTCCGTTTTTTTGCGGGTGGGCGGGGAGGATCTTTTTTTCTGTTTATTTTTTTGCAGCATGTTCCTTTCATAATGTCGTAGTTGTAAATCTACTTCAAGTTGTTGTTGCTCCGGGAGATGTTTTCGGTGTAGATGTTGCCGTTCTTATCACGGTTTCTATTTTTGTTGCCATTCGTGGTACTAAAACGATGCCTTTTTGCAATTTACTTTAAATATGTGTATGTGTATATGAATGTATGAACGTATGTATGTATCTATATATGTACGCATGCATGTATGTATGTATGCAAGCATGTATGTATGTATATATATGTACGTATGAATTTATGCACGCATGTATGTATTTATGTATGTATGCAAGTATGTACGTATGTATATATGCATGTATGTTTTTATGCACGCATGAATGTATGCATGTATGTATGTATGTATTTATGTATGTATGCAAGTATGTACGTATGTATATATGCATGTATGTTTTTATGCACGCATGAATGTATGCATGTATGTATGTATGTATTTATGTATGTATGCAAGTATGTACGTATGTATATATGCATGTATGTTTTTATGCACCCATGAATGTATGCATGTATGTATGTATGTTAGTATTTATGCATGTGTGTATCTATGCAAGCATGTACGTACATATGTATCTATGTATGCATATATGTATGTATGTATGAATGTATGTATGTATGCAAGCATATACGTTCATATGTATGTATGCATATATGTATGTATATATGAATGTATATATGTATGCATGCATGAATGTATGTATGAATGCACGTATGTTTGTATGAATGTATGCATGCATGTATGTATATATAAATGTATGCATACATGT
>NC_042998.1:49755433-49772933 GCF_006345805.1 Octopus sinensis | reverse complement strand
ATTTGATAATGGGGACCTAGGCTTTCTAAGCTAATAGGAAATGAATTATGACGGCTGCTGGCACGCGTTTGATCCTTGGTCGGTTTAATTATGGTTTATCTGGATTAAACAACACAGCTCTGAGGGAATTGAATCATGAGTGTTAATAGATTTAACACGTATTAAAATTGCTCTGGAATTACGCCATTGAATATTACAGCTGCTTGGATATCGCATTGAGGAGAGGCTTAACTTCCTACTAGAAATAGAAACCAAATTTTATTCAAAGCCTACCTAACATCTTGAGTCAGTTTGTCAACATCGTGGAATACTTCCATTTTTAGGAATGGTTTAAACATTCTTGCCGTTTATACAATAATCAATAATATTTTTCAGTTTTCAAGGTTACAGAATGAACTGAAGTTTTGTAACGTAAAATAGACGTGTGATCAGTTAGAAAGACAACGAGGTTAAAGCTGAGAATAATTGAAGGAGAGAACGCTGTGTTTTAATTTTTATAACTTCTAAGCATTTGCGATGATTCAGAAGGATTATTATAACTGGCACGCAAAACAGTCATTGAAACCAAGGACTTGTATACTGAAATTTTGTCAAGATCCCATTCGGCTGTTTTCCTGGACGTTTGGGCTTGATATCCTTTCGTAACTGCCTCAGAAACTTGGCATAGTACTCTCCATTGATAGTGAAGTACTTTTGAAGATAGTCAATAAACACAATGCCTTTTGCATCCCCCAAAACTGAGGCCATCAACTTCCCTGAAGATGAAATGACCTTGGCCTAGTTTGGGTGTTTCCATTGCATGGATTGTCTCTTTGTCTCTGGCTCAAATGGATGAAGCCAACGCTCATCCTTGCTTAGGATATGTTCGAGGAAACCAGCTGGATCACCTCCAAACAATGTCAGATTTTGCTGTGATGTAATCAGCCTTGTGCGCTTTTGACCAGGTGCCAGAAAAAGTGGTATCCACAGAGCAAAGACTTTCGTCATGCCAAGTTCATTGTGCAGAATATTCTCAACTCTCTCACGGGATATGCTAACAGCATTGGCTCTTTGATTTATAGGCAATAGCCTATCACCCATAACCATGTGGCGAACACAATCAATGTTTTCTTTGGTGGTGTAAGTTACAGGACGTTCATACCTTAGGTCATCTTCAAAACACTCTCTTCCCCTCCTAAATTTTGCTGCCCACTTTTGTTCTATTGATCAATCCGGAACGTCATCCCCTAATGAAGTAACCATGTCAGCATGAATATCCTTGGGAGATATTCGATAACTCCATGATGCTACGTTTTGTCGATTTTTCCAGAGCAGACGCTACTAGTAACTTTTGAAGCCTTCTTTGAACAGTCAGATATCAGTTGACCTTGAAACAAACAGTGCAGTTATTAATAAAATGAGTTGAAATTAATGCATGCAAGATTTCACAACACTAGCATCATTCCTTCATAGTCAACGTTTTAGCCCATTCCCGTGCGTGTAATATATACGTGTACATACATTATACATACATACATACATACATACATACATAAATACTACATTATATATATATATATATATATATATATATATTATATATATATATATATATATATATATATATATAAAATAACTAGGCATAAGGTTTAGCAACGAGTTGCCTTACCACATACCGAATTAAAATAGCAGTCAAGGTTATAGCTATTTCTTCTACTAAAAAGGAGATCTCATAAAAACTATATATATATATAATATATATATATATATATATATATCTAATATATATATATTATCTATATTATGATATATTATATATATATTATATATATATATATGTATATGCATAAAGATATATATTTATGTGTGTGTATGCATGCATGTAGGTATGTATGAAGCATCCGTACATTCATACATATAAACACAACACACACACACACACAACATATATATATATATATATTATATATATATATATTATATATATATATGACGAAGTGGAATGTACAATGGAAAGTTAAATTCGGTTCTCCATCTTCGTTTATCACATAATTTATTAACAGTCGGAAAGTATATAGCAATATCATATAATATTCACTAGAAAATACTGAAAAACCCAAAATCTTTCTATAGGCATCAAAATCGCAAACAATAGTCGATGACATCTTCTGAAATTTATACGTCAGCACGACTCTTTCAATCCATTTTCAATGATAAAGAACGCACTCATAAAATTAAGTATAGAATCGGATTAAATTCTCTAGCAAAACATAATTATTAATCTAAATGTAACATATGTTAATAGAGAATTGATTTAATAAAGTTTATTACATATGAGAACTCAAGAATGCTCTTAATTAGTATGTGGTGGAAGGGTTAATAGCAGATAAATCAATTAGCTAAGAATTAATGAGAAAAATCCCTATATTATATATATATATATATATATATATATTCTAACACACACATATAACGTGTTTGTGTGTGTGAGTGCGCCTATGTAAGTATATATACGTACATATATACGTGTATATATATATATGTATAAGGGTGGAAATGAACACACGAGTTGATATATATGAAAAAACAAGTCAAAAATAGAAAATGCTAAGATAATTTTATAGTGAATCTTTCAGAGAAAAATTAGAAGAAAAGTTTTTTTAAAAGAATATTTCTGTAGTAGTGTTCAGATATAAGTAGCATTCTGCCTTTCTCTGACTCCCTTGTTTGCACTTCAAGGAGTCAGAGAAAGGCAGAATGCTACTTATATCTGAACACTACTACAGAAATATTCTTTTAAAAAAACTTTTCTTCTAATTTTTCTCTGAAAGATTCACTATAAAATTATCTTAGCATTTTCTATTTTTGACTTGTTTTTTCATATATATATATATATATATATATATATATATATTATATATATATATATATATATTATATATATATATATATACATATATACGTGTATATATATACGTAAATATATATATATAGTATATATATGGGGTGCTTATATATCTGTGTGTGTGCATATATATATATATATTATATATATATATATTATATATTATATATATATATATATATGTATAAACACATGCACGTACTCAAACACGCACACTTACGCGCACGTGCATACACATATGAGTGTGAGTTTTTGTATATTCCAGTTGTAAAAGTCCACGGTGACCCTCTTTTCTTGGCAAGTAAAATCGGTCTATATCTGCCATAGAGTAGTGCATGCTATGCATTCTCAACAGTTTTTGCATTTTTCTGTCAAGATTACATATTTCAGTAATTAAGTTACTAACATTTATTGAGTGAGAGAGCAGTGCATGCCATCAAAGTGACACTGGGGTAAAATATACGACGCCCAGTATACCCATCATAACTACCCGTCTGATAAGTGTACACTAGGCACACGCATCACAACCATAAGTGTGCGACATAGTGATCTCATATCAAGATAAACAGCGCATGACATTGCAGGTGGAGCCCAGTTAGAATTTTCTTCAGGTCGAGTAATCCATTCCGCTCAAAAGGTCTCCGAATAAGGGTTGTTTAAGGATGTTGAACAAAACACCTATGTTTCCAAAGGTGAATTATTCAAATCCCAAAGAATTCCTCTCAATACATGGCTATGATGCACCCCCACTACTTCTGCTCATGATCAGAGATGCCATATCGTCAACCACAAAGTGATATGCTCAACTGGTTAAGGCCAAGCAACTAAACAAGCAAATCTGTGGTATTGAGCAAAATATTTGCTGTAGCACATCTTTTATACCAACGCAAAACAAGGTACATAATAACACTTCCAATCAGTTAAGATCAGAAGACATATTATTATTATTATTATTATTCACAGTATTAAATGTGTTTTACGTAGGTGCCGAGTAGTGCTATTTTCTGTGTTATATATATACCTGATGCTTTTGTTATGCATTTGTCTGAATGTTTTTTATTGTTTTTTTGTTTTTTACCATACCTAATGCACTTACTATAATAGGAATTGTTTCTTTTTCTAGATTCCACATTCGACTTTTTCCAGGTCTTTGTAATTTGAAAGTTTTTCCGTTTCTTTTAGAGAAACATTTTCAGTTGTTGGTATTGACACATCGATTAGAAAGCATTATTATTGTTGTTGTTGTTGTTGTTGTTGCTGTTGCTATCCATCTCACAAGAGATATATGTGTGTGTGCGTGTGTTCGAGATATGTTTTTATGTGCACTTTCTAAGGCTAGAAGGAATTACTTCAAGAGTGACGTGTACATGTGCTTAATATATATATATATATATATATAAAAACATGATGCCAAGGATTCAGCGGTACATATGTTTTGGGCCTTTATTAGACGGATTTATAACAATGCATAATGTGTGTCTATGGCCTTCTATTTTTTTATAACTTTATACCTTTATATTCATTTATATTTTTTTATATTTTTTTATATATCTTTTTATATCTCTTTATATCTTTATACTCTACATTTTTATATTTTTCTATACTTACACTTTTTATATATTTTTTTTATCCTTCGTCCTGAATTCTCGCCCCTCCATCTTTATCCCTATTTGCTCTTATTACCAGGTTCCTTCACGTCTGTCTGTATTTATATATGTATATATTTATTTATTCATTTATTTATATTACCGCAACATACAAACTTCCTCATTCTACATTGAGAGAAGGACGAGATGGACGCTTCATTTTTATGCTGTTGCCGCATTATGTCGTACGCGAATGAGAGGATTTGCATCCCCAACGTAGAATTTTTGATGTAATACATGTCCTTGAAGTAGTAGTTGTGCGCGGCTGAAGAAGGCCATAGACACACATTATGCATTGTTATAAATCCGTCTAATAAAGGACCGAAACATATGTACCGCTGAATCCTTGGCATCATGTTTTTATTTTGATTAATTTACTCCACCACCTACACCACCAAACGGTATATACAGGTGCTTACAATTATCAAGTACTCACCCTGAATTTATATATATATATATATATATAACAAAAATCAAAGTTGGTCAAGTTCCTTTATCATGGGAATACAAAATACATTTTAAAAATCCATCGAAACAGGAGAAACAATCTTTAAAATTAACTCGGAAGACAGTTGTACTCTTCCTAACCGTGACAACAGTTGTTCGACGTAAACCAGCATTTCTGAAATTTTCGGGCACTGCACAATCGCGTGGAGAACGGTTTCCCTGTCCTGCTCGGATCTTGGACACATGGGTGAACAAGAAGCACCATGCTTCGTGAGTTTATCTCGAACTTGCAAGGCTCCTCAGTAACATTGCCAAGCCAGATATCTTTTGATGTTATCCCAAAGGTCCTGGCCTGAAAGTCCTTCGGAACAGGCCAGATGACTCTCGTCGAGGCCCAGGGTCTTCCCCAGGTCGTCGTCATACTTAGCCTCTACCAGCCTTTTATAGAATGACGAGGTGGAATCTCCGCTGCTGGCGTTAGCCGTGCGAGAGAGAAGCGAGAGTGCCTTGCGGCACTCCGCTTACCAGTCTCCCAACTAAGGTCTACGCTTGATCCACGGTTCTAGTTCACTGAAACTAGTAAACCTAGGAAGTAGCGATTTGACGAACGGAGGCCACACCTGTTCACCATCCAGGTAGAGCCACAGATGCCTCAGCCTCAGCGCATTTCTGCGCATCAACAGCCAAGGCATCCCTAGCCCACTCTTTAGCGGATGTTGGCAGCAGACAGAGCGCCTTACAAGAGGACCGCTACCCTTCTACAAGAAGCGAAAGAGCAGATGTTCCAACTTGCTTAGCCATGAATTGGAGTTAATGTGGCCTGGGCAGTGACCGCAATGACTCTTGGCGTGGAGGAGAGAATTTCAATCTTCCAAGCAACTAGGATGCCAGCGTAGAACTGGCTGGGGCAGGGGCTCGACGTGATTGTTCAGGCTGCCCCAGAGTATTTAGATATTATGATTGACACCATTCTGGTAGGCGGAAAAAGATTGAGGATCGTGGTGGACGGCAGACCTCGCTGCTTTAAGCGTTGCCAGAAGGCCCGCATAAAGGCTGATTGCACTCCACCCCTTGTGAAAGTTACGGAGACCATAACGAAGGAGAGCGTGCAGCCACCTGCCATGGCAGCAAAGCGAATAGCAGAATCCTATGAGGAGCCTTGTAAGTAGGTTGAAAATGAAAAAGAATGGACAGCAGCAGCAAGAAAGAGGAAGAACAAAAGAAGGACTAATAACAGCGACAATGAATCCCACCCCAACCCACCCCAACCTAGTTCCTCCTTTCCCCTCCCTATCCTTCCAAACACCACTACCCACCCTACCCCTCCTGGCATCGACCCCAATGCTAATCCTACAGTAACACAAACATTCATCCAGGACCCACAACCCCCCCAGTCCCCACGCAGTGGATATGATTTTTGATTAAAAGATACGCGTAGAAAGGAATTGACCAGAGGATAAAGGAAGTTGTAATATTTTTTTTATATAAAAGTGACTAAAACAAAAACGAAAAACAAGAACGAAATTTGAAATTCAGAATTAATTGTAAAGCGTAAGTTGTTTTGATATAAGAGACTATTGCTGATTTTAAAAAAAGGGAAGGAATTGGTAAGGTGGTGTTAGTAATGCGGTCGCCAGGGATGAAGGGATCTCTGGAGGCCGCCAACCTTCACCACCATAAATTTCTTTTAAAAAAAAGAAAAAAAAAAACAAGAAGTAGGCGCAGGAGTGGCTGTGTGGTAAGTGCTTACGAACCACATGGTTCCGTGTTCAGTCCCAATGCGTGGCACCTTGGGCAAGTGTCTTCTGCTATAGCCTCGGGCCGATCAAAGCCTTGTGAGTGAATTTGGTAGACGGAAACTAAAAGAGGCCCATCGTATATATGTATGTTGTGTGTGTGTGTGTGTGTGTGTGTGTGTGTGTGTGTGTGTGTGTGTGCATGTGTCTGTGTTTGTCCCCCAACATCGTTTGACAACCGATGCTGGTGTGTTTGCGTCCCCGTAACTTAGCGGTTCGGCAAAAGAGACCAATAGAATAAGTACTAGGCTTACAAAAAATAAGTCCTGGTGTTGATTTGCTCGACTAAAGGCGGTGCTCCAGCATGGTCACAGTCAAATGACTGAAACAAGTAAATGAGTAAAAGAGTAAAAGATTAATGACAAATTTTGAAATTCAGAACAAAACGTAAAAGGTTCAATGAGATCGCTCGAAGTGTGGGATTCGAGCGGCCGTCATTCCATTATTCATTCTTCACTTTCATCTGCTCATTCGCTTTTGTTTTTACTCCTCACATAAGTGCCTTGTTTGTCTTTGCGTTAGGCCTTTATGGCAGGTGTAAAATAAACTATCTTTAATTATCAGCAGTCCAACTGTCTTATATGGTCAACCAGGTTTAACCCGAAATTTGAGTCCTCATTTTATTTTATTTTTACAAATATTTAAAATTTTGTTTTCTTTCGCACAAATGTTTTACTTCACAACTTTTTTTCACTTCACAAAGCCTTTCTATATCCTTGCGAACTTTTTAAAAAATACTATAACATTTAAAAAAAAAGTATATATATATAACATTACTCAGTATGACTCCAAGTTCTGTAAGTAGGAGATATTTTAAGCTTTCTCAATTTTTAAACTATTTTAATTGATTTATTTGTACCTCTAATGAGAGAAATGAGACCATTTGTTTCGGCTGGAAAACTAGCCCGGTACAAACGTATTCCTCGAAACGATCGTAAGGTTTTCGTAATACAGCTTTTCTTTGGATTGTAATACTGGATCGCTTGAAACCCAACATCTCAATTGATTTTTATGTACTTTGTATTCCCATGATAAAGGAACTTGAACTACGAAAATCTGTCTTTGTTATATTTTGCTCGTATTGAGCACTAATTAGGTGCGCTACAACAAAGGTTTTCCTTTGTCTTATTATTCTATATACGTGTTTGTGTGTGTGTGTGTGTGTTAAATAAAATGATACAACAAAGCCAAGGCCGTGTGAAATTTCTAGGACATTTATAAAGAGAAAGGTAGTCTTACAGCTGTTTCATGGATATGAAGGTTATCCCATCATCAGAGAGTATACGAGAGATTTAAATAGAGGGGAAATAGTAGAATTCAATATAAGAAGTTATTTTGGAATGGGAGAGATATAGGAAGTATAAAGGGAAATAAGATAATAAAAATTAAAATATATATTGGATGTTACAGTTACAGTCCCATTATCATTATCCAAGGAAAATGCTGTGAAGAATGGGTAGAAAGACTTCTTGTGCATGATATGTAAACTCCGATAGGAGTTCACATTTTGTTATTTCAAATGGATAGTGTGGAGACATTAATTCCATGTGGTGTTCATGATATATATATATATATATATATATATATATATATATATATATATATATGTGTGTGTGTTGGTAGATGAGATAGAGAGAGAGAGAGAGAAAGGTCATTTGTGTAGTCTCTTAACAGTGCTATTGATAACATAGAATCCTGTACAGCCTGTTGCATGGTCGGGTCGTAATCGACTAAACCAACACCTCCACCAGGGATGAGAAGGGCGAGAAGATTTGCTCGAAACCCAGCAGAACTAAAAACAAGACTTAACAAAGGGACGGATGAACCCAGTGTATGCTCAAGGACTATCTAGCAATAGAACGGGCGCACAGAAATTCCGAGTTGGTGTCTGGCATCCTGGAAGAGCCCTGGGAGTGAGGCACTCCTCAGTTTTTATTAAAGCATGTCTGAAGGAGGCCACTGATGTAAAACCAGATATGCTAGCAATGGTATTAGAGATTTCGGGGATCTTTTGCTTGCGCTTGAGATCATATCGCTCTCACATTTCTGAGCCCCCAACAAATACTGAAAATGGTGTGACCAGCTTTGGCCGTTTCTTGGTGTTATTAATCTCTTCTGGTGAGCTGGCAGAAACGCTAGCACACCGGGCGAAATGCTTAGCGGTATTTCGTCTGCCGTTACGTTCTGAGTTCAAATTCCGCCGAGGTCGACTTTGCCTTTCATCTTTTTGAGGTCGATTAAATAAGTACCAGTTACGCACTGGGGTCGATATAATTGACTTAATCCGTTTGTGTGTCCTTGTTTGTCCTCTCTGTGTTTAGCCCCTTGTGGTTAGTAAAGAAATAGGTATTTCGTCTGCCGTTACGTTCTGAATCAAATTTCGCCGAGGTCGACTTTGTCTTTCATCCTTTCGGGATCGATAAATTAAGTACCAGTTGCGTACTGGAGTCGATGTAATCGACTGGTCCTCTCCCCAAAAATTTCGGGCCTTGTACCTAGAGTAGAAAAGAATACAGCCATGCGTTACCGAAAAAAAGATTTTCTTTTCCTTCGCTCTGTTGATCGAAAAATGTTACCCTGGTATTTCCTCAACATATCTGAGAATAGATTCAATACCAGGACCAAACAAATTTACTAACGAACTTCCACTCTGAAATATTCCCGTCGACACCTGACATAATCCTGTTTATTACTTCAGTTGTCGCTTAAATTCCTGCAGGAGAGTCATTTCCGTGGGTGATGAATGAGTGTGGGGGGTAGGTGTGTGTGTGGGGGGGGGGGGTGTAATCTTGTGATAATGGTTAATGTTGGAGCTCAAATGTAACGAGGGGTATAAGACAAAGACAGTTGCACAGCTTGAGAGGCTGGAGTAGGTAGACAACAGTTAAAAAGGTGGTGGACAAATACGCCGAAAAAAAGGAAAGAAACAGGTGGCTAACATTTTGGAGGACCCTTTTCCCACTTTAGGGAAAGAAAGAAAAAGTGAAAAGCCTGTTTAAAGCACATCTGTACAAGCTGTAGAATATACGTCTCTGTGTGCATGTTTATGTGCGTGCATGCGTATGTATGTGCATATATAGATAGATGCTCAAGAACACCACACACAGCGCAGTCCCGGAATCGAATTCACCACCTCATGATTGTGAGCCCAACGATCTAACCACAGAGCCATACGCCTTTACGTTATACATATATATGTATATATATGTGCATATATATAATATATATATATATGCACGTATTATACATATATATGTGTATATATATACACATAAATATATATATACATACATATACACTTACACACATACCCACATATTTATATATATATATATATATATATATATATATATATATGTATGTTAGTGCGTGTGTAGTATGCATATATATATATATATGTGTGTGTATATACACACACATACACACACAGATATATACATATATACGCATACATGTGTATGTATATCTCTGTATGTATATATCATACGATATATATTCTTAATTACACGCAAGCACGCACACACACATACATATACCCACAAATACTAATTAATTTGACGAAGTTCATTGACGTACAAAGTCTAGTCACATCAAGTTAGATTACCACGTGATTTGTAATTGTAATGGTTGAATTATGGAATAATCTGTATTCACTGACGTCAGTCTCAATGTTGGAACCGCACTCTTTCTCTCTTTCTCTCTCGATAACGTAAAGCATTTTCCTTCTTATCGGATTTTCACAATGGAAAAATATTGCCATTGTGCGATTGCGTCAGACTAAGTAATCAGGAGTCCCCCAGCACTGTTTTAATCGTCGCTCTGACTAGACGAACACACTGTCGGTGTTTAACCTTTGTGTCATCTAAACATTTGTCGTTCTTCCACACCGATGTTGACATCTACATTGTCGTTGTAATAGTCGTCGTCTTGAGGTTGTATCGTCGTCGTCGTCGTCGTCGGAGTTGTCGTCGTCATCATCATCATCATCATCATCATCATCATCATCATCATCATCATCATCAACATCTGCATCATTATCATCCTCACCATTATCACCTCCGTCATCGTCATTATCATCATTATCGCCACCATTACCATCACCATCATCATCATAATTATCACTATAATAATAATAATAAGAAGAAGAAGAATGATGATGATATAATAATAATAAGAAGAAGAAGAAGAAGAAGAAGAAGAAGAAGAAGAAGAATGATGATGATAATAATAATAATAATATAATAATAATAATAATAATAATAATAATAATAATATAATAATAATCTTGATATGAGATCCCCATGTCGCGCTCATATGGTTGTGATGCATGTGCCTGGTGTAGCCTTATCAGGCGGGTAGTCGTGATGGGTATACTGGGCCTCGTATATTTTACCTCAGTGTTATATTGATGGCATGCACTGCTCTCTTACTCAATAATAATAATCATAATAATAATAATAATAATAAGAAGAAGAAGAAGAAGAAGAAGAAGAACAACAACAACAACAACAAGAATCTTAATGATGATGATGATAATGATGATGATGATGGTGATGATAATAATAATAATAATAATAATAATAATAATAATAATAATAATAATAATAATAACCCTCGTCATTATCATCTTCCTCCTCATCCTCATCCTCCTCCTCATCATCATCATCGTCGTCTTTGTCGTCGTCGTCGTCGTCTCCACCACCACCATCATCAGTAGCTGCACAGCAGTATGTTGTTGTCTTCATCATCGTCAGCAACGAAAGCAACAAGAATAGCGATTACATATGTGCTCGCACGACCTGCTTGATATAGCAGCCAAACCCTCAGTCTCTTCGTACAGCCTTGATAATGGAAAGACATATTTGTAAATAGTGTGCATACTAGATATGCCACAACGACGACGACGACGACGGCGACAATTGTAAAGACAAAGATTACGGCGACGACGACGACAACACCAAGGACTAAGACATGGACGACGATGACGGCGATGTCAACGACGATGACGATGACGACGACGATGACGGCGATGTCGACGACGATGACGACTACGATGACGGCGATGTCAACGACGGTGACGACGACGATGACGGCGATGTCAACAACGATGACGGCGATGTCAACGACGATGACGACGACGATGACGGCGATGTCAACGACGATGACGATGACGACGACGATGACGGCGATGTCGACGACGATGACGACTACGATGACGGCGATGTCAACGACGATGACGGTGATGTCAACGATGATGACGGCGATGTCAACGACAATGACGACGACGATGACGGCGATGTCAACGACGATGACGGCGATGTCAACGACGATGACGACGACGATGACGGCGATGTCAACGACGATGACGACGACGATGACGGCGATGTCAACGACGATGACGACGACGACGACGATGAGGGTTTTGGCGCTGTCGAGTTGATTTCCGTTTAGTGCTTTTGTTGTTTTTCAAAACTTTTCTCAGTAGTAAGCTCTTCCAAAATTTCTAGTTTGATTTTTTTTCTGTTTTCTGTCTCTTATTATTTCCTTTCTTTACCAGCGTACCCTACACCGATCGTCTTCAACGTACCCATTCATCCGAACATTCATCGTTGCAATTCTTCCGCTGAAAGTACTGCGTGAGTCTGTAAGATGTAAGAGCTGCAGTCTAGTGCTTCCTTTCTAATCACTACTTTGCATATTTTTTTCTAAAATTAAAGCATTCTGTATTCTTTCTTAAACCCATTTTCTCTGTCACCATCTGTCTCTTAACATATTTATATCTCACTCACTCACATACACACATATGTATGTATATATGTATGTATTCATGTATGTATGTATGTATGTATGTCATTATAGAGTTTTATTTCAAGATTTCTTGCCAATAGAGAAAGAGTCGGTTTCTAACCTAGATCCAAGGCTCTTTCACTGGAATTTCAACATCAACAGAGTATTTTGTATGTATGTATGTATGTATGTATGTATGTATGTATGTATGTATGTATGTATGTATGTATGTATGTATGTATGTATGTATGTATGTATGTATGCATGCATGTATGCATGCATGTATGCATGCATATATGGATGGATGGATGGATGTTTTGCACGGATTCATATATAGAAGTGAAAACGTTTTATTTTTATTAAAACAATGAGCCCAACAACATACATTTTATTTCGTTCGATTACTCATTATAGCACTTTGAGTTCTGTATTGTAAATGACTAAACCAGCTTCCTAAGAACCAGTGACGTCTCAACTTGTTTGCATAGGGTAAATATATATATATATATATATATATATGCCTATATAGCGAACTATGTATCATATTTAATGTATACACACTGGCCATAGACCAATTACTGTAGTATTTGTTGAGATAAGATCTTTTGTTGACTTGCTGTGTTAAAAACAATAAGTATGGGAGAAAGATGGATCTGAAATTAAGCAGTGTGGTGAAATTCCACCACACTGCTTACACCCAGATCCGAAAATTTTAGCAAGAGCAAGCACATGGACAAGTTCCTTTTGCTGAACTGGAAGTACCTCCTTCTCCAGATTGAACAGTTATCTCATAGACTTTGGCGTCCTCCCTGTTGAATTATTCTACACTAGATGGATTAATTATGATTTCGACTAATAATTTAGCTATAACCAATTACCCTTCTTAGACATTTTGATTATATAAAATAGCACTAACATAGAAACCGACATCTATTACAAACCAACGGAATAAACAGTATCTACTTTTGATTTCATGCCACCTAAACATACGAAATTTAATATTCTAGTTAACCTAGATAGAAATCCGAACAGTTGTCTCCAATCTGGAAGTTCAGGATAAAAGACTCCTAGAATTAAAACTGGCGCTACTTGAAGGAAAGTAACCGTATATTCAAATAGAGACGGGAATAGAACGCGCCGAAGCATTAGACATTGAAGAATTACGAAAGCCAAGCCAGTTCACATAGATCCTAATTACTACTTTTAATTACAACACACGACCCAGGAAGCATAGAAATATTCAGCATTATCCTTCAGAGTATAACGTTATTGAGCCAAAACCCAAGAATGAAAATGGCACTTGTATCATATAAGATAATCAAATGCAAATACAACCAATATCCCAAAAGAATACTTACCAACGCGTAACTATCAACTACGGACTCAAATCCAACAGGTGAAAAGTATAGCCGGTCTAATTGTGTAACTTTATTGAGGGCACAACTTATAAATTTAAATCGGGATAGTTTTTACTACGAAAGAGCATTTTATGTGATCATCAAAAAATTCAACATATGCCATCAAATGCAATGGATTCGGGAAGACTATATTGGACAAAAAGGCGGCAAGCTGGCAGAAACGTTAGCACACCGGGCGAAATGCTTTGTGGTATTTTGTCTGCCGTTACGTTGTGAGTTCAAATTCCGCCGAGGTCGACTTTGCCTTTCATCCTTTCGGGGTCGATAAATTAAGTACCAGTTACGCAATGGGGGTCGATGGAATCGACTTAATCGCTTTGTCTGTCCTTGTTTGTCCCCCTCTGTGTTTCGCCCCTTGTGGGTAGTAAAGAAATATATATTGGACAAACTAAACACTTTGAGAATTAAATATTCATCTTCAACAGATTATCCCAGGACGATCGTAGAACGTTTTGTTAACTCGCGAGCCCTTTGGAGTACAAGATGAAGGTAGCCTAAATCCTGGTTTATCGATTGTTGTTTCCAAGCAAAGGTATAGATATATGCAAGTATACACGCTCTTACACACATCCATAAATATATATATAGTAGAAATATGTTACAAAAAGAAAATATAAAATACACGTGGAAATGTAAGGGTAAAATATGAAAAATCAACGAAAATGCACATTGCAAATAAAAAAAGGCTTTTTATGACAGGTAACGACAAATATATACATTTAGATGGACTGAGGTAGTAATAAGAGTCATAAAAGTCATTATTATGAGATGATTATAAGATGATAATAAAGTATGAGAGCAAAGCGCATGTTTCAGTTGATCAAATGGTGCATAGTCGGACGATCATGAGGGCAATTCCATGGTTGGTCAAGTTCTAACATGTGACAGGTGAGCGTTTTCATTTCTCTTTTTTTTGAGAGCAGTTCCAATCATCATTGATTTGCGATATAATAAATCTCTGAACGAGGTATAAACAGTAGCTCCACAACAATGTGAAGTATATTTGCCACCTAAATGTGGCTAACTACTAAGGATGGATGCTACTGTAGCTTGTAGCCCCAGGAGAGCATCTTCTCCAGCTGACTATTGACACACTTTCTGTGCCCTATCAGTATTTGCAAAGGGAAGCCATCCTTCCCATCGTCGACCTGACGTGATACGCACGGACCCGGGTTTCTGGGTATTCAGCCGTCGTCAGCGCACGACAATCCGATGCGGAGGCGTCGCAATGCAAATACATATATCCTTTTTCCAGTAACGATATATGTATTTGCATTACGAACCCTTGGCATCGAAGACCGGTGATTGTCGTGCGCTAACGACGGTTAAAATCCAGAAACCCGGGTCCGTGCGTATCACGTCAGGTCAACGATGGGAAGGATGGCTTCCCTTTGCAAATATTGACAGGGCACAGAAAGTGTGCTAATAGCCAGCTGGAGATGTTCTCCAGGGGCCAAAGCTACAGTAGCATCCACCCTTAGGGGTTAGCCACATTTAGGTGGCAAATATACTTCACACACACACACATATATATATATATAATTAAACATTTGGTTGTTTTCATGCATACTTCTATAAGACACACACATATACAGGCGTCCAAATGTTCACGTATAGTTCTGAGATCAGCTTATTATTGCTTAGGAGAAAAAATCAAAAAGCTTGTGTCTCTTTCGTGTATTCACTTATTATTCATATACAAACACACATATGTACGTACATACAAGCATCCACGCACACACATTCACATTCTGTTAAAATTATTGTCTAAAAAAACACAATGAGAGCCATGACAGCAACCTGCGTCATATTCTTAAGAGGCATGAGCTTATACACAACACACACATATGTATATAATTACACACACATACCTATATATAAATATATATATATATATATATCATATAATATATAATTTATACGTGTATATATATGTGTTGTTGTGTGTGTGTGTGTGTGTGTGTGCGCGCATATATATATTCTACATATATTGTAATATATATATATATATGCATATAGACATATATATACCAATATATAATATATGTATATATAACTATATATAACATATATATATGTATTTATATATATGTATGTGGCGTGTGTATGTATGTATGTATGTATGTATGTTAATATATATATGTATATATATATAATATATATATATATTATATATATATATATCTATATTATATATATATATATATATATGCATGCATGTGTGTTATCGCAATTCTGGTTGCTTTTTACAAAGGTTTCTATCATATAGCTTGATATTCAAAAGTTTGATAAAACTCATTACTATAAAACATATAAAAAGCTTCATTTTCACATGCATAAACGCATGTATGACGCATTTGATAACAAATCAGTAAAGCGACATTTGCAGTCTGAGATACAAATATATTTACACTCTAAATTAAAGGAATGCGGAAGAAAAGATTGAAAATATATTACGAACCACTCCAAAATGAACACGCAGATACATAGCTATATATACCTACGTGTATACGTAAACAGACATACACCATATGTGTGTGTTTGTACATGAATATACATATATGTGTACACATATATACATAATTGTATATGCATTCATGCCTGGATCTTTGTGTATTATATATGTGTGTGTGGCTGTGTGTGCCTGTGTGTTTGTGTGTGTGTGTGTTATGTGTATGGCTGCATGTATGTATCAGCATGTGAGTATGTAAGTATGTATTCAAGCATATATATATATATATATGTTCATATATATGTATAAATACTATAGTGTGTGATATATGTATATATGCCTGCATGTATACATACTATATGTGCGTATATCTGTATATATAATATATACATATATATTAATATATTATATATATATATATATATAATATACTATATATATATATATATATATTACATATATATATATATATATATATATATATATATATATAATATATATATATCTATATATAGATATATAAAATATATATATATATATATAATATATATATGCGTGTGTGTGTGTATATATAATTCACACACACACATACATATAAACAATATATATATGTATGATGTATGTATATACATATATATATATAAAATATAATTATACATCTATCTATATATATATATATATATATATATATAATATATATATAACACATATATATATATAAATGTACTATATATAAACATGTATGTATGTATGTATGTATGTATGTATGTATGTATGTAGTATGTATGTATGTATGTGTGTATATGTATCTATAATATATTTAATTATATATATATGGCGGGTATGAGGTAATGGAATTTAATGTACGTAAACAAAATCTTATTCTGAAAGAACTGTTCATGATATTTCGATCAACTTGAAAAAAAAAATAAGAGAAATTATACACAAGAACAAAAACATTCATATGATATGATATACATGCAGCCTTAGTCACGATTAAATCACTCAATACTTACATTAATTTTCATTTCTCTCGCATGCTTCCATCTCTTAGATATGTATGTGTACAC
>NC_042998.1:49740024-49752524 GCF_006345805.1 Octopus sinensis | reverse complement strand
AAGTACCAGTTACGCACTGGGGTCGATATAATCGACTTAATCCGTTTGTCTATCCTTGTTTGTCCTCTCTGTGTTGTAGTCCCTTGTGGGCAGTAAAGAAATAAGTGTTTCGTCTGCGGTTACGTTCTGAGTTCAAATCTCGCCGAGGTCGACTTTGCCTTTCATTCTTTCGGGGTCGATGAAATAAGTACCAGTTACGCACTGGGGTCGATATAATCGACATAATCCGTTGGTCTGTCCTTATTTGCCCCTTGTGGGTAGTAAAGAAATAGTTATAATGTTAAGCTGCTGAAGGATATAAACGGCCCCGCTCCACTTATATCATTGACTTCTCCTCCGGAACTTTTTCCTTTTCTTGTTTGTTTTATTGACATATCCATCGTAACGGTTTTAATTTTTGACCTCAGTTCAAATTGTAACAGACCAATTGTAGAGACCGCTGGACTTAGACTTGCCCCATTGTGGACCATAGGAGGGATTCTTGGGAATAATTTCTGTGAGCAAATTTTCCTAAGTGCCCTACGATAATTGTTTTGGATATATTTCCTTGGGTTTACTTCTTTAGCATTGGTGCCGTCCTTCGTCTTAGCTTGAATCATTTGAGCGCTACTAAGCGCTTTCTGTACTGAGAATCTCTGGATCTCGTCTGTTGGCTATATATGTATGTGTGTGTGCGTGTACGTGTGTGTGTGTGTGTATGTAGATACGTATATATATGGCTGTTTTAATCTACTTTTTACCACAACCTCCTGACTGCGGTTTAAGTTAATCCTTCAACTTAAACTATAAACAGTTCTCTCTCTCTCTCTCTCTCTCTCTCTCTCTCCTCTCTCTCCCTCTATCTATCTATCTCCTTTCACGCTATATATATGTGTGTCATAATGGACAGAATACAGCCAGACGGAGAGCTGGCAGAATCGTTAACATGTCGGGCGAATTGCTTAGCAGTATTTCGTCTGCCGTTACATTCTGAGTTCAAATTCCGCCGAGATCGACTTTGACTTTCATCCTTTCGGGTCGATATATAAAGTACCGGTTATGCACTGGGTCGATGTAATCGACTTAATCCGTTTGTCTGTCCTTGTTTGTCCTCTCTTTGTTTAGCCCCTTGTGGGTAGTAAAGAAACCGAAATAGGTATTTCGCCCATCATTATGTCCTAAATTCAAATTCCGCCGAGGTCGACTTTGCCTTTCATCCTTTCGGGGTCGATATATAAAGTACCAATTACGCACTGGGATCGATGTGATCGACTTAATCCGTTTGTCTGTCCTTGTTTGTCCCCTTTATGTTTAGCCCCTTGTGGGCAATAAAGAAATAAGAATACTGACTGTATGTGTGTGTGTGTGTGCTTTGGTAAATGTATATCTATTTCTTTACTACCCACAAGGGGCTAAACACAGAGGGGACAAACAAGGACAGACAAACGGGTTAAGTCGATGAGATCGATCCCAGTGCGTAACTGGTACTTAATTTATCGACCCCGAAAGGATGAAAGGCAAAGTCGACCTCGGCGGAATTTGAACTCAGAACGTAACGGCAGACGAAATACGGCTACGCATTTCGCCCGGCGTGCTAACGTTTCTGCCAGCTCGCCGCCTGTTAGTGTATATCATATTTTCGACGACTATCGACTATGTAATTTTCATCATTTTCACCATTTCCTTACCACAGCTGTTGATTTTAATATTTCTAGGTACTTTGAGTTCTTTCAATTATCTTCGCATTGAAGCTGCGTCCAACTCACGCCAATTCTTGCGGCGTTTACTTAAGCATCTTCCAAATTACCATTTGCGTTTTTAAAACTAAGAATATGTGTATGTATGTGTGTGTGTACATGCATGTATGTATCCCTCTCACTCTCTATATGCATATATATATATATATATATATATAATAATATATATATTATATATATATATAATATATGTATTATATATATGTGTATATATATATATATATATATATTATATGTATGTATGTATGTATGTATGCTTGTAGTATGTATATAAATATATACACATACATATATATATATATATAATATATATATATATATATATATATATATATATATATTTTTATATATATATACATATGCAACAACATTTTCTACCCAAACTTTCTTGTTTGTAATATGTGTATGTGTGAATGTGGTATGTTTTGTGTGTACATGCATGTATGTATACACATATACACATGTATGTATGTATGTGTGCAGTACGTATATAGGTAATATATATATATATATAATATATATATATATATATATATACACACATACATATATATATATATATATATACATATATGCAACAATATTTTCTACACAAACTTTCTTGTTTGTAATATGTGTGTGTGTGTATGTGCGTGTGTGTATTCATGCACACATGTATATAATGGTATGTATGTATGTAGGTATGTATGAATATGTGTTCGCTGTGAGAGTGAGAACTGAAGAGAGAAAAACACACACATACACACACATACACTCACACACACATACACATAAAATATATACTTACACACGCCTGCATGTATACATGCACTTTCTTGCATAAAATCAAACACACAGCCGTACACAAACACACCTGCACATCACATGATTGCTAATTACATAGTTAATGAACGCATGCAGAGCTTGCACAATAGCAATCCTTATTTCATAAATAGTTTATCTGTTCGGAATTATGCTATTTATCAGCTAACGTTTGCTTCGGTGCACTGATGTCTTTGTTTGGGAAACGAAAGATATATTTCGATGGAGACGAAGATGAAGCTGTAGGCATGATAAAGTTACTGCAGTTGACATTTCGATAACTTCTGGATATCACTCAGGAAGATAAACTGAACATCGTGAAGCAAATAACTTTGGGGATGTATCTCATATACATATCTGTTTACACGTGTCATTAATGTCCTCCGCCATCTTCTCTTCCTCGTCCTTCCCTTCCCTTCCCATCACGTCTCCTTTTAAGAACAACAACAACAACAACAACAATAATAATAATAATAATAATAATGATGATGATAATAATAATAATAATAATAATAATAATGATAATAATGATAATAATGATAATAATGATGATGATGATGATGATAATAATATACTAATAATAATAGTAATTAATAGTAATAGTAATAATAATGATAATAATAATAAGAAGAAGAAGAAGAAGAAGAAGAAGAAGAAGACGGACGACGACGACGAAGAAGAAGAAGAAGAAGAAGAAGAAGAAGAAGAAGAAGAAGAAGAAGAAGAAGAAGAAGAAGAAGAAGAAGAAGAAGAAGAAGAAGAAGAAGAAGAAGAAGAATGATGATGAGGATGATGATGATGATTATAATAATAATAATAATAATAAGCTAATGTCACACGCAATGAAGTAGACAGAAAGTGTAGACTCTGAAATGAAATACTGAAGAGTATTAATCACATTGTTGCCAGTTGCTCAGTCCTTGCCCCTACAGAATATAAAACCAGGCATGATCGAGATGGCTAATACTTTTCACTAGAATGTAAGCCGTCAGCTATGATATCCCGCACCCTAAAAACTGGTATGAATACTTTCCAGAGCCAGACTCCGGGGAAGAGAATGTTACCATTCTATGGGGTTATGCGATACATGCAGACAGGTAAATAAGTATAACCGACCAGACATCGTCATCAAAGACCTAAGACAAAAAAAAACATACCTGTTAATTGATATGACAGTGCCTTCTGATAGAAACATCTCAGCAAAGGAATTGGAGAAACTGTCGAATCATAAGGACTTTGAGATTGAAATATCTAAGTGTGGCAATTAAAAACCAAAACCATCTTTGTTGTTGTAGGTGCCCTAGGAATGATCAAGATGAAGATGAAGCTGTAGGCATGATAAAGTTCCTGTAGCTGACACTTCGATAACTTCTGGATATCACTCAGGAAGATACCCTTTTAATGAACGAATAGTAGAATAATTAAAAGAGAAAAGAAAACAACAGAGCAAACAGATGGAAAGAGATGGAACTACGAAAGGAAAAAAATATATTCTATGGGTATCTTTTGCCGAACCGCTAAGTTAAGGGGACGTAAACACACCAGCATCGGTTGTCAAGCGATGTTGCGGGGACAAACACAGACACACAAACATACACTCACACATACATATATACATACATACGACGGCTTCTTTCAGTTTCCGTCTATCAAATCCACTCACAAGGCTTTGGTCGGCCCGAGGCTATAGTAGGAGACACTTGCCCAAGGTGCCACGCAGTGGGACTGAACCCGGAACCATGTTGTTCGTAAGCAAGCTACTTTATTTCATATAATTTGCCATTTAGGCATTTACAAAGAGGGACAACAAGGACAGACAAATATAAAGGGTGAAGTAGCTTAACACAGTTAAAATTTTCGAATGAAATTACGGATAAGATTATAAACAATGAGTTTTACGAAGACAATTTTAAAATATTATTAATGATCATGTCGAAGGACGGACACCCAGCCATCCGGGTAGAACCTTTACTTTCTGATCCGGTCACACTTACCTGTGCCAAACATACCCCACTTGCATGCCACAGGCTTCCATCTTTTCACAAACATATCTCGTGACAGACACTCTTCTCCAGCCTGATTTTGCTACTGAGGTGGTAACTAAAAAAGTTAATCAACCCCTGGCCGGAAACAAAGGTGCCTGTCACTATACCTTTCGTACGCGTCTTCCATACTGTTTCTTTCAGTATGGCTACTACACAGAAAAAACAAGCCTTTCTTTCCCTGTTAAGGAAAGGGGCGGCACAATCTCGATGATAGACTCAGCTGATAGCTGTACTCTTCCCATCACTGACAACAGTTGTTCAACAAAAGCTATCAGTCCCGATAACTCCGGACACTCCACGAATGCGTGCAAGACGGTCTCCCTATCCTGCTCACATCGCGGGCATGTCGGCGAGACGGCACTACCGTGCCTTGACAGCTTGTCGCGAACAGGTAAAGCCGCACGGAAACACTGCCAGGCCAGGGATTTCTGGTAATTATCCAGATACCCCGGCCCGAACGTCCTCCGGAACAGGTTGACCAACTGATTTTCATCGTAGCCCAGGGTCTCCCCCAAGGCGTCTTCGGACTTAATCTCCACTAACCCGCTATAGAAATCCGTGGTGGAACTCCTGTTGCCGGCGTTGCCCACCCGAGAGAGTAGCTGGAGCGCCTGACGGCACTCCAAATGCCATTCACTCAGTTTAGGTCTCCGCTTGATCCATGCACCAATGTCCGTTAGGGATGTTAACTGGGGAAGGTAGAGCCGGACGTGCGGTGACCACACCTGCTCTCCATCCAGGTAAAGCCAGAGGTGCCTCAACCTTAACGCGAGTTTTCGCATCCTCAGCCAAGGCATCCCTAGCCCACACTTTTGCGGTTTCTGGCAGCAGACAGAGCGCTTTACAAGTGGCTTTCCTCCTTTCCACAAAAATCGGAAAAGGATTCTCTCCAACTTGTTCAGCCACAAATCGGGGCAAGGCACCACGGTCAGACGGTAGGTGATTACTGATGCTATAAACATCTGCACCACCTCCGCCTTCCCTAGCAGGGATAACGCCCGCCCAGACCAGGTCTGGGTTAGAGCGGTCACCTTGTTGGCCACCTCACTCCAATTTTTTCTCAATCTGGAGGTCTGGCCCGAACCAGACTCCGAGCAGCTTAACAGGACCTTCCGTCCAACGCCCTACACGTTATTGGACGGCATCGGCTTGCCCCTCCAGGTGCCGAGTTGCAAACCGACCGACTTGTCCTTGTTAACCTTTGCTCCTGCCACCGCCTCGTAGCTTTTGATGGCCTCTTCCACCACTGGAAGCTGGCCTTCGTCTGCCACGATGATGGAGGTGTCATCCGCATACGCCGTAGCTCCTCTTCCACACCATAGATCATGCGGCGCGCCCCCTAGTGCCTCCAACTTCCGCAGCAAAGGCTCAAGAGCCAATACGTATAGGAGCGAGGACAGGGGACACCCTTGACGAACTGAACGCTCGATCCTGAACGGCTTCGAAAAGAAACCGTTCACCTTGACTACAGACTCGATGTCGCTATACAAAGCAGCGATCCAACCTCGAAAGGTCGGGCCTAGGCCAGCCTCTCCGAGGACCGCCGCCAAGTACCGATGGTCGACCCTATCAAATGCTTTGGACTGGTCTAAATGTACCAGTGCTCCCCCTGCGCCAGAAACTTCCCCACCCTCTCTAAGGAGTAGCGTATAAGGTGAGATTGTCGTAGATCGTTCTGCCGGGATAGCGCACGTTTGCGCTTCCCCGACAAGTTTGTCCACGACCCGCGCCAACCTTTTTGCTAGCACCTTGCCCAGAATCTTTAACTCTGTGTTCAACAGAGTTATGGGCCTGAAGTTCCCTATCTCGTCCCCCTTGTTCGGGTCCTTCCTGATCAACGTCACCGCCCCCCCGGCTCGCAGACTTGGGAATTCTCCCATTCTGCTGCCAGTTGGCGTAGACGCTAGCCAGCAGGTGCCCGAACAAGTCTGGCATACTTTTATAAAATTCATAGGGCAGACCATCGAGACCCGGCGACTTCTCCCCGGGGCACTTGCCCACACCTCGATTACTTCCTCGGCTGTGATTGGCCCTTCACAGCACTCAGCCTCTCGTGTCGAGAGGCGCGGGCCACCAGACAGGAAGTCCCTAAGGGCCTCACCATGATCCAGCGTCCCGCACCTCCCGAACAACTCGGCGAAGTGCTTGTGAAGTGCCTCACACATCTCGTCCCGCTTCTTGATCGTGCATCCGTTTTCATCAACAAGAGACCCAATTGTGGCATCGTTTCCACGCTGTGTTTCTATCGTACGGGCCCATCCGGCAACATTAATTCCCTCACGGCCCAATGCTCGTACTTTAGCCCGAACTCTACATCCCTCATGTTTGGTTTTGAGGTGACGGTCTAATGCCGTTCTCGCCGCTAAAATGTGAGATGCAGAGCCCAACCTCAACGCCTCCTCTAAGTTCTTAACTAGTTGCCCTTCTATTCTAGCCCTATCTAGTCTTAGTTGTTTACTAAATCTAATGGACTCGAATCGAATGGCTCTTTTGAGGGCGAACCACCACCGTTATTAACCACGGCTCCGGTTAACGCCCTCTGCACTAACACCTTAATCCGGCTACGGTATGCCTCGCGTGTCAAAATAGACTTGTTCAGCTTCCAGTAGCCGGTTCCTATCTTAAGTGTGCTATCTATGTCCAGTCTACACGTGACCATTCTATGGTCAGTATAGGGCACCTGGACGAGCTGTGGACAACTAAAACTAGACTTATCTCTAGTTCTTATCACTATCCTGTCTAGATAAGACTTGAACCTTCCGTCGCCACTCATCCAGGTCCACTCTGGGACGTTCGGATGGTCAAGTCTGTAACGATCTGCCAGCTGAAACGCTTAAGCAGATCCACGAGACGTGAGTTCACTTTCCTATAGATCGAGCCAACGCTATCGATGTGTACGTCAACGATAGCATTAAAGTCCCCTAATATCACTAAAGTCTTCGACGTCACGAGAAAGCCCTCTAGGCGCCGATAAAAATCAGTTTGGAAACCTCTAGCACAAGGTGCATAGAGTCCGATCAACCTGAAGGCCTTACTGCTGTATGTCACATCAAGGACGACCAGCCCACCTTCTGGGTCTACATAGACTGTACTTGTCTGTAGAGCCAAGTCTTTACGGATCAGTACCACTACTACCCCCTCCCCTCCGGTCTGGCCAGGAGACATGATTTTCTCGTAGCCATTCAGGAGAGGCGAGAAGGTTTGTAGGCTGTCCAGCTTGGTCTCTGTAGCAACCATCACATGTATATCATGTGATCTGAGGTCGTCGAGGAAACAAGCCTGCTTCCACTTCGAACTCAGACCACGCACATTTAAACAACAAGGTTAAGAGAAGCCATTACAAAAAGTAAAAGTTCTACTTACATTTCGTTGGAGAGGTTGGGGCCGACCTCACCACACATTTGTGGGCCCCTTCTTTCTCCTCTTTCTTCAGATAGTCGGCAAGTTCGCGATATGCCGGATGGCGTTTGGGTGTCTGTCTTTTAATTGTTTGAACGTTGTTTCCGCAATCCACGCGTATCTCTCGTTTCGATCTTTGTATTTGTTGTACAGTCTTGCTGACTGATGCTGACCACAATATCGTTTATGTATTTGTTTTGTGTGTCGAATTCAATTAATATGAGTTCATTTTTTTTTGTCTTCTTTTTCTGGGCCAGTTGAGCGGGATTTTTTTTTCCGTGTCTGTGGTGGTCTTTGTTTTTATTATTTTTTGTAGGGGATGTGGACGGGGATGATGCACGAATTCTTTTACGAACTGGTGTAAATCCCCCCTCGATACCTCCATGGTATCGTCTGGGTAGCAATAGTTTGTTCGGTAGGCGCCGCAGTTTTTAGGGGGGTAGGTTTTAATAATGTAGGGGTTTGTGAGTGCGAGGGCTGGGTTTTTTCTTCAGTCTGTTTTGGGTTGGCACCGTAACAGCAGGAGTGGGATTTTTTGTTTTTGTAGGGGTAGGTGAGTTTGCAAGGGTAGGGATTTTTTATTATCTGAGGGGCCTGGTGTCTGCGGTTTCTTTTGCTTGTCTGGACAGTCTACACGAATGTGGCCCTTTTTGCCGCAGGCGTAACAGGTGGGTTTTTCGGCCTTCGACCTGTACCCTGAGGGCTACGTTCTCGCCCACGAGCACCCTCTCAGGAAGGAGCTGCAGGTCCTCCGGTGTTCCTTGAATTAATATATTAATGTTTCGCCCAAGCCAATATCGGGCAGAGCATGTTACTTGTAGTATTTTAATTTTGTCCGTCCTTTTATAAACAGGGCGGCCACTACCTCTACCGGATCTACTTCCGGCGGGGCTTCTGCAATCCTGACCCGGGACGTCCTGCGTCCCCTATAGCTTGGGAAAAGTACCACCTCCTTGGTTTTTAGGGGGTTCACAGAATGCCCGCGGGCCACCTCTTCCCCCGAGAAGCGGACATCCACAGTGCCATATGCCCGTCCCCTGGCGACGTACACAATGTCCTTCCAAATCGGGGACAGGCATTTCTCGATGGTGTTTTTTTCAAAGTGTTTGAACCTTCTGCTTTGTGGACAGAAGGTTTTAAACACTACGGTCCGCTTCTCGGTCTCCACGATACTGCTGGCGGAGGGTGATATTTTAACATCACCACCCTCCTCTTGCATTCTTTTAAATAGCTCGACGAGCTGATTGACATTGATGTCAATGTTCTCGGTAGCCACTGCGGCTACCGCAGAAAATTTTTTTACTACAGTTAACATTGCTCTCCTCAAGAGCACTACTTTCGTGATAATCTCAACAGACATTATTCTGTTGAAATTAGACAACACAAAAATACGAATATTGGTTTCCCACAAAACTGGGAAACCTATAGAAAGTTTTTTCTTCCAAAGTAGTTCAATAAAAAAACAGTTCAAAAATTCCAATTCCCACCCCCATTCGGGGGAGGGGCACGAAAATAGTCTGGCAAGACTATATATAGTCACGTAGATAAAAATGCCACAATGGCTAACAGTTCAACAGTAACAAATTATCCAATTATTCCCCGGTAAAACCGGAGAACAAGACAGTTCAACAACGTTCAAAAACAAATTTTCAGTAGTAAAATTCAACAATTAACAACACAGCAAAACTCCTACCGGGAAGAAAACGCGTCCAAACACGTCCAAAGTCACTCTTCAGTCAGTGAGGTTAGCAAGCTACTTACCACACAGCCACTCCTACGCCTATATATCAGAAAGTTAGACAGATCATTTAAAAGAAGGAATAAAGGAAAAGCAGTATCACAAAATACTGAACAAGAATAATATACAAAAAACAAACTGAGAATGTAAACCATTGAGATAGGCCAAACACATGCAACCCAAGCGAAATGAACAACACGAGAAATCCAACCCTGAGAACTGCAAGATTATAACCAACAGAAAGAGAAGCAGAGTAGTACAAAGAAAACAATAAGTGATACTATAAAGAATATACGAATAGGGGTAAGTATGCTCCTGAAAATCTTAAATTGGGTATACTTCAAGAATTCAAAACGAAAGATCCTATGGACCCAAGAAAGCACTTCGTAATTCAATGATAATAAAGCAGCAACATTAAACAAAACAATCTTGACTACCACGGATTTAATAGACATAGATGATAGAAACATCAACATTACCAGGCTAAAGTAATATTATATGTAGCAGTCTCTGTGGTTACATAGAAAAATGATCACTCCCTAAGATATACTCAAATAAGAGTATTTTAAACCTAGTAAATTATATAGAAAAAATATTCAGAAGAAAAAAATTAGAAGATTGGAGAAAAGATCTTTCAAATCTTTGTGAAAACAACAACGAAATGACACAACTACAAAACGGAAAGAGAGGCAAATTTACATAAATACAACATAACAAAAGAAAAAAAGGGCTTGAGATCTTGAGAGTTCTCAAACAAGCGGTCCTCGCTGAATCGTAAAGAATTCGTTGGTATGAAAAAATGTGAACGACTCTTTGCACGAAACAAACTTTACCACTCCAACTAAAAACGTTTTTACCAAGAAAACGTTTTAATTTGGAGGCATGGAGTATAGGCAGCGACGAAATTACCACGGAAATTTTGTCAGAACATCGAACACATCATCTGAATAACCCTAGGTGATAACAGCAGAACTAACCCAGATCCTGAAAATTAAATATACTGGAAGGCGGGTACCTAAAAGAAACCGGAATTATTTTATTCACTTAGTTTTACATGTTTATACTTTTATCGCCTGCGAAGTATTCTTCATTTGAAGCAATGCATTGGTCCCGGTGCGTTTTCCATTGCTGGAAGCAGTGCTGGAACTCTAGCAAAATGGTGCCTTTTAACGCCTCCATCGTCAATTGTTCGGTGACGGTCCTCCAAGATCAGTTCAGGATTTTTCATGATGTTTTCATTTGTTCGGGAGGTTGATGGTCGCCTGAACGAGGTTGGTCACCAAGAACAAGTGACCAATCTTAAGGCGAGGAAACGACTCGTTAACTGATGTTTTGCTCATGTCAGTGTCCTTGTAAGCTGTTTGAAGCATGACAACTGTTTCGGTCGCCGTTTTCCCAAGCAGGAAACAGAATTTCACAGAAACACACTGTTCCTTCGTTTTAGCCATCGCAAAACATCGTTGAACAGGGGAGAAGCACTGTAAAACAAAGACGCACCACGTTGCAGTATGACCCAACTGGTCAACGCCAGTCAGCAGAATGATGTTTGAGGGTCGTATCAAGTGGCTTCTAGCGGTGGAAGCCTGAACTGCAACGGGATTGTCCCTCAGAGAACGTTTCCAGTTACTTTTGGGTACCCCCTCGTATAGATTAAATAAGAACTGGAAGTCATTCAGGCATGATGAAGTTTCCAATATCTGGTATTTAAGAAAGAAGCATAAAGTTCTAACGGTTTAATGAGATCCTGATGGAAATCTGGACAACGCCTAACAGGCTCACCGAAAAGAAAACCAGCTTGATTCAGAAATCTATCGAAACCACAGACTTCCAGACAGACGCATAACATGCTCTCCTATAAGATACAAAGCTGTAGCTTCAATAATATCGCCGAGAGTGAAGAGATATCTAGAAGAAAGAAACCTGCTTTCAAAAAAATGGACTTATTAATCTCTCGGCTATTGTAATTTATGTATGACTATGTATATGTATGTATGTTTTATGAGGACTGATTATTTTTTTTATTGTAAAATAGATTAGATCTGTAAGAAGTGAGATGATGTGTTTAATTCTTTGTGTTAATGGCAATCACAAAAACAGCTAAAGCAGAACATTATGACACAAGATTGAGGCTTCACATATTAAACTTTCCTCCTCTTTATTCTCGCTTGTTTTTTTGTTCCTTGAGCATATTGTACAATCATATTTTTTTCTCAAAATATATAAGTAAATAAAACCTGTAAGAAGTAACGTTGCAATCGTTTGTGTTTAAGTCGCAATGCTACAAAGACTCATGACTACACAGATTAATTACTTATGACTGCCCACCGAAAGTGATGACAACGTCGATCCGAGACAAACTTGTAAGTAACGTTGTTATTGTTTGTGTCTATGACGCAATGCTACATAGACTCATGTGACTACAAAGATTAATTACTGGTACTTGCTTATAATTGCCCACCGAAAGTGATGATAGCGTCGACCTAAGACATTCATCCACTTCTGCCTCCGGCATGTTGTTTCTCATGGGAGCGGAGGTGACTAACGAGACCGATACGAGATAGGCAGAACCTGTGTCACAGAGGGCACTGAAAGTGACCCCGAGCAACAGCTGCAGAAAATTGATGACGACGTCTCCTCCTTTCTTCATGCTGTCTCCTGTGTTCGGTTTCAGCGCTCTACTCGAGCGACACAAGGACTTCCATGCCTTCCGATTAACAAAGCTATTATTGAAAATTGGAGAAGAAAAAGGTTTAAGCATGGAATAGATTAACTACAAGATGG
>NC_042998.1:49730024-49737524 GCF_006345805.1 Octopus sinensis | reverse complement strand
ACATCATGATTATTTACTACTGTAGCTTTCATTTAATTTGCAGAAACACAAATAATTTCGCAGCGAAAATGAAGTCAGTGATATTAATAATCCTACAGATACGGCTCATTTACTTATCGATAAGTGTATCTTTCTTAATCGTCTCAGCGTTGCATTAAACATGGACCACTGATCCGACATAGACTAATCCACTAATTTCTTGAGATGAATCTTAGTTTGTAAACTCTAAGATCTGAATATTAAAATAAACCAAACGAATCCGTACAATCCACAGTGCGAATTACATTATTAACCCGAGCGAATTCTAACGAGGTCGATTGATCTGCTAGAAATATCTTCCAAATCTACTTTAATTCACACAAAATCGTCTAAGCGAGTAAGATGTTGTATGATGTAATCTTCTTTAACTTTTACCAGATTCGATCATTGCTGGGGTAGTACCTTCAAGGAATTAGTCGAACAAATTGGCCCTAGTGTTTATTTTTCAGGCCTAGTACTGCCTAGTACTTTCTCTGCCAGTCTCTTTTGCCAAACTGCAATGCTTTACAGGGATGTATACAAACCAACACCGCTTGCCAAGCGTTTGTGGGGAACAAACACAACGCAAATACAAAGACACACACACAAACACACACATCACATACACACATACATCTTACGTTTTTCAATTTTATACTTGTTTCAGTCATTAGTCTGTGACTACCGTGGCGCCACCTTGAAGAGTTTTTAGTCGAATGAGTACACCCCAGTACTTGTTTTTTATGATCCTGGTACTTAGCTGAATTGCTACGTTAATTGCTAACACAAGACAGAAAGACACACACACAGATATATACGACAGAATTCTTTCAGCTTCGAAATCCACTTACAAGACTTTGGTCGGCCCTGGGCTATATTAGAAGATGCTTCATTAAGGTGTTACGCAATGGGATTGAAGCCAGAAACATTTAGTTAAGAAGCAAACTTCTTACCACATAGCACGCCGGCGCCTATACACACCGAGGTTAGCCTCTACGGATGTGTGAATGTACATCTTAGCACACATACACACTTTATAAGTCCGGGTGTATACAGGCAGATAATATGGACATACACATGTACATATATATATACATATATACATGCACACCTACCGCCTCTTCCTACTTCCCCCAATCACACGACCGTTTTTTTGTCCACCACGCGGTCGATTTCCTGTTCACCATGCGGTCGATTTTCTGCTCACCATATGCTATTTTCCAAGTAATTGTTGTCGCTGAAATACAAACATCAAACTGCTATACCGCGTGGCCTTTCTCGACCAATCGCAAGCTAACGTTCAGTAGTAAACATTGACTCTCTTCAATCGAACTTTCATTCAAACCCAGTGGCCGAAGACTAGCCACTCACTTGAAACTCAGAGTACGAAGGAATCTGAATCAAAATAGTTTTGATTTATATATGTAACTCCCAACAAATGTGTTGAGTGCCTGTCTTTCGTTTGTCTACTCACTCGAATATATATATATATACATGCATACATACATACATACATACATATATACATTTACACACATATATATGCATGTATGTATATATGTATGCATGTATGTATGTATGTATGTATGTATGTATGTATGTATGTATGTATGTATGTATGTATGTATATTTGTTTGTAATTTTCCCAACACGTTAACATAGTGGGTTTCGAACTTGGAACCACATGATCGCGCAATGAGCTTTAAATCAATCGGCTCAGACTTGGGCGGATTAAGCAATAACAATAATGTCTTAAAAGATACAGTCCTACGTGACCCATTGGCCTACTACAGATACCAGCCAAATCTCCTTCCGTTCACACATTACAGTCTTAGAAAACTAGAAAGGATGTTGGACTATGTAGTCCTAGGTGTACAAACAAGACGGAACAGTCACGGTTGGAACACCCTTTACCATAGATGTATGTGAATACGTCTACTGTTGCAAATAAGCAAAGTACACATTAGATAATTTATTCCAAGATATACTATGTCTGAATGCGATCTGAAACAAAAATTACAGTCAGTTCAGTTTATGTATAAAGCATTAATCAAGCTGTCTGGCAAAGCCGAACATCAGCAAAAAACATTGAAGTCACGCGCAAACTTTTATTTTTTAAAAATAGATGCATGCACACACATACACACACACGCACACACACATACATACATACATACATACATACATACATACATACATACATATAAGGACATTTTGTGTGACAAAATATTATAGCTACATATATATATAAATATATATATATATATATATAGAGAGAGAGAGAGAGAGAGAGAGAGAGAGAAAGGAAGACAGGAAGAAAGAAAGAAAGAAAGAAAGAAAGAAAGAAAGAAAGAAAGAAAGGAAAGAAGGAAAGAAGGAAGAAGAAACAAACAAACAAACAAACAAAAAGAAAGGAAGGAAGGAAAGAAAGAAAGAAAGAAAGAAAGAAAGAAAGAAAGGAAGAAAAAGAAAGGAAGAAAAAGAAAGGAAGAAAGAAAGAAAAAAAGAAAGAAGGAAGGAAGGAAGAAAAAAAGAAAGAAAGAGGTTAGAGACAGGTAATCTCTGCATAGAATACACTTCGTAGTGCTCAAGAGATTTAAACTTGAGCAGGTAGAGGAGTAAATCGAAGGACAGGTAAGTTAGACAAGTCGGTATACAAAAAATATTAAATACATTTAATATTAGAAAAAGAACATATATTCACATATAAAAAAAAGCCTGACTTACACAGAATAGAAATGATATATAGAAATGATAAAGAGGTTGAATAAGAGTTTTACGAGTCCAACAGCTGTTTCTGAGGGTTTGATGGTCGAAAATAATGACTGTAAATGGATTCCGTCATCGGATAATACTAGCTTCCCTCTTCAGGGAAGAATTTTACATTTGAGGTGTTGACAGACTGGAGTTTAAAGATGAAATGATTTTGTGGAGAATTAAATGTATTCCTCCTAATACACTTGGTTCTCCACAAAATCATTCTATCTTTAAACTCCATTCTATCAACACCTCAAATATAAAACAACAACAACAACAACAACATCGAAAAATACCTTAGGAATGAGAAGGCTGGAGGGTATATCAGCTGAAACGTTGTTAACAACAAACAAGCTGAGGACAAATATCCGTCAAATGTAAATAATGTAAATAATGAAATAATGTACATAATTCCTCATCTCTTAAATATAAAACTGTATAAAGATATACATTATTTACATTCTTTGTCCTCATCTTGTTTGTTGTTAACACAACGTTTCGGCTGATATACCCTCCAGGCCGTTTTGTGGGTCATTCTGAAAATAGGTATAGCGTAAAATCGCAGAAAACCTTGGGATCCCGCTTTCTACAATTAATAGAGTGATTATGCATTCCACATCACCTCGCCCAGATCAACCAGGGCACTCTGACAGGACCCTTCTCTTTGTTAAGAGAAGTGTGGAGAATAATCCCCGTTGCAAGGCCTCTGACATAGCAGATTAAGTTGATGTCAGTCCAAGAACAGCTGTCAGGTATCTCCACAAACTTAGTTACTATGATAGAGCAGCAAGAAGGAAGCCACTTCTTCGACCAGCCAACATCAAGCGGAGAAATGACTGGGTCAGTGAGATGGTGGAGACACTGTCATATTCTCTGATGAGTCCAGATTTGCTGTATTTCCTGACAGCAGTCGAGGGTGGGTCTGGAGACTCTGTGATCAAGAATTTGATGTGAAAAGAGTGCAGCCAACAATAAAGCACGGCAGCTATTCTGTGATGGTCCGAGGAGCAATTTGGAGCAATGTTTGAGCAAGAAAAACATAATTGTGCGGGAAAAACATAACTCAGATAAATATTGCAGAAAAGACTCTTTCCCACCTTCTTCAGTAGTGAAATTATTAAAGAAGACTTTATTTATGGAAGATGGGGCTCTTTGTCACACGGCTAAAATAACCCAAGATTTGTTAGATGAGAATGGCATTAAAAAGCTTCTATGGCTAAGCCAGTTACCAGATATGAACCCTATTGGACACCTTTAGGACATAATGAACAGGACACTTCATAAAAAGGACAAGAAAGCATCTTCAAAGCCAGATCTTTTGAGATTACTGCATGAAACTTGACAAGAAATTCCCCAAGAGAATATTCGTCATCTGATCAGTAACATGCCAAATAGGATCCTTGCATGGAAAAATGCAATGGGCATGTCTACTAAATAAGGAACGCGGTGTAAATAACAGACAGAGTCAAGACTGTTGAAAAGGTTGCAAGACGCAACGAAAATTTTAGGAAAATAAAAATAAGAAATAAGTGGGAATTTTACCGGTGAGTGTGTTACATTATAAGGCACAAAAAGAAAATGACTCTCCCCAGACACAACTGAATATGCTTCAACACACGAACTCATATAAAGAATCTTGCAAACCAAATCCAAAAATACTAAATATTAGATATTCACATTATAACAACTTATAAATAATTTTAATGCATAATTTCAGATTTAAATAATCTTAATGATTATAAAGGTGTCTATTTACTTCTGCCATGTCTGTGTAAATAGTGGGCGACTTCATCTCTCACTAACAATAAAATACAATTTATACGGATTACCGTTTGAATGGGCAATTTTGTTAGCTGGGTTCTATTTATACAAAGTGCTTAAAGAGGTATTTGCCTGAATTTATTTAATTCCTATTTCCCTTGTGTGTGTTTGTGTGTGTGTGTGTGTGTGTGTGTGTGTGTGTGTGTGTGTGCGTGCGTGTGCGTGTGCGCGCGCGCGTGTGTGTGTGTTTTGATCGCTACCAAAATGGACAAGCCATACTAGATGAACTAAATCGAGGCTTACTCCTGGACATGAAACTAATAACCGTGCGCTTGGTTCTGGAATTATATTTATGAATATAAACCTACAGTTTGCATGTATATAAATATCTATTTATATATGCAGCCACATGTATAGGGACATTCAGATAGACAGACAGGTAGGCAGGCAGGCAGGCAGGCGGACGGACGGACGGACAGACAGACAGACTGATAGATAGATAGATAGATAGATAGATAGATAGATAGATAGATAGATAGATAGATAGATAGATAGATAGATAGATAGATAGATAGATAGATAGATAGATAGATAGATAGATAGATAGATAGATAAATAGATAGATAGATAAGTTTCTTTATTGGCCACATAGGGCTGCACACAGATAGGACAAGTTACAAGGTAGAGCTTTTCTTTTGGGGGATGAAAAAAACAAAAAACAAAAGAAACAAAAGATGTTTCTTTATTAGCCACACAGGGCTGCACACAGATAGAACAAATTACAAGGTAGAGCTTTTCTTTTGGGGGTAAAAAAAAAAGGGGGTAGGTGGTTTTCGATCAAAAGGGATCGTAAAAGGAAAGAAAGAGGACAAAAAAGGGGGGGGTTAAAAAAAGGGGGAGAGGAAAAAATTGATCAATAGGGATCGTTATCACAGAAATGTCAATATGAAGTGTAAAGGGGAGGACAGGTGAGGTTTACCCGTGGAAAGAAAAGCCTACGGAAAAGACCACGGTAACCTCGGTCAAACAATAGATAGATAGAACAATAGATAGATAGAACAATAGATAGATAGAACAATAGATAGATAGATGATAGATAGATAGATAGATAGATAGATAGATAGATAGATAGATAGATAGATAGATAGATAGATAGATAGATAGATAGATAGATAGATAGATAGATAGATAGACAGATAGATATAGGTAGCTAACCATCTGTCAGCTACTCTCTTTCTGAATTATATCATAAGTACGATGTGTGAACGTATGTGCATGTTTGTGTGTGAGTATGTGTATGTGTGTGTGCGTATGTGTGTGTATGAGTATGTGTGTGCGTCTGTGGTGTGTGTATTATATCATATCTACAATAACATAAAAGAGAGTGATAATTAGACAAATGTGTAGCTGCCTAGGTAGATAAAAGACAGACAGATAGGTAGACAGATGACGTTAGTGCTTATGTGATGTTCGTTCACTAATATCGAAAATTGATCGATATGACGACATGAAATATTGGATATGTTGTTACATTAAACATTGATTACTGAGCAAACTTATTGCTAATGCAATCTACTTTCGATGATATTAGAAAATCTGTTGATAATGTGATATAAGTACTTTGGAATTACGATTAAAGTACATTTATATTACTGTGAAAGTATATTGATATATGTGCACTATAAATTGATCCTGAATAACATAAATATTTTATATGTAATAAAATTATAGATTGATACATCTTTAAGTTTAGGGCAGCAAGTACTCCATCTGTTATTGTGTATAAATCAAGTAGCCGGAGTTGTAGTGAATGATGTACGTAAAAAGTTATTAATGAACTGAAATTTGCCTCTTAGTTTGATAAAGAAAACACAGCCTAGCGGCCCCCGTTAGTGACTTGCTTAGACAAGGAGATATCATAAGAATTGATGAAATAATCTTGTCGCTTGAAGAAAATTCTGCTCATTTTAGCGGGTAACTATGTGTTTCGGTTTTAAAACGAATTTTTGTTAATGCAGCTTGGTTAACATGAACCCTCTTGGTTAGTAGGCGCAAAATTTTATGTTTTTTAATAGGCTCCAAAATAAATCGAGATGGTAACTGCACTCCAGAAATAAGGCGACGGGTAGTACTAGGCAGAGAGGCAATGGTCAGCATGAGCAAGGTCTGGAAGAGTAGAGACATCAGCCTCGCTACCAAATGCAGATTGGTGAATGCAATCGTCTTCCCAATAGCAACATATGGATGCGAGACCTGGACACTAAAGCTGACCAGAAGAGAATTAATGCATTCGAGCTTTGGTGTTGGAGAAGACTTTTATGGATTCCATGGATAGCGATGCTCACCAATGGAGAAATTCTTAACCAGATCAAGCCGAAACTGTCGCTAGAAGCTAGGATCACCAAGCATAGAGTGGCATATTTTAGTCATATTATGCGGAGAAAATCCCTGGAGAAAGACATCATGCTCGGAATGGCCAGTGGCAAGAGAGGAAGAGGCCGACCAAGAACCCGCTGGCTTGACACCATCAAGAGTGATATGGGAATGGCCATAGCCAATCTGAAAGAAGTGACCCAGGATAGAACTGGCTAGAGAACACTGATCCATCGAGAAATCGAGAGTTGACCTCGACTGAACGATGGATAGGAATAGGTTTATGGAAATATTTCAATGAATAGTCACAATGAGACTGAAACGTATCGGCAGCTTTCATTGTCTCTGCTAACGACAATGAGATTTTTTTCTTAAACATAAGAATTACAGCTTTCTAAAGATAAATTTTAAATTTCTTGGAATTATTTCCTAGTTACATTGTCATTTCAAAAATTATTACCGCCTACGTTTTTGTTCTATTTCTCCAACTAAGATGCAAATATATTTTCTCTAAGAATTTTTTATATTCGTCATTTGCTATATCTGTTCTATTTATCATATTCTATGCCATAACTCAAGTAAATGCTATTT
>NC_042998.1:49712524-49722524 GCF_006345805.1 Octopus sinensis | reverse complement strand
TATTTCATATATTGTTTCTAGGTTATCGGACACTGCAGTGTTTGACTTACCACCATCCCCTCTAAGTCCCCAACACTTTTTAATGTAGCAGATTGAAGTACGGAGTGCACAAGAGCTCAGTGTGGAATACTCTGATACAGCATATGTAGCACGTCTTCGCCTCTATGTGTGTGACGGTTGCGTTTAAATAATAGTTTTTAATTATATGTGAGTTTTGTATAATTACCAACGTTTTTTCTTTAATATAAAATTTTAACACATCTTAATGTATTGTGTAATATGTCTTGTTTTTAAGTAACTTTGTAATACCCTTGGTAAGGACTTACTGCTGCGAAATGTCTAGTCTGTGGCCTCTGGCATGCACCTGCTCCTTTCTAAATTATCTTCTCCCTATGCACAGTTAGCACCAAACAATTTGACAGACAGAAAAATAGACAAACATTTTCATTTATGTTATCAAAACTACTCGAAAATGGCTCTGAAATCGTTAAATTAAAAGATGTAAATAGTATAAGCCAGAATTTCCCAAACATTTTTTCACAACACCCACATAAAACATTTTGTTTCTCACTACCCATTTAGTTTTAACCCTTATAATATGAGAGTGTTGATTGTAATTGGACTTTAAATAAATGCAAACAGATTTATTATTATACTTATAAAGAGACGTTGTTTATTAATACAATTAAAATAAGAATAATTACGATAGCGATTAGATTAAAATAAAAAGCGGTTATTATTCATTAATGGGTATCTATTGTTAATGAACAGCAGTATATTTTGCAGTATTCTGTTTCAGCTTTGATAAAAGAAGTCGTAAATCTCCACGCTACATTATTTCCATTAGCTTTCTATTGATAGTCGAAATTTGGGTTGCCTCGCTTAAACCTTTCTCCCTTAAACACGATGAGGCAATAAAAACTATATTGGTTTCATTTCATAATAAAGGAAATCATACTACATTATGGTCATATTTCACACAAGCCTTGATTTCCAAAACTCAGCTTTACTTCGCCATTTTGTAACTCAATGATTGTCTCCTGCAACTCATGTTTCTTTTTTTTTTTTACTTTGCTATTTAATACAAAAATGAATTCCTTGCGGTTCAGTTGCCTCGTGGCATATCTTGGTTGAAAGATGGCAGTCACTATTTTCAAGAAACGTGGTCATACGTAAAATTATGCATTCGAATATTAAAGTTGCTGCTTCAGCTGAATAGAAAGGTTAGATTCTCTGTAATCGTTTCCCGTCGCAGCAGGTTAATAAGGAAATACAACGATTTTTACCCTGAAGATATACATGACATAGATACAATGAATAGAATAAAGCATATGTGTTTTTAGCACATGGATTTTATTTCTTATTTTAACTTTGTCATCAAATAGATTTTTGTTTTAATTAAATATTATTTCCGTGTTAGCAACAATTTTAAGGATACATGTCGTCTTTTCAATACATTCAAAACATTTTATGCATCGTAAAATTACAAATAGAAATTAATTATTTATTCTTCTAAAAACACATATCACGGTATTATTTATTGTTGCATATAATTTCAATTAGACATTCTATAGATAGATTTTTCCAATTTCATTTCAATTTATACTAGGTTTTTAATTTTTTTTTTTTGTTACAAGATGCTATTTCGTTTGTATATTGCTTATTAATTTTTCTCCCTTATAAATTGTAGATATACCCACCATTATGTGCAAGCGGAAAAATGGTGATAATGCTTCAAGTAATTACTACCAGTTTAATATATATGCATGTGTGTGCGTGTGAGTGTGTATGTGTGTGTGTGAGAGTGTATGTATATATATATATATATGCGTGTGTGTGTGTGCATATAGATACATACATACATACGTACATACATATATAATATACATATGTACATACATACAAGCTCATACATATAAATATATATACAGAAACTAGAAACGAAGTTCTCCACTATAATATAAATTACGTGCGATGTGAATTTATTACTCTACTTCCCGTGTCTTTTCTAAGAAAATGTATTTTCTATGCTATCGAGTTATAGTGCTGTGGAGGCGTCATGTCTAAAAGAACACTTTTCAAAAAATCACCCGGGGAAAATTTCGTGTAATGAGACAGCTACAAAAGATAAATGAGTCATTTGAGCCCAACTATAGGTATATTTAAAACAACGTAAACTAAAATCTTTTCACCATGATTACTAGCTAACTGTAGAAAACTACTTATTATTGAAGAGACGTTAATAATCTGCTAAGTTCTTGAAGTTCTAACCATAGTCCTTAAAGTAGATAGTGATATTTTAAAATCGTTTTCTTTTCTCTTTCTTTTTTTTTTATATCATTAGTAGCACTGCATTTCGCCAGATTGATTAAATGGAAAGGTATACAGGAAGACAGTTGTGCATGGAACTGCAAAAGAAAGATTTTAATATTCAGTTTGATTGAAATCTACGAGGCAATGAGATTATATTGATGGCCTCTATGCATATTGTAAAAGACAGAAAAATCTAACAAGATATTCTTTTTGGTTTGGTATATCATTAAAACAGAGACCGAACATAAGGGAAAATTCTCGAGGTATTTTTTCTGCGTTCAAATTCTGCCAATGTCACATTTGTCGATGAAATAATATTCCGGTCTAGTACATGGTCTGACAGTATCCATCTACCCGCTCTCCTCACAACTGTTAGCTTTGTGCATAGATTCCAAACAATTGGCGGAATTATTCGAGCTTCGTATTTCTACTGGCTCTACGTTTTTATTTTTCCCGACGGGGTTCAATATTGCATTTCATTTCATAAGACAAAGTACAAAGTTCTAGATTCAACACAATCGATTAAAACTTCTCCCCACAAATTACTGGTCTAGCACCTCTATTCGAAACAAGTATTTATATTAGATCAGAGGATTAGAAGAATAGTTAGAGCCTCGGACAACATGCGTAGCCGTATTTTGTCCAACTTTTTAAGATCTAAGTTCAAATTCTACAGGGACTTTGCCTTTCATATCTCAGGAATCAATAACATATAGTACCAGTCAAGTACTGGAGTCGATAGAGTCGATTTATTCCTTTTCCTCAAAATTATTAGCCTTATGCCTAAATTAGAAAAATTATGTTGTTGTTGTTGTTGTTGCTGCTGATACTGCTGCTGCTGTTGTTGTATTTCTCAGAGTATATAAGTTTCTATTAAGCATTACGTAGAATTATTATTTGTAGTTTTTATTCTTTAATTATCTATTAAGCATAACATAGAATTTTTGTCTGCAGTTTTTGTTCTTTAGATATCCAGTGACGTCATAAATTTTAGCAAATAAATATCTTCATTTTCTACATTAGGTTTTTTTATGTAGATTTCAAATTATCTAAAAATATGGAATTAAGATGGTAGTTTTTATATTTTATTTTCATAAATTAAATTAGTTATTCAGTGACGTCGCTTTTGGTTGAATGAATAAATGCCTAAAGTTAAATTTGGTTTGGTGTTTCCTTTTGTTAGCGTGGGGTACATGCTAGGCAGAGTGGAAGTAAACAACCTGTTGTTTATGGATGACCTAAAGCTATTCGCTAAGACTGAGAAAGAAATTGAGAGTTTGACGGCAACTGTGCAAATGATTAGCAAAGATATTGGCATGGAATTTGGGATCCAGAAATGTGATGTAATGATTCTCAAAAAGGGGGAAAACAGTAAAGGCCATGGGGCCAAACTGGAAAGTGAGGAAATTATAAAAGAAGTTGGAGAGGGAGGATATAAGTATCTGGGTATCATTGAAAAAAATAAGATGAACGAACACAAGACGAAAGGAATGTACAGGGAAGAGTATTTGAGAACTCGGCTTGTGCTTCAATCGAAGCTAAATGGACGCTATAAGATTAGAGCAATTAACATGTGGGCGGTTGCTTTGGTGAGAGATGGAGCAGGAATAGTATATAGGAAGAAGTATGAATTACAAGAGATAGTGCGAGAACACGTAAATTAATGACAATGAACAAGGAACTACACCCCAAGAATGATGTGTCAAGATTGTATGTAAAGAGGAAAGAAAGAAGGCGGGGACTAATGTGTTGTGAAGGTTGTGTAAGGGAAGAGGAGAATAGCCTGGCTTGGTATGTCAAGAATAAATGATTGAATCAGTGAAAATGCAGGGAACCTTAAACGTGAGCGAAGTCGTAGATCCAACGCAATTTAAGAAAGACCATAGAGAGCAGATGAAGAAAATCTTGCAGGGCAAGAAAATGCACTGCCAGTTCTTGAAGAATAAAGATGAGATTGATTGGAATAGTAACTGGCAATGGCTGCGGAAAGGAGACTTAAAAGGGCCCACTGAGGCATTAGTCTGCAGCGCTCAAGAACAAGCTCTCAGAACAAACTGCTCCAAATATCATCCAAATATCACATTGATAAAAACACTGACTCGCCACAGTGTAGGATGTGCTCTGAGAAGGGAGGAAGTATAAGTCATGTTGTTAGTGTGTACTGTAATCTTGCACAACGCGAACACAAAAGGATACACGACAATGTGGCTAGATATATCCACTGGCTATTGTACGGTAAAGCAAACCTCGAGAGAGGCGAACAATGATATGAACACAAGCCAGAGGAAGTAATGGGAAACGAACATTACAAAATACTCTGGGATTTTAACATGCAGTCCGACCAAGTCATAGAGGCAGACGACCTGATATCGTGCTCATCCATAAAGATGAAAAAGAAGTTAAGATAATAGATGTTGCAATAGTAAGCGATTCGAGGGTGAACTGTAAAGAAACAGAAAAGACTGAGAAATACCAGCCACTGCAGGACGAGATAGGAAAGTTATGGGGCATAAGTAAAGTAATGGGTTTTATAGATATTTCAAAATTATGATGCTATGATGCTAGGTGTTTCCATTATTTTGTCCAACCCTTGTATATATGTGTGTGTCTGTGTGGGGGGTATTTATGTATGTATGTATGTATGTATGTATATATGTGTATATATATGTGTGTGTGCGTGTGTGTATGTATATATATATATATATATATATATATATATATATATATATAGTTGAAAAACATATTAGAGATCTATACAAAACAAATTTTTATATATAAAAAAGATGGAGGTGGAAATAGCTCCGAATTTAAGTCCCAAGACATTTCAGTTTAAGAGGGAATTTAATAAAAAAAATATATAGCTAAAAATATTAATATTACCGGATTTGATGTATTTCATCTTATCAAATATTAGAAAAGATTTATAAAAATTTGAAACATTTGAAGTAGAAACAGTTTATCTTCTGTCTGGTGGCCAAGAACATGTCTGGAGGGTTTTTCGTTGAAGTCTTCATTAAATATAGTTTGGTGTAGAGTTCACAGTGTTAGAGAGTGAGAGAAGCGGTGTCTATTGTCTAAAAGAAATCTTTGTGTCCACCTGTGTCCGCGCGCATGTGTGTGTGTGTTTGTGTTGAATGTCCTTTTGATATGTTTTGAAAAATGACCAACTGTGAGTTGATGGGTGTGTATGCTGTGAAGAATTTCTCTTGTTGAAAAAGGAATTAGGATTCTTCTTTGGGTTAGATGTATTCGTTTGATTGTCTCCGCCTGTGCGTATGTGCGTTTTTGTGGCCTTCTTTTTTGTGTATTTGTGTATGTTTGTGTGTAAGTGTACGTGTGTGTGTTTGTAGGTGTATGTTTTTGTGTGTGTGTGTATTTTGTGATGTTTTCTTTTTTGTGTATGTGTGTATGTTTGTGTGTGTGTCCTGGCATATATGTATATTGAAAAAAGATTTAGGAGATGATGGGAAGTATTTTTTAAAAATTATAATAACAAGCATAAAATTGTTTAAAATTGTATAGTGTTTCTTCTTATATAATAATTGAAGCTTATACTTTATTTACAATATTTACATTTGACGGATATTTGTCCTCATCTTGTTTGTGGTTAACACAGGGTTTCGGCTGATATACCCTCCAGCCCTCATCAGGTGTCTTGGGGGAAATTTCGAACCTGGGTTCTCATTCCTAAGGTATTTTTCGATGTTGTTGTTGTTGTTATTATTATTATTATTATTATCATTCAGTAGTTTTATTTTTATAGCGTGCTTTCACTTCACTACCGAGCGCAGCTCTGTGTGCCTTAGGTATGTGCTGTGATTTGTTGTGATGCTCTGATGGTTATTGTATGGAAAGTGTTCTGCGTAGGATGTGTGCAGTGCCTAGTAGTGCAATTTTCTGTATGTTATATGTGTTTGTAAGTTCTGGTGTTTTTGTTATGTATTTGTCTGAATATTTTTTATTATTATTATTATTATTATTATTATTATTATTATTATTATTATTATTATCATTATTATTATTCAGGTCACTGCCTGGAATCAAACTCGGAATCTTGGGGTTAGTAGCCCGCGCTCTTAACCACTACGCCATATGCCCTGATGAAGGCTGGAGAGTATATCAGCCGAAACGTTGTGTTAACAACGAACAAGATGAGGACAAATATACGTCAAATGTAAATAATGTAAATAATGTAAATAATATGCATAATTCCTCATCTCTTAAATACAGAACTGAAGTTTATACTTGTTGATAAATTGTCTTTCTTTATTCAGTCTTTGTTGTTGATTGAAGGAATCTAAGCACTTGTGGAGGGGAAATAGTTTGAAATTAGGTAAGACCATATCTTGCATAAGTTGCAATGTGGCTGTTTAAAGGAATTTTCCTTGTGCTTTTGTCTCAGATCTGTTGCCGATGGGTGTCATTCTGTTGCATCCGATCCACCTGTCTGACCTATGTAATTATGTTGGCAGCCGTTGCATATGATTACGTAGATCAGGTTTTCTGTGTTGCAGGTGAAATTGACTTTGAAGGTTTGACCATCTTTGAATTTAAGTTCTGGTTCCTCAGTTGGGCAAAGGCAAGTGCCGCAGTTTGTTCTCCCGTATTTTGTAATCGTTGGGTTGGAGGTTTCTTTGTGTTTTTGCTCCAGTGAGAATGAGTTTTAGTGTTTTGCACTACCTTCTGGTTTTGATGATTTGTTGTTTTCCTAAGATTTTTCGCATTTTTTTATCTGCAAATAAGATGAGGAGGTTTTTGTGGATGTGATCAAATATTTCGGTATTCCTGGGATTGAAGGTTGACACGAATGGTAAAATATCTTTCTTTCTTTCGTTTTTTTTTTTGTTTTGTTTTGTTTTCCTAAGTTCATTGATATCCATTTGTTTCGCCTTGTTTATTCCGTTGATGATTATGCCAGGGGAGAAGGATCTTTGGATAAGTGTGTCCTTCAGTTCCTCTAGTCTTTGTTCATGTTTGGATGGTTTGATACTACGGTACAGATTCGTTTTGCTAGGTTGAAGGGAATGTTGAGTTCGGTGTGTTTCGGATGACATGATGTGAAAAGAAGCTACTGTTTGGAGTCGGTGGGTTTGTCGAATATGTCCGTTTCTGTTTTCCCATCTTGGTCTTTTTATTAGGATATCTAGAATGGCAAGTTCTTTGGGGTTAAATTCCATTTAATATTTCTATGTTTAATTTTTTCAAAGGGGAAGTTTATAATGTATTCACGACCCATCGCCAACAGTTCCGAGACAAAAGCACAAAGAAAATTCCTTTAAGCAGACACATTGTAACCTGTGCAAGAAATGGTCTTACCTAATTTCCAAATATTTCCCCTCTGCAAGTGCTTAGATTCCTTCAATCAACAACAAAGACTGTATAAAGTCCAGTGCTTTATTTAGCCTTTTATTTGGGCAAAAGTTGCTTTTGTTTCTGGCTTGTGATTTGTCCTCATCATTAGAGTTGTTGGTAAAGTTGTTGGTGGAGTCAGCCTGAGTTTTCGGCAGAATTCTGCGATGTCATTTTTCAGTTAGGCGAAGTTTGATCTTTGTGGGTGTCAACTTCAGTCCCTTACTTAGATTTTTTGGGGGGATGTCAGTTAATGGTTTTTTTGAAAGGTTAGTTAGCTTTGGTTTCTCGTGCGGAAGTTGGGTGCAATTTCAACTATATTTGTGTATGTATGTTTGTGTGTGTGTATACACTCGCTTTTTCTTTAACCTGAGACAGTAAATTGTGACTTAACAACTGTGATTCAACAACTTTCATTTATCCCACAGTTATTTGTCGCTCCAATATTTCAGCGGTCTTTTATACTATGTAGGAGAAAGGCTTTCGTGTTGAACTGCAATTAAAATACTCTTCACTGTAAGTTTTGTAGTCTAGATATCATAACAACTGTTGTGGTCTAGGCATCATAACAACTGTTGTGTATTTTCTGTAGCTAATTCTCCTACGCCTTGTTACGTCAGGTAACAGACATGTCGTTGTTTTGCTTGTTACGGTAACAGCACGACATTTTGCAATTAGATTTTTCATTTTATGCATAATTATTTCTATTTGGGTTTCTGCATTCTTTTTACATCTTACTCTTACCTCGCTTTCTATTTTATATATTTACTGGACTCTGTGATGACGCAAAATACTACTTTATTTGTTTTGCTCCCATCTTTACTTTTCTGTACATAATTTTATAATTGTTTCCTACTACAGATGTTTCCTATTTCCCTGCGTTTGTGATACATATATATATATATATATATATATATATATATATATATATATATATATATATATATATATATATATATATATATATATATATATATATATATATATATATACATACATATACATATACATATACATATACATATACATATATATAGTTTCTGAGTAACTTTTGTATAATGTATTCTAAATGCAGTCACTATTTTCTTTATTTTCCTATCCTGGCCTTGCTAATTCACTTAGCTTTCTGTTGAGAATACTATGAGTGTAATTTATTACAGTAACAACTAAATTATTAATACCTTTTGCTTTATTTTTAGCATTTAGTTCTGTTTTAAGTATTAATCTAATGCATTTTTAATACTGTTTCTCGGCCTTTTTCTTTCATTTGTTTGTATTGTACTTAGTCCTGTTCATTGATTTCTAAGTGTCTGTAACTATGTCCTTGGTCTAATTATTTTATCGCAGTTTCTTTATCTAACATTACATTATTGTTTTGTTTTGTTTTTTTTCTTTGTTGTTAGTTTTTTATACTATGTGTTGCTGGTGCATTTTCGGCGCCGAATTTCCTACCAAATTTTCTCACTGAATTTGTATATTGTATGAAATGGAATGTTCGGTTAATTAACATTGCCAGTACACAACATAGTATCACCTATATACAGAAAATGATTGATTGTCTATTTATGAGATGATGGCTTGTAACATTTAATCTGGTGCTATGGCAGCTAAAGGTGTCAGCATTTGTCAGAAAAGGAATGGTGAAAGGGGGTCCTTTGGAATATTATTTTTCTGATAAGGATCAGATTCGGTTTTACAATTTGCTCTTTCGCTTGGATTTGTAAGATGTCCTTCATTTATTTGTAGCATACTTTATCCGCTTGTCATTGGCGTTACCTTGTACATACTACTGGTGCCGGAATCCTTGAATGGACTGGACAATGTGTAAGGCTATAAGCCTTTGCATGATTTCTATGTTTTTTTTTTCATTTTTCATCGTTATAAATCATAACCATTGCATTAATTATTTCTAGCATCGCTCTTACTCCCAAATTTCTTATTTCTCATTAAAGATTCTTCAACTTTGAGACTTTGCTAACTTCTTTGTATGTCTATTAGAGAGAACTAAGACATTTACGCTGCTGCATAAATTTATTGTCTGCCGTTGATTACAATTTCAAAACAGTTATTTTAATTTCGTAGCTATACTTGTCTGACAAGCAGTTACAGAATGGAAAATTCATTGTAGCCATTCAAAAAAAACATAAGAACTGTTTAACCATTTACCAATGAGTTTTCCATTTTGTAATTAATTTAGTCTCTTTGTATGTCTAAACAAATATGACCACGGCCATCGTAGCTAAATCATTGTCCTGACTTTAATATCTGCATAACCACTTGTTTTAGATATTCTCGCTGAAGCAGCCAGTAGACTAATGTCTACTTTTGCAAGAATTAG
>NC_042998.1:49647524-49707524 GCF_006345805.1 Octopus sinensis | reverse complement strand
AAGACAGTGAATGAGAACAATGCCACTTGGACCATATCTTACTCCATAACAAATAATAACAATAACGAAGCTAAGATTTGACTGATCGACTCCATATTACAGTGGCATTATTAAATATAAGATCATGTGGTTAGAGCAAGGACATCTTTGACCATAGGTGTGTATGAGCAGAGCCGTTATCCGAGCCAAACAACAACTTTCACTGCAACAACAAAAAACAACTGCAACTGTAACAGCAGCAACAGCAGCAAGAGAAGCAGCAGTAGCAGCCGTTCAAGAATTTAGACCTGGAGATCTCCATTTCCAGCGACTTCGAGGGCCACCTCCCAGTGGTGTCGGGCGTCAACGAAGAGCCCTCGACTACAACAAGACGACCAAAGTTTTTATATTTTTTTCCAAGGTCTGGGGTCTCCTGCCCTAAGCCCTAGACCATCACCTAATCACCCTTACCCGTCTTGTTGCTTAACAACAACAACAACAACAACAACAACAACAACAACAGCAACAACAGCCTTCAAAAAGAAACTGTAACAAAACTACGGACCTCTATATTGCCGACCCTCCGCTGAGAATACACTCTCCCTCTCTCTCTCTCTCTCTCTCTCTCTCTCTCTCTCTCTCTCTCTCTCTCTCTTTTTCTTCATTTCCCCGAGGTCATTGTTTAAGCTCTTAAAGACTGTAACAAATACATTGCATATTCCTTCTCCAATTAATCGATATCTATTTGTTAAATTTGCTCAGAAATGTTTCAACTAAACATTAAGTAATGCAGACTTCCGATACTGGAAAAAAAAAATCTGAAGCCTCAGTCCATTCGTTTTAAACTTATAAATAATATAATAAATGTAAAGCAAAATCTCAAGTTTGTCTCGGAGAGAGAGAAAAAACTACATTTTAAATTGTCCACAAATTACTTTACTGTACTACTTCATCGATCAGTCATTGCCCTAAACCAACTGTTTGAAATAAACTATTAATTATTTGTTATCGCTCTTGCTACTATTGTTGTTTCACTCCAACAATAAAAACTGCGACAACACAAAATAACTATGAAAGAAGATATAAATTCGAGGTCTCCAATTCTAAAATTTTTTGGTCATTGACCTCGTTGTTGATGGCGTCGTCGTCGTCGCTGTCATTGTTGCATTGTAAAACCTGTTCAACTCTGTTGAAGCAAACGGATCTTTTCGGTTTGACTGCCTATTTTAGAAAATTCAAAGTTTATTGAAAATACTAAAATTTGGTACATCAATGTAGTTTTCCAAGCTGAATCTCAAGAGATATTTCACTTTTTCTAGAAATTTTTTTTTAAATGTTTATCGTGGTTTGAAGTTTGATCATTGTATATTTCTTGCATTTTTCTTTTCTCCTGCTGCTTTTGATTGTTGTTGTTGTTGTTAAGCTACAAGACGGGCAAGGGTGAAAACAGGATTTGGAAGCTGTCATTTTTTGCGTGACAGCATGTGTTGTCAACTGTAAACAAATGTAAAACTGGTCGAATATTACGCACGTGATATAACCCCTCGTAACTTTTTTATTCTTTTGGAATTTTCAGAAAATTTTTGCGAATTTGTGTTCTACACGCGAGAATTCATACGATTAGGCCAAAACCAAAACAAAAACTTTGGTGGTGTGTGATTTAAGGCCTATTTTTAGCACATCTCACCACTACATTAGTGAATAGAATATATTCGTCAACACGTGCTTTCTCGCAGACAAAAGAGGTCTTGTGCTTGGTTTGTTACTACGGAAACAGGCATGAAAGTGTCTGTAGCTTACGACTGACTAAAATTACCCAAAATTGGAAAACTTTAAAAGTTATTAACTCTTTGTTTGTTGATTGATGGCGAAAATGAATCTCAAGCCATTGATTAGCATATAAAACTATAGCATTACACCGAATATGAAATCAATTCGAGCAGGAATTGAAGAGACTGAAAATTGGCAATCAAACAGAAAAGGTTCAAGCAAACTCCCGTACTACTGAATGTCGCCCGCAGAACAATCTCCCGACATTCAGAAAACTGTATATTTCTTGCATTTTTCTTTTCTCCTGCTGCTGTTGATTGTTGTTGTTGTTGTTGTTGTTGTTGTTGTTGTTGTTAAGCTACAAGACGGGTAAGGGTGATTAGGTGATGGTCTAGGGTTTAGGGGCGGGAGGCCCCAGACCTTGGAAAAAAAACTTTGGTCGTCTTCTTGTAGTCGAGGGCTCTTCGTTGACGCCCTACACCACTGGGACGTGGCCCTCGAAGTCGCTGGAAATGGAGATCTCCAGGTCCAAATTCTTGAACGGCTGCTGCTGTTGATGATAATGGTGGTGGTGGCATCGTCATTGTTCTTTTGCGCTATTTCTATTGTTGAACAGTAATTCAAACCGTGGTCATGACCTTTTTATTTTTTCCGCAAAGCTGTTTATATAATTCACCTGTTGCGATGTTATTTCCCTCACCTTCATGATACAGCAGTGATTGATCTGAGGAGCAGCGACCTTTTTATTACTATTTACTAGACAAACAGTTGCTTACTTGATCTGGCTTCTCTTCGTTTTCTTGTCTGCTTCTCTAGTTCAATGTTTCATGTGAAGACCTAGTATTGCAAGTTAACATAAAAACGCTATACTGTCTCCGCTGCATTCAGCACTGAACTGCAGTAATTATAGGAAGATACTATCGTAAGTCAACACAAATATGTATATATATATATATATATATATATATAATATATATATATATATATTATATATATATATATATATATATATATATATATATATATATACTGACTCTGTCACTTTTAATACAAGACTGCATCAATTCTACATTGTTGTTTATAGCCAGGTGGACGGAAATGGCATGTGTTAAATATATATTTCTTTACTACCCACAAGGGGCTAAACACAGAGGGGACAAACAAGGACAGACAAACGGATTAAGTCGATTACATCGGCCCCAGTGCGTAACTGGTACTTAATTTATCGACCCCGAAAGGATGAACGGCAAAGTCGACCTCGGCGGAATTTGAACTCGGAACTTAACGACAGACGAAATACGGCTACGCATTTCGCCCAGCGTGCTAAAGTTTCTGCCAGCTCGCCGCCTTAGCATGCGCGAAATATCTTTAGTTATGTGTTATGCCTTCAGCTGGGCTCTATGCCATCCCTGCTTAACTATTAAATATTGAACTTTCTAACGGGTTCCATAACCAACCAGATACGGTTATCTTGGAATTTACTTAAGATATGAGGGCAAACGGAAGTTAGCCTTAATTTGAGAGAGATCAATCTAATTATTCAAAAGTAAGTTAATATTTCATTACCAATGTTTATTTTCGCTTTGAAAACATAAATAAGACTGTATACGACGTTTTCTAACGGAATTGTTGTTGACACTGTCGGAAGTAATAACTCGAAAATAACGTAACAAAATTATTTCGGCAGGAAGACGAAGCTATATACTAAGATAGATAACACTTGTTTCATCTTTTGAAAATTACGCAATGTTTATCCTCTTTTGTAAGTAGTTTTCTATTTCTGCTTCTGCCATTTTCTTTTCATCTTTTTTTTCAAAAGTCATTTTCTGTCCTATTATCTTCCATCTTCCTTTCTCTTTCTTTTTTGAACATAAATTATTTTTATATCTTTGAAGGAGTTTTTTGATGTTAGTTTTTTTCTTTCTCGACGCTTCCTCTTTTAGTGTTATTGTGTCTAATTTTGACAAGTAGATATTCTATGATCGATACTGGAATATATTATTTCTCTTTTCTTTTCTTTCTTTCTTTCTTTTTTTTTTTTTCATTACACCAGAAAAGGCGTGTTCAAAAGCTGACGTCACTAAAATAAGTTTATATTTCTGAAGCTAAAATTGTCTTAGAGACCGTCCACTTTCTGTCAATGCCAGTAACCTTTGCTAACAATATTTCAGGCGCGGGAGTGGCTGCGTGGTAAGTAGCTTGCTTAACAACCACATGGTTCTGGGTTCAGTCCCACTGCGTGGCACCTTGGACAAGTGTCTTCTACTATAGTCTCGGGTCGACCAAAGCCTTGTGAGTGGATTTGGTAGACGGAAACTGAAAGAAGCCCGTCGTATATATGTATATATGTATATGTGTCTGTGTTTATCCCCCAAACATCGCTTGACAACCGATGCTGGTGTGTTTACGTCCCCGTAACTTAGCGGTTCGGCAAAAGAGAACGATAGAATAAGTACTAGACTTACAAAGAATAAGTCCTGGGGTCGATTTGTTCGACTAAAGGCGGTGCTCCAGCATGGCCGTAGTCAAATGACTGAAGTAAGTAAAAGAATAAAGAATAAAAAGCATTAAGGCGGCGAGCTGGCTGAATCCTTAGTATGCCGGCCGAAATTTTTTGCAGTATTTCGTCAAGGTCGCCTTTGCCTTGCATTCTTTGCTTTTCAAATTAAAGATTGCGACTTTTACATACATGTACATTATTAGCCGTGAAATGCTCCAAGTTTTGTGAGTCAAATAGGTTAGTTATAGACCGAAAACGCACGGAAGCTTAACCCGTCCTGTGTTTAAAGGCTGCAGCTTGATCCTTGAGTGGAACCATTCTTTAGCGGAACCCATTCTGTTTCAAGCATTCAGAACAGGTCACTAGTCTAATAATAGCTCATGAATCGTCGTTTCTTTCTCGTTTTCATCCATCAACGTTGAATGGTCAACAAAAAGGTTCTGCTATAAAGAATTAATGCTTTGTTATAATCTGCCATAAGGAAAGTTTTCATACAATAGATAATAAACCATCCTGTAGTCGCTTCAATGAGTCCAAGCAAATGCTGTTTTACGCAGTACAATCTGCAAGTCATTTGTAGTGAATTGGCTATTTTTGAGAAAATAAGATTTTGTTAAGAATGTGACAGAACTGTTGATGTCAGCGTAATATAACGTATTTAGATTTAGTTGTGTTTTTGTCATACATAATTGGCATTGAAGCCATTTTGAAATGAAGTGTAAAAATTTTTTTTTTTTTAGCCCTTTTCAAGCCTAGCCAGACTCATGGGCCCGGTTTCCCGGTTTCTGTGGCGTATGTGTTCCCCCCAGCTGAACGGGACGACTGTCCATCGCAGCGCTACTCAAGACACAGGAAGAGAGAGTGAAAGAATGTTGTGGCGAAAGAGTACAACAGGGATCGCCACCACCTCCTGTCGGAGTCTCGTGGAGCTTTAGGTGTTTTCTCTCAATAAACACACACAACGCCCGGTCTGGGAATCGAAACCGCGATCCTCCGACCGCGAGTCTGCTGCCCTAACCACTGGGCCATTTCGCCTCCACAAAATTACGTTTACTTAATACATATTCCCAAAGTAATCGGTCAGGTACATCAACGCACAAACACAAACACACACGCGCACACATGTATGTATGCCTATATACTTTTGGTTTTTTTATCTTTTACTTGTTTCAGTCATTTCACTGCGGCTATGCTGGAGCACCGCCTTAAAGAACTTTAATCGAACGAATCGATCCCAGTATTTTTCTTTTTTTTTTTTTTTGTAAATCTTGGTACTTATTCTATCTGCTTCTTTTACGGAGCCGCTAAATTACAGGAACGTAAACACACCAACACCGGTTGTCAAGCGGAGGTGGGGCACAAAGACACACACGCATAAATGTGTGTGTGTGCGTGTGTATGCGCGTGTGTGTGTGCGTGTGTGTGTGTGTGTGTGTGTGTGTGTGGGTGTGTGTGTGTGTGTGTGATGGACTCTCTCATCTTTAGACGTCGTATGAGGTCTCTGCAATTTGCTGCTGGACAACCACACATTTGATTTGTTTATACTGATCAAATGTTTGCGTTCACATAAGCTCACTCTTCCGATCCAATCGACATAACCTGCACAGGTGCACGACTTGCACATGTCAGACGACGAAAAGATAGCAGGGCAACGCGAAATGAAGTGTTTTTCCCAAGAACACAACGCAATGCCCAGTCTAGGAATCGATCTTCCAGTTTCCGTCTACCAAATCCACATACAAACCTTTGGTAGACTCGAAGCTAAAGTGGAACACATTTGTCCAAGGTTCCGCACCGTGGGACTGAACCCGGAACCATATGCTTGTGAAGCAAAACTTCTTATCACACGAACTGTATTTGTATTTCTTTCAAAAACCACCAATGTCAAGGCATTTGAATTCAAAGTATACGACACACACAAGTGGGTGATACATGTGCATATGGTTATATGTTCGCAGATATTTTCAGACGTTAAATAAAAATATATATATTGGCTGTGTGGTAAGTAGCTTGCTTACGAACCACATGGTTCTGGGTTCAGTCCCACTGCGTAGCACCTTGGTCAAGTGTCTTCTACTATAGCTTCGGGCCGACCAAAGCCTTGTGAGTGGATTTGGTAAATGGAAACTGAAAGAAGCCCGTCGTATATATGTATATATATATATGTATGTGTGTGTATATGTTTGGGTGTCTGTGTTTGCCACCCCCCCCCCCCAACATCGCTTGACAACTGATGCTGGTGTGTTTACGTCCCCGTAACTTAGCGGTTCGGCAAAAGAGACAGATAGAATAAGTACTAGATTTACAAAGAATAAGTCCTGGGGTCGATTTGCTCAACTAAAGGTGGTGCTCCAGCATGGCCACAGTCAAATGACTGAAACAAGTAAAAGAGTAAAGAGTAAAGAGTATTGAATTCCGAGGGACAAGTATAAATTCTTACGTTGAGGCAAGGGAATAACAGAGTCGCCCGGATCAATCTCAATACATTCCCTGAATTATTTGATAGTACTTATTTTGTCGACCCTGGATTCATGAAAGACAAAACCGGCGTCGCCGAGTGAAATTCATAATATATAAAGATATAACTAAGTACCTTTAAGCTTTTAATGCGAAGCATTACTATCTCTCTTACACCGATCGTTTATCAACAGAATATAAGATTAAAACGCAATTGTGTTTCATATTGTCTTTGAAAGATTTAATATTGTCACATTGGTATCAGACTTTATGCTTGGAAGAAAATACTAGCACTCAACATAGCCTAATATTGGTGATTGATGTAAGAAACATATTATAAACCATTGTGGACGACGAAGAATTTACACCAGAAAACTAATTTGCGCAACAAATCTATCTTAACACTACGCTGTGTTCGAATATGCTTGGAGAGACATAAATATTAGGAAGATTATCCTGGAAATAAAATCAAGTTATAAAAATTACATTGATTCTCTCGGAAGAAAACATAACAGAAATCATGATGAATGGCTCACTGAATACTTACAGGCTAAAGTGAACTTAATCCACTTTTTCCAAAGAGAATGACAAACTGCATCAGAGATTTGTGAAACTTCGACTATATTTCTCGAGAAAATGGAAACGTTAGATCCTTTGATATTTCACCATTTGCAACTTTGCAACACTTAAGAGAATTATCAACTCTCAAGGCTATCAATGAAAGAGATTGTTTTCAAGCCGAGTAGAAGAGAATGAGATTTTCTTTCCTTTCTTTCTTTTTTTTTTATGCTAGTCATATATAGAAATATTCAGGAAACCAATGTATTCTTCCGTTAATTTTCAGTAAAACGACTTATGTTTACTTCTGTTTCACTAGAGCAAGAGTTGGTGACATTATTGTAACTTGCAGTTGCTAAAGAGGTGTATATTTCGAAGTTGAAAGTTACAATAAAAAAGAACATGGAAAGGTATTGGTTACAACCTCCTGTTGTTGTTATCACCAATATGTATATACATATGTGTGTGTGTGTACATGTGTATATATGTATGTATATATGTGTGTATGTATATATATATATATATATATATATATATATATATATATAATATATATAAATGTTAAATGGATGTACTATTAAATTAGTATCCAATTTTCTCACCCTTATTAGTTGATTATATATATATATATATATATATATATATATATATATATATTTCAATAGGTGAATGAATTATCCTATGTTTATCGTCAGCATGGAAAATTCGTTGAACCGATACCAGGGTAGCAAATTCACGTCAGAAACACGGTTAAAACTACCTGTTCAAGGGTAGAAACTCCGGGTTCATGTGGTGCAGAAATTTGTGTGTTATAAATGAATAAATGAAAGAATGGAGTCGAACGAAGATGTTAACAAAGTTCCTTTACTCTCGACATATGTTTTGAAGACAACATGGTTTCATTCCAAAGGAATAAAGGGTGCAAGATGCAATCTTCTCATCAGGAAAGAAAGGGAGCCTCTCTCGGCAACAAGACAAACAAAAATTCCGATGACCGCCTACATGGTAAACAAAACGATAAGTGTTTTTAAAAAAACCGATAGAAGAATTGACGTCAAAGTTAGATAGTAGGAAGAGAAGGGTTAAAGGAATGATAGGTAGGGAACCAGTGGAAAGGGAAGGGTACGTTGATTAAGAATGTTCAAAGGTTTAGGAAAGAATTTCGCTATTGAAGTGGAGTGCACGTTAAGCTAATTGTTCAAACCACGATGCCTATCGTAATCATTTGTATGAGTAAAAAGTATGTTTCTGCCAGTTTACATTTATACGATTTCTCTATGAGTGTGTTTACAAGGGAAACCTTAGAGAAGAGGATATGGAAGAGCTCAGAGTTGCAAATGTTACAAAATCTCCTGCCCTTATCAAAAGGAAAGGATACAGACAGTATGAACCAATCTAACTTGAAATCTATATTATTGTCTTTAAGACGCCAAACTAATTTACTTAGCCCTGTACTATGTCGTTTTTTACTATCCCTGAATGTTGAATAATGGATTGAAATTCTCTTGGATAACTGGGAAGTGGACGCTCCTATATAGAAAAAGATATTACTTTATAACTTATAAAATTGTAATGGTAGGGTGAGTTATTTTGGGAAAAACTGAGAAGACTGCGAGAGTATTAGTGTGAGAGAAATAAGGTGGCTTAGGTAGAGTGACTGATATCAGGGAAGAGGAGAACAGATTTGTGTAAGTGACATATACAGAGTAGCAGTGGGATGGTAACGTTAATACAGCTGTACACATGCGCGCTTTCAATCAGTTTACAAAGCCAAGTTATAACAGACAAACGATAACTAATGCAAACAGTGCTTGTATGTGTGTGTGTGTGTGTGTATGTATGTATGTGTGTGTGTATGTATGTATGTATGTATGTATGTATGTATGTATGTATGTATGTATGTTATACGCTGTCACCTTTAAGAAAAGGAATGATTTAGGTCAAAGGTTTAATCTATTAACATGTATATACGTACACTTATGACATTACGCACACGAATGGAAGTAACTTAATCCTACAACTATATTTGTGATTAAACCAAACTCATTCTTTTTTTTATCTATCTATATATATATATATATATATATATATATATATATATATATCTTTCTCTCTCTCTCTCTTCTCTCTCTCTCTCTCTGACAGACAGACAGACAGACAGATAGAAGAATAGATAGATATTAGATAGATAGATAGATAGATAGATAGATAGATAGATAGATAGATAGATAGATAGTAGATAGATTGATAGATAGATAGATAGATAGATAGATAGATAGATAGATAGATAGATAGATAGATAGATAGATAGATAGATAGATAGATAGATAGATAAATCAGGGACAAAAATCATGGCCACTGGCTTGATGTTTCTTTAATTCATTTTCTACATATGTTTCAGTATTCTACAACACATGACGTCACATTATAAATCCAGTTATTAGATATATCCCACAGGGCCAACATGAGAAGGAAATACATCGTCAGACAATTATCTGACGATGTACCTTTTTCAGTTGCCTGACGATGTGTTCATGCTGACCCTATAAGGTGAATCTATCGTGCGACGTCGTGTGTTGCAGAATACCGAAACATATGTAACAGATGATTTAAAAGAGTTCCAAGTCAATGCCAAATTTTTGTTTTTGTCTTTGTTTTTTTTTTATTATTATTATTGCTGTGCTCTTTGCATTAGGTCATAGACCACCTTTGACTGCGGAGGACCCGTGTGCATATGCGACATTGGGTTTAGCATTAGAACGGAAACATGGCCTATGATTGACAGTTTATGGACGCTAATCCTTATTATTACCTTTCCCGATGCTGACCGTCACCATTACGTTCCCCGATTTCTTATATATAATTGGCCCCAATTATATATATAATTGTCCTATCTATACCATTAATTTTCTCGAAGTTTAACGTAACCTTACATTTTCCAGCGTTAATCCTTACAACTGCATTTCCCGGCAGTTATGTATACCAAAACCTTTCCCGGTGATACTTGTTACTATTACCTTTGCCGGCCTTAATCTTTGGTATTGCATTTCGTGGGGCTAATCGTTACCATTACATTTCACGACCCTACTCGTTACACTTATATTTCTTGACGTTAATCTTTACAATTCCATTTCACGACTCTATCTATATCATCAAATTTGTCGACGCTCATCGTTACCATTAACTTTCAAGACGCAACTCATTACTTTTGCCTTTCCCGACGCTAATTGTTACCAATACCATTATATTAACCAACTCTAAACGTTACACTCAACTTTCCCGATGCTCATCTAAACCATTACCTTTCCCGTCGCTAAACGTTACGATTTTCTTTCTTGAGGCTAATCCTTACATTTGATTTTACCGACACTTATCTATACGACTTATTTTCTCGACGCTGATTATGACCATTACATTTCCTGGCACTAATCATTACCATTACGTCTCCCCAAGCTAAATCTAACACATTTCCCGTCGCTTCATTGTATACCATTATTTATATTTCTTGAAGCTTATCGTTGCCATTAACATTCAAGAATTTAATCAATGCAATTGCATTTCCCGACGCTAATCGTTACCATTGCCTTTCTCGATGCTAAAGGTTATCATTACCTCTCCCGATGCTAAAGGTTACCACAATATTACTCGACGCTAAATCCTACATTTGCATCTCCTGATTCTTTTCTATACTTTCAAATCTATCGCTAATCCTTACAATTGCATTTCTTGGCGCTACTCATTAAAAATGGCATTGCCGACGCTAATACGTACGTACACTCGAGCGTGCGCACAAACGGCTACACATACATATATTTGTACAAGCCTATGTATGTCATCTGTAGTCGTGTACGTACGTCCATACATTCGTCTAAATATACGCATATACATACAAGACTACGTACCTACATACATAGTTCAATATGTAGAAGCATACGTAAGTATACACAGGCGTACATACTTGCGTACATACGTACGTGCATATGTACATAGATACGAACTGTCATACGTGAGCCATAGGGGATCCGTTGACTGTGATCCATAGGTGGGGAAGAACCTACGCTGTGACTCATAGGTTGAGAGAGCTATAAGGAGTATATATACGCTGGGAAAAAATATCTTACACTGTGACGCATAGACTGCAAGGTTCCCTCGATTGTGACTCAGACTCGGGTATATTCTTTTCTGCTTTTCTGCTCTAGGCACAAGGCCCAAAATTTTGGGGGAGGGGGCCAGTCGATTACATCGACCCCAGTACGCAACTGGTGCTTAATTTATCGACCCCGAAAGGATGAAAGGCAAAGTCGACCTTGGCGGAATTTGAAATCAGAACGTAAAGACAGACGAAATACCCATTTCTTTACTACCCACAAGGGGCTAAACTCAGAGAGGACAAACAAGGACAGACAAACGGATTAAGTCGATTATATCGACCCCAGTGCGTAACTGGTACTTATTTAATCGACCCCGAAAGGATGAAAGGCAAAGTCGACCTCGGCGGAATTTGAACTCAGAACGTAGCGGCAGGCGAAATACGGCTACGCATTTCGCCCAGCGTGCTAACGTTTCTGCCAGCTCGCCGCCTTTCAAACTCGGGTTTATCAAACTGAGACTCAACGGCTAGGATGACCCTAGATTCGTGACACAGAGTGGATAGGCCCTACACTGATTTATAGGATGAGTTGACCTAAGACTGACTCAGTGACTGAAAGCCCTTCGACTGTGACTAGTATGTACAAGTATACTTAAATATGAGAGTAAATTTGCACTTACGAATTAGCATACTCATATCCGTACATTTATGAATACTTATGAGCAGACGTATATACGTACAGTACATATATGCGTACAAATGTATGCACATATGCGCATAGGCGTAGAAGTGGCTGTGTGGTAAGTAGCTTGCTTACAAACCACATGGTTCCGGGTTCAGTCTCACTGCGTGGCACCTTGGGCAAGTGTCTTCTACTATAGCCTCGGGCCAACCAAAGCCTTGTGAGTGGATTTGGAAGATGGAAACTGAAAGAAGCCCGTCGTATATATGTATATGTATATCTATATATGTATGTGTGTATATGTTTGTGTGTCTATGTTTGTCCCCCTCCCACATCGCTTGACAACCGATGCTGGTATGTTTATGTCCCCGTAACTTAGCGGTTCGGCAAAAGAGACCGATAGAATAAGTATTAGACTTACAAAGAATAAATCCTGAGGTCGACTTGCTCGACTAAAGGCGGTGCTCCAGCATGGCCACAGTCACATGACTGAAACAAGTAAAAGAGTATACCTATGTACGCACATATGTATGCACATAAATGCATTCGTGTGTGAATAAATGCATGCGTAGGTGTGTGAGTACGTACGCACGTAACTATGTGCGTGTACGTGACCGTACGTATGTTTGTACTTGTGTACGTACGTATGCACAGAGATATGGATGTACGTATGCACACAAGTATGGATGTACGTATTTTGTCAGGCACGTGCCGTCGGTAATTACTCAGGGTAAGCAGTTGGTGACCTTTATGTAGTAAAACACACAAAAAATAAGCGAAACACAGGCGCATGACTGAGTTGAAGGCAAATTTACTTCTGCCTTTATAGCACGTAAAGAAAACGTTGTTGTCGGAGTGTACGCAGCACGTGTACTGCAGCGTAGCTTAATACTAAGATTGAAAGGCAGGAGCGAATTATGCCTACCTAATCTACAAAAATAAAAATAAAATATTTTGTATTTTACGCATAGTAATCAGCGTAACCTTCATAATTTTATTGAATTAGGTTCTTATTTTGCCATAAAAGGAAAATGTTGCTATCGATCTATTTTACTCAAGGCAGGCACTACCTCCCTTGCCTACTTAGGCGGCACGTCCCTGGTATTTGCGTATATATGTGCGTACGTATGTCCATAATCAAGTACGTACGTATTCGCTTACGTATGTGTATTCGCATACGCGTTCGAATGTCCGTATGTATTCGTATATTATGCACGTAAGAATAAGCGTACGTATGACGATATTAATCTTCGTGCATATGTATGTACGTATGCGAGGACATATGTGCGGACGAATTTGAATACGTACGTGCATACCTGCGTGCGTACATAGTCACACAACCGTACATAAGTACGTGCATACATCCGTCCATACATACATAAAAACATACATGCATAAGTACATCATACGCACGTCCATACCTACCACCATACATACGTCCATACGTACTTGCATAAATACATGCATACATACATGCATTCGTAATTGTATATTTACGTATCTATTACGATGCATACGTACTAGCATACATACATGCATACGAACGTATGTATGCACGTGTATATGTAAAGTGCAGAGGTACAGATATGCACACATATGTGCATGCATACGCACGGCTACACATACGTATATGTATATTTGTACAAGCAAACGTGTGTCATACGTGGACAAGTACGTATATACGTAACTCATAGAGAGCCCTAGTCTATGACGCATAGGCTGTGAAGGAGCTCAGCTGTGAGTGATCGCTTTGGGGAGGAGATCTAGACCGACTCATAGGCATAGGGACCTTAGACTGAAAAATATACTGGAGGGAAGGTCTAGACTGTGATTATTAGGCTCGAATGACTCCAGCCTCTGATTTATACGTTGGGGGACGGTGTAAAAACTATGTCATGGGCTGTAGAAGGCTGTAACTGTACTTATGAGGGCATATATGCACATATATACATGAATATGTACTTACTTATATACACACGTACATACATCCGTCCATATATAACATAGACGTACATCCAAACGTAGATACATACGTAAGTGCAAACAGCCTTATATACGAACGTAAAACCTACCTACAGACAAACATACATACATACATACATACATACATACATACATACATACATACATACATACATACATACATACATACATACATACATACGGTACGCGCATACGTAAGACGATACATATGTCAAAACAGGCATACGTCCATTCATTCACACGGACATACATACATGCATATGTACTTAAAGCGTACGTACGTACATACATACGTGAATACGTAAGTACGCACGTATTTACGTACAGGTATACTTATAGCCATACGCATACACATACGTACTCATAGGGGAACCGTTGTCTGTGACCCATAGGCTGGGGGAGTTGCCTTGACCGTGACTCATGGGGAGGGATAGGCTAGTATATGACTCATAGAATGGAAAGGCCCTAGTTTATGAGTTGTATGCGCAAATGTATGGACATACATTAGTATGTACCTATGCGCTTACGTATACAAGTATCAATTTGCATACTTAAGTACTTAACGATGTGCCAAAATATGTGCATACATGTGTCTGTACGTCTGTAAATAAATATGTACGTCTGTGTGTATATATGTCCGTACGTATGAGCAACCCTATGGAGGTACGTATACACCTAGGTATGTGAGAATGTACGTACGTTCGTAACTCCGTGTATTTGCGCATGCCTGCGCATGAATGTATGAGCGTATATATGTGTGTACGTTGGTGCCAATATATATACTTACCTATTGAAAAACATATGTGCGTACGTATGTAGATTCGTATGTCAAAACGTATGCTTATATGTATATGAAAGCGCATATGCAAACATGTCAGTACAGACGTACGTCCGTATACGCATGCGTGTGAGGATACGCACGTATGTAAGTGTGTATGCGAGGACGTAAGCGCGTAAGTAAGCAGATACGTGCGTGCGTATTTCCATAGTTCCTTATGAATGAATGGACGTATGCATGTTTTGGTATATGTATCGCCTTACGTATGCGCGTACCGTAAGTAGTTCGTGCGCACTTTCATACGTACGCGCATACGTAAGAGATAGACGCTTGCATACCTACGTCCCCACACACCTTCTTTCACACGCGCAAATGTACATTCATACATATGTCCATACGTAAATACAGACATATGTACACACGTACTCATACGTATAGACAGACATTAATATGTGTGTGTAAGGCGGCGAGTTGGCAGAACCGTTAGCATGCCGGGCGAATTGCGAGCCGTATTTTGTCTGCTGTTACGTTCTGAGTTCAAATTCCGCCGAGGTCGACTTTACCTTTCATCCTTTCGGGGTCGATAAATTAAATACCAGTTACGCACTGGGGGTAATTGACAATCCGTTTGACTGTCCTTGTTTGTCCCTTCTATGTTTAGTCCCATGTGGGCAATAAAGAAATAAGAAACGTTAGTACGCCGGGCGAAATGCTTAGCGGTATTTCGTCTGCCGCTACGTTCTGACTTCAAATTCCACCAAGGTCGACTTTGCCTTTCATCCTTTCGAGGTCAATTAAATAATACCAGTTACGCACTGGGGTCGATATAATCGACTTAATCCATTTGTCTGTCCTTGTTTGTTTCCTCTGTGTTTAGCCCCTTGTGGGTAGTAAAGAAATAGGTATTCCGTCGATCTTTACGTTCTGAGTTCAAATTCCACCAAGGTCAACAATGCTTTTCGTCCTTTCGGGATCGATAAATTAAGTACTGGGGTCACTCCCAAAAAAATTTCGAGGCCTTTTGCCTAGAGTAGAAAAGAATGTGTGGGGAAGGGGGTTGGTAAGACGCTTGCTTCCCAACCACAGGGTTCCGGGTTCAGTCCCACTGAGTAGCACCTTGTCTTCTTCTGTAGCTTCGGGCTGACCAAACCCTTGTGAATAAATCTGGTAGACGGAAGCAGAAAGAAGCACACTGTGTATATATATATGTGTGTGTGTGGTGGGTGGGTATCTGTCTGTGTTTGTTCCCCACCACCGCTTAACAACTGGTGTTGGCGTGTTTCTGTCTCCGTAACTAAGCGGTTCCGCAAAGAGGCCGATAGAGTAATAATAATACAATAATGAAATTATTGTATACAGTGCTCAGGTGCACCACAACTTGTCAGAAAGTGCATATAAAGTACATGCAGTAATGTAGAAATGTCTGGAAAGTGAACAGTGTATGAGTCAGATACATGCTTGTGTGTGTATGGAGGGGAGAAAATCAAGTGTAGTGTTGGCGAATCTCAGGAAGCATGGACGTTTTGAAGGATGCAGTGCTCCGACAACTAACAACCGATGCCGGCAGTTTGTTCCATGCTTCAGCAACTCTCAGCGTGAAAAAATGTTTCCTGAAGTCATGGGAGCTGTGCTGTTTTCTTACATTGTAAATATGTCCACGGGTGTTAGATGGGTGGAGTTTGAAGAGGTGCTCACAGTTATTGTTTGTGCGATGGTTGAAACACCAGGCTTCGAAAAAAATGTATTGGGACCGATTCATTCGACTAAAAATTCTTCCAAGCGGTGCCCAAACATTGCCTCAGTCAAATGACTGTAACAAAGTAAAAGAAGAAAAAAATATATAGCCGGTTCGTCTGGAATGCAATACGTACGCAGATATTTACGTGCTAAGTATATAGAAACGTACGGTCATGTTCGTACGGGAGTTAGACGTATGTAGACATGTACTGTAAAGGCGTGTAGCTTAGTGGTTCGGGCATTCCGCTCACGATCGTAAAGTCGTGCGTTCAATTCCCAGCGACGTGTCCTTGAGCAAGACACTTTATTTCACGTTGCTCCACGTCACTCGGCTGGCAAAAATGAGTAGAACCTGTATTTCAAAGGGTCGACCTTGTCACACTTTATGTCACGCTGAACATCCCTGAGAATCACGTTAAGGGTACACGTGTCTGCGGAGTGCTCAGCCACTTGCACGTTAATTTCACGAGCAAGCCGTTCTATTGATTGTATCGGCTGGGACCCTCGTCGTCGCAACCGACAGAGTGCTTCTTACACACGTACATACATAGTACGAACATGCGTACTCTCAAACATGCGTCCATACGTGCCTACAGAAGGCGCGTGTCTTAGTGGTTAGGGTATTTGGCCCACGATTATAAGGTCGTGAGTTCAATTTCAGGCGATACGTTGTGTCCTTGAGCAAGACACTTTATTTCACGTTGCTCTAGTCCACTCAGCTAGAAAAAATGAGTAGTGCCTGTATTTCAAAGGGCCGGCCTTGTCACGCTCTGTGTCACGCTGAATCTCCCTCAGAATTACGTTAATGGTACACGTGTCTGTGGAGTGCTTAACTACTTGCACGTTAATTTCACGAGCAGGTTGTTCTGTTGATCAGATCAAGTGGAATCCACGTCGTCGTAACCAACAGAATGCCGATTGTACGTGCATGCATGCATACGTGTGGTCAAACATACAATTGTACGAACATGCATACATACGTGTGGTCAAACGTACAATTGTACGAACATATAGCCTATCCAGCTACCTTCCATTATTTTAATTTCTATTGAAGCTCTGTAACTTATGAACAATGATCACCTGTCTGCCTACCTGCCTCGCTGCCTGTCTAATCAACTGTGTGTCGTTTGCTCCTTCTCGAGCTATGCTTGGTTCATAACGGCAGGTTTCCCGGTTCCATTAGCGTATAGGTTCCCTACCTTGACGAGACGCCGGTCCGTCGCAGGTGAGCTGCTAGATGCAGGAGGAAAGAGTGAGATAAAGTTGTGGCGAAAGTATCAGCAGGAGTTCGCCTTTACCTTCTGCCGGAGCCGCGCGGAGCTTAGGTGTTTCGCTCATAAATACACACATCACCCGGTCTGAAATTCGAACACGCGAGTTCGCTGCTCTGGCTAATAGGCCATGTGCCTTCACCTAATCAACTGTGGAGTCTGTTTATCAAATGGATGACGTAAACCTTTCCTTGGATATGGCGTTATTCAATTGCTGGTAACTTTTCCCAGGTGTTTCATGCACTCAGTATTTTTGAAGGTGAACAGATACAAAATTACAATACAATATCAATAATAGAGTCGTTATTACAAAAGATAATCCGGTTCTCCAATATGCTATGTTTTCATTCATTTTACCTGTAGACACACACACACACACACCTGCCAGTCTGTGTCTCTCTCAATCAATATGCGTGTGTGTGTGTGTGTGTGTGTGCGTGCGTGTGTATATATGTGTGTGTGTGTGTGGTGTGTGTGTGTGTGTGTGTGTAGAAGGTTGTTTGTTATGGCCGGACAGAGAGTGACCATTGGTTTCGCATCTAAAAAGTGCATAACTGCAAAGGCGACTTGTCAGACTCGTTGGCCGGTAGCACCACCCTACCTATGTGCCTCCGGTCAACGAGTCTGACGAGTTGTTTATACAGCTAAGCGCTTTTTAGGTGCAAAACCAAAGATCACTCTTTGACCAGTCATAAAAAAAAACAATCTTGTAAGTATTACTGTTCCAATGCTTTGGAGTTAGAGTGCGCTTCATCATCATCATCGTCGTCGTTTAACGTCCGCTTTCCATACTGGCATGGGTTGGACGGTTAGGATGAGAACTGGCAAGCCAGGAGGCTGCACCAGGCACCAATCTAATCTGGCAAGGTTTCTACAGCTTGATGCCCTTCCTAACGCCAACCACTCCGAGAGTGTAGTGGGTGCTTTTTATATGCCACCGGCACGAGGGTCAGTCAGGTGGTACTGGCATCGACCACGCTTGAACTGTGCTTTTTACGTGTCACCGGCACGGGAGCCAGTCACCAACACTGGCAACGGCCACGCTCGAATGGTGCGTTTTACATGCCACCGGCACGGGAGCTAGTCAGGCGGCACTGGCAACGACCACGCTCGGATGGTGCCTTTTACGTGCCACCGGCATATGAAATACTGACCGATATATATATATATATACATCATAGCCTCTACGTGGTCGCTTCATCTTCGAGAAACAGCAGCCAAATCTCCTTTAAATCGCACTTGCCTATTTTTAAAATACCTTTAAATGTGGAGCTAAAGAAGGGAAGCAGCTGAATTAAGGGGAGGCAACCTGTATATTGTCAAAAACATTGAAACGTGAAGCTACAAAGGGAGACTACTTATTTAAGGGGAAGCAACTCCTCTTGCACACGAAATATGCTTTGCATTTCAAAATTTGAAATTTCTCTTTCTTTACATTTGCTGATCTTGAGGAAAGGACAGTGCCTGTGGCTTTGCTGAGACTGATATGTCTATGTTCCTTTAGTAAGTCAATACCTGTGAGAAAGATAAGAACAGGGATGAAATTCCAGAGGACTGAAATTTGGGAGAGGAAAAACTGGAACATTGGACACAGAAGAGATGAGAGGAAGACAGACAAGTAGGATGGGATTTCCTTAGTAGAGGCGGCGTAGGTCTAAGTACCTCCCAGGTGTAGAGGCCATTGTAGTAGCAGTAGAAAAGGCAGAGATATAAGACAGCATGCTTGAGAGCCAGAGGATTTGTCAAGGCTGGAAAGCCTGTGATCATATGCTTGTATGATCCAATAACAACACACTGCCTGTTCTTTTATTCTTTTACTTGTTTCAGTTATTTGACTGCAGCCATGCTGGAGTACCGCCTTGAAGGGTTTCAGTCGAACAGAATTTATTTTTTAAACCTAGTACTTTTTCAGTCTCTTTTGCTGAACCGTTAAGTTACAGGGACATAAATACACCAACACCAGTTGTCAAGTGATGATGGGAGGGAACAAACACTGACACAAAGACACACACACACACTCACACACATACACATACATACAAATATATATATATGTTGTTCGAAAAATGTTCAGTTTCTATGCTTTTGTTTTTATGCTTTCGTTTCTCATTGTGTTCAACATGTTTTGATGCCCTGTACCTATATAAGCATGTATATACATATATATGTAGGTATGTACATATGTATGTATATATTCATATATTATTTATATTATATACATATATATATATATATATATATATATATATACACACACACATGCATATATACATACATATATACATACATATATACATATATATATATATATATATATATATAATATATATATATATATATGATGGGCTTCTTTTCAGTTTGTCTACCAAATCCACTCACAAGACTTTCGTTGGTCCAAGATTGTAGTAGAAGACACTTGCCCAAGGTGCCATGCTGTGGGACTGAACCTGGACCCATGTGATTGGGAAGCCAGCTTCTTACTACACAGCCACGCCTGGGCCTATGTATAAAAAAGAAATGTGTTAATGTATTCAAATAATGTAGAAGTTACCACAAGATACAAAATATGACCAACCAATTTTTGTAGCATTGTTTTATGTAGAAAGCACACTAATTAAATCCTTAACATATCAGACAAGATGCTTTCCAGCATTTCTACTAGTTATACATTCTGAGTTCAAATTCCACTCAGGTTGACTTAGCATTTAATCCTTTCAGGGTCAATTAAATAAGTATCAATTGAGCATTGGGGTGGATGTAATCAACTAGTCCCTTCCCACATAATTTCAGGTTTTGTCTATATAGAAAAAAGACAATATCTACCCCTTTCACTCATTCACCTATTCTTGGTCATGTTGCCTTGAATGAATAAAGGCACCATACATTGATGAGAATAATGAATAATGTTGCAGAGTAAAAGGCAACCATAGCAGTTCTGGAGCAATGGTTAATGAATGAGTGGAACAAGATTCTTTAGTCTACACTCTTTTGTTAATCTGAAAACATGAAAACATCTCTAGTAATGATCCCATGGAAAAATGAACTCAGTACACCATGTAAAGTGATTAGCGTTATGAAGAGTATCTAACCACAGAAACTATACCAAAAATGAAAGGTTTTCAGTGAGACCTGGTCCTCAGACCTGTCTAGTAGAGTAGCGGTAACTTTGAATAAGAACTGACTTAGATCAGGTTGACCAGATCAAACTATGTCAGTAAAGTAAGTGAACACAAAATTGATGATGATGTTAGAGGATATTACACCATCTCATGAATTATTATAAGTTATATTTTTATAATTCAAAAATTGATAGTTTTGTTGTCTTTGTAGGCCTCCTTTGACTAGACAATTTGGTTCCCAACGAAAATTCCACACTGAAATTGAAATTGGATAAAAAATATGGTTAGCTCAGTTATGATGTTGAGCCAATGCTGAAGGAGAATCACTTCCACACTGTTAAAAACTATTGGCAGATCAATGTTGTACATCAGTAATGGGTTGCCTGTAAATTAATGATTTTCCAGCATATCTTCATCATTTTACGTTTGTTTATCCAACTTTGTTGTCTCAGATATGTTAGTTAGTTAGCAAATAGCAAGGCCATGTAGGGGGACATTGAGTTACGTACAGGGTGGTGTTCATGTAAAGAGTTCAGGCCACTTGAGGTCAAGGGAGGCTTTGAACAAAGCGGTCGTCGGCATCTTCACCATCTCGTCTGGCAGTTTGTTCCACGGATCCGCAACCCGACGGAGAAAGCTCCTCTCCTTCGATTGAGATGAAATCGTCGCAGGTAGAGCTTTTCGGAATGACCCCGCAGCCGACGCTCTGGAGCAGGAGTGAAGAACAGCTCTTTCGAGAGGTTACACTTTCCGCTTATGATGTTGTGGGCGAGAATGAGATCACCACGGCGGCGGCGTGCAACACAGCATCCTGAGATTAACTCTTGTCATTTCTACTCATATTTTCCACAGTCTTTTCCTTCTGTTAGTCTCTTTCCCATGGTTCTCCTGGCACTTCTTTACCTATCTGTTATTATCCATATGTTTTGCATGTCCATACCCATTCAGTTGTGCCCCTTGAATACTATCTCTGATTATTCTATTAACCAGTTTTCTCTCAGTTCATCGGTACCTCATCATAATATAATAATAATAATAATGAAATTATTGTATACAGTGCTCAAGTGCACCACAACTCGTCAAAAGTGCGTATAAAGCATATGCAGTAATGTAAAAATGTCTGGGAAGTGAACAGTGTACGAGTCAGATACATGCTTGCGTGTGTATGGAGGGGAGAAAATCAGGTGTAGTGTTGGCGAACCTCAGGAAGCATGGAAGTTTTGAAGGATGCAGTGCTCCAACAACCAACAACTGATGCCGGCAGGCACACAAACATTACACATCCATTGGATCATGATAGCTTCATCGCTCTCCAACCTTTTCACTTCTGCTGCATTCAGTACCCACATCCCGCTAACATACAGCATTACAGTTCATATATAAGCATTGTACAACGTATTCTCCGTTCGGAGGCAGAGTCCTGTTGTCAGTAGAGGTAATAGTTTCCAGAACTTTGTCCATCTTTTGCTTGTTCTGACTACAATGTTTTCAGAACATCGCCTCCACTGCCAATTTAATTGCCTAGGTAACATAAGCCATCAACTACTTCTATAGATTCTTCTAAGCATCACAAAGACTTTATTTTACTGGTGCTCTGACTTTTAACTAATTTAACACTCCAGCCTCAAACAAAATATTTATTCACAGTTAGCCTACTTTTGACTGCACAAAACTTCTTGTATACCTATAGATCACATTGGAATTTATACCTATTCCTTAAAAAAAAATTGAAGCAATATTATTACAAGGAATTATTTTACTAAGAATCTATTTTAGGATATTATCAAAGCCTAAGAACATACTGGATTTTGTGATATAAACTTCCAGCTTTATATAAATTGATCAAAATCAAAGCCCTCCATCAAAATTTCAAGTTGATCAATGGCCCAATACCAGCTGAATGATGATAAAGTTTTGGGATTTGGTTTGCAAGATTCTAAATATGAGTTCGTGTGTTGAAGCATATTCAGTTGTGTCTGGGGAAGGTCATTTTCTTTATGTGCCTTATAATGTAACACACTCACTAGTAAAATTTCCACTTATTTCTTATTTTTATTTTCCTAAAATTTTTACTAAATTCTTCATTATTTTCAAAATCAATCAGAACAAAGGATGTGTATTCCAAAGGAAATATGACTGGGAATGAGCTAAAATCATTGACTGTGTGTGTGTGTGTGTGTTTGTCTGCAAGAGTGTGTGTGTGTGTGTGTGTGTGTGTGTGTGTGTGTGTGTGTTTGTGTGTATATACACCAGGGATGTTTGGCCTCGTGACTGGCACAAACTGATTAGATTTTGGGATCCATCTGGTACCGGACAAGGATTTTGGATTATTTTTTACTTAATTTTTAAGAGTGGTCGGGTTCATTTTTAGTATTCTCGTTTGTGAGAGCAGTCAATTCTATTTCAGATATTCTCATTTTAAAAATCATCTCTGGCTAATTGTTGAGAGGATGTTGGTATTGCCCTGGCAGAGGGGTTTGCACTCTCTGAGTGCTCTTGTTATTATTATTATTATTATTATTATTATTATTATTATTGAAGGCAGTCAGCCAGAGGGTTCATTAGCACTTTGGACAAAATCTTTAACAGCATTTATTCTGGTTTTACATTCTGAGTTTAAACATCACCAATGTCAACTTTGCTTTTATCCTTTTGGAGTCAATAGAATATGTACCAGTTGAACACTGGGGTTGATGTAATCAACTAGTCCCCTGCTCCAAAATTCCAGGTTTTGTGCATATAATAGAAAGAATTATTATTATAAAGGAGGGAACTTCTAAGGTCAAATTCCGCCATGATCAACTTTGCCTGTCATCCTTTCAGGGTCGATAAATTAAGTACCAGTGAAACACTGGGGTCAATGTAATCGACTAGTCCCCTCCCCAAAAAATTTCAGGCCTTGTGCCTTTAGTAGAAAGGATCTTTAAAGGCAGGATGAAGGTAACAAGCTAATAGAATAGTTAGCATGCCAAGCAAAATGCTTAGCAGCAAATTCTGCTGAGGTCAACTTTGCCTTTTATCCTTTCAGGGTCAATAAAATAAGTACCAGCTATGCACTAGGGTCAATGTAGTCAACTTGCCCCTTCTCCAAAATTATTGGCCTTTTACCAATGGGAAGCTGAAAGAATTATTAAGCACCAGACAAAATGCCTTCTAGTATTTCTTCTGACTGCTTACATCCTGAGTTCAAATCCTTCCAAGATCAACTTTGTCTTTCTTCTCTCCATGGTTGATAAAATAAAGTACCAGTCATGTACTGGGGTAGATGGTGTCAACAACTCCCCAACCCCTCAAAAATTGTCGGCAACAAGGCAATAAGGTGGTGAAATCATTAGAGTGTTAAAAAAGTGAAAATGCTTTATGGTATTTGTTGTGGCTCTTTATGTTTTGAGTTCAAATCCCACCAGGGTCAACTTTGCCTTTTGTCTTTTCAGGGTTGATAAAATAAAGTACCAGTCAATCACAGGCATTGACTAACTTTCTCCACTCAAAATTGTCAGTTTTGTATCTAAATCAGCTATGACTATCATCAATTTTTGCTGGCTGGGCCATTCTTATCCAAGTGAGTTCTTAGTTGAAATTATTACTCCCTTAGACAAGTTAAAGGGTTCATTTTGCTTATACACTCCATTATTATGGTAATAAATAAGGTGGCAAGATGACAGAATCATTAGCACAAGAAGCAAAATGCTTAGCAGTATTTCATCCATCTTTATGTTCCGAGTTCAAATTCCACTAAGATCGACTTTGCCTTGCATTCTTTGAGGTCAATAAAATAAATACCAGTTGAACACTGTGGTCAATGTAATCAACTAGAACCCCTTCACCAAAATTTCCGGTTGGGGAAGGATTATTATGGTAATAAATAAAATGGCAAACTGGCAGAATCTTTAGCACACCAGATAAAATGCTTAGTGACATTTCATCCAGTGTTACATTCTCAGTTCTAATTCCTCTAAGGTCAACTTTGCCTTCATCCTTTCAGGGTCAATAAAATAAATAACAATTGAGCACTGGAGTCAATGTAATTGACTGGACCCCTTCCTTAAAATTTCAGGCCTTGTACCGGATCTTTTCCTTTTGAACGGCAGTTTTTAACACAATTTCTAGTTAACTAAACACTTTTAAACTTCGTATACTGGTAGAATGTGTCAAAATAAAACATTTTTTTCTCTTGGCGTTCTAGAGAAAATTGTAATTTGTAAGTTTAACGTAGTTTAATTTTTCGAATTTTAACCAATCCTATGCCCTCTATTGAGCTAAAATCATTTGCTGCATCTAAAACTGAGACAACATCCTGTCACTAACCCTAACCCTCACCCTAACCCTAAATGTTAGCCTTTCGGTTTTTTTTTTTTCTTAATTGTTAAATTAATTTAATTGTTACGTGTGTGTCTAAAATTATTCGTTTTGTTTTTGTTTTGAGTTTTTGCTTTCGTTTTAGCCTTTCGTTTTTTTTTTTCTTAATTGTTATCCTTAAATTAATTTAACAATTAAGAAAAAAAAAACGAAAGGCTAAAATTTAGGGTTAGGGTTAGTGACAGGATGTTGTCTGTTTTAGATGCAGCAAAATTAAACTACGTTAAACTTACAAATTACAATTTTCTCAAGAAAGCCAAGAGAAAAAAATGTTTTATTTTGACACATTCTACCAGTATACGAAGTTTAAAAGTGTTTAGTTAACTAGAAATTGTGTTGAAAACTGCCGTTCAAAAGGAAAAGATCCCTTGTGCCTATAGTAAAAAGAAAGAAATTATTGTGGTGATAAATAAGGATAAAAGTATTTAAATTATCAATGATATAATAGGAAATAGTACAGGAATATTTATTGTGTACTCCAGACAAATACATGCTGAAATGACAAATCAGATCCAATAGTTGTTTATTCTATAGTCGAAACAGTTTATTTCAGCTTTTCGAAAATGAAAGACAATTTTATGGTGAATGAGATAATTATAGAGATTTTTGTTTACAAATGTGGTACGCATACTTTCCCAACAAAGAGTTCTGAGACAACAGTGATCCACAATGCAAGAACGAAAAAAATGTAAGAGATTCCAACTTGAAAGTTGTGTGGCAGTTGATATGGTAATCCACCAATCTGGTCCATGTTAAAGCCAATCGGGAAAATGACAGCAGCCATACAAAATAATATCACTAATTAAAAAGAAGAAAAAAAAAAGAAATATAAAACATCAGTATTAGTAATGCTAAAATTGAAAGAATGAAACAAAAAAAATGTACAAGCACATATAAAATATACTTAAATTCTGATAATTTAACTTCCTCAGCAATGATTTATTCTAAACCTTTTGTAAGTATTTATCATCTATATTATCATCATATTGAGTTTCAATTAATTTCAAAAATAATCAAGAATTTCCTAAAAGATATGAATTTGTGAAACAATACTATAATGTCCTTAAGATTAAGATATAAACATGAATATAAAAACATTTAGAATTTTCAATGTTTAATTAGTAAAGACAAAATGGTTTTAATACTTACTTGCAACGAAACCAAGCCAACGAGCAAATCTTATTGCTCTATAGTGCCAGAAAGAAAACCAAAGGAGTAAAATAGTAGATGATATAGAACCAATTCCAAGTACTATGCAAATGAAAGTAATGAACCATTCAGCACGAGCAGGTTCTGGATTGTAACATACGGTTGGTCTTTCATATATTGTAAGACAGGTTTTCAGTAACCCAATAGATGTTGCACCTAAAAATGAATTTAAAAATACCTAATTATTACAGATATAAATTATAAATTTCAAATGTAAATTGATATTAAATAAACCTGTGACAAGAGTATCCACTGAGGTAATAGAGATGAGCCACAGACCTAATGCAATTCTTCAAATTTACAAAGAGAATCAGAAATCTTTGGCTTAAACAAAGTGCCTTGGTTAAATATTCCATATTAGGTCATTGTAAATAAAACACAAAAGAATAGTCCATTTCATTACTCAAACTAGTAATGATTTATCTTAAAAATGAGAAAACCAATTTAAGGTGCTAGTATTGTCTATCTTGGGTTTTTCTGCTGTTTCCAAACATGGGTCACATCAATTTAATATATCCAAGAACAGACTAGTGAAAGTTGTGCTAACGTTTGGTCAGCAGACTGCAAAATAACAGAAAATTACTTGAAGCTGTTGCACTAGTCCAATGAGGAAGATTGGCAGAATTGTTAGAGCATCAGTTGAGATGTCTTGCAGCATCAGTTCCTGCCTCATTACTGACCACCAAACAATAAAACAATATTTGCAATGGCTGTAGCACTTAGCTCTACAGCAAGACTGCTATTTCTGCTTTCATTCTATTCATTGTTAAAAGCAACTCAAGAGTCTGAAAACAACTCTGCCTCTTATCATCCTCAACAATATTTAAGGTCTGGTTTTCATACTGGTATGGATTGGAAAGGTCTGCTATGGAGTATATCACCAATCTTCTCAGTATTTTTTCATCTCTTCTGGTAATGGGGTGGGGACAGTATCCTGAATTTTAATACCATCATTTCTGCTCATGTCTTTTTCAGTTTTTCACTAGAATACCCTTATTATATCACACTTTTTTTTTACCAAGCATGCATTATCCTTTCATATTAATGAAGTTGCCCTTTCCTGCATACATCAGCCCAGATACTTTCAGTTCACTTGTGCTAAGTCTTTCTTCCATATGATTCAGCTGCAACTAGTTTCATTAGCTTTCACCATTATGCATCTAATGGAGCATACTCAGCTCATATTTCTCTCCCACTTTTGTAGATTTTTCACATTTAATGTTATGTTCCACTACCATGCAGCATCACAATTTGTACGCATGCTTCATTCTGTCTGATTTTTAAAGGAGAAATGAAAATATTTTGTTACCAAAAGAGATTGCCAAAGCTCTTTGAATTTCTTTATCCTTTCCTACTCTAACAACAATGCTTTCCCTGCAGCCCCCTCCAACAATAATTACATTGCAGATAGCATAAACTATCAGCCAAGTCTAGTGAGTCATATGCGTAGTTCTTAAACTTTACTTCATGGGTACTTTTGTTGCTAACTACAGCAGTGCATCCATCTCATCTGCAACCCTGGCTTTGTCTATCTGAGGTGCATCCATCCCATCTGCAATCCTGTTTCTGTCAATCTGAGGTGCATCCATCCCATCGGAAGTGCATCCATCTCATCTAAAATCCTGCTTCTGTCTATCTGAGATGCATCCATCCCATCTGAAACCCTGCTTCTGGCTATCTGAGGTCTGTCCCACTGCAACCTTTTGTGTATTGATTCCTAGCAATGCATACACAGTACTGAGTTCCTACCAACATGTTTTCCTATACATCAAACTAGGTCATTCACATGGCTCAAAGTTGTTATGCTATGTTATTACAAACTTTGAACTTAAGAAAATACTTCCGATTTTCCTTTTTCTGCAACTCTTTGACAGATTCTATGAGAACTAAGCCATCAGCATATAAAAGCTGGTTTCTTATGTTATAACCTCAAGAATTAAAATGAATAAAAAGAGTTTGTGAATAGGACTCTAGTGGACACCATCTTGCAACTAGTGCCCTTATACATGCTACACATGACACTTCCATATCATTCAGCCACACCTAGTTTCATTAGCCTCCACCAGAACTACAGAGACTGGTCTGTGTCAGAGACCTTAATGCAACTCTAAAGTAGAGTGTTTTAATTTCAGATATGACCAGCTCTTACAGATTGCATCACCTGAAATATAGAATATGTGGTGCCCTGATCTCACACAAATCCAAGCTAATATTATCTTTGGTAACTCACTCAACAACAGTTAAGAGTTGGTGCATTAGATTCAGGTTTTTGTAATTGCCTTTCAACAATGCAGTCTCCTTTAATCTTGAATCACTTGATTATGATATAACTGTGCCAGTCATTTGTGTACAATGTTATCTTGAATTCCTGCACCACCTCATGAACAAAGATAGCAACTAGCATATGAACCCATAATTGGAGCTATGATAGTCAACCCATTCCACCACATTCCCACTCATAACCATGTTCCATTCAATAATTTCAAATAATCCTTTCTACTGAAAGACTTGAAAATTTTTAGGGATCAGAGCAAGTCAATTACACTGCTCCACTGCTCATCATTATCATCATTTTACATCCATTTTCTATGTTGGCATGAGTTGGACGGTTTGACAAAAGCTGGCAAGTCAAAGAGTTGCACCAGGTTCCAGTCTGATTTGGCATGGTTTCCACAGCTGGATGCCCTTCTTAATGCTAACCACTTTACAGTGTATGCTGGCACAAGCACTTTTACGTGGCACTGGTACAAGAGTTTTCTTATAATGCACCTGCACAGATAAGTACTTGTTTCGTCAACAACAAAAGAATGAAAGGCAAAGTCCACTCCAGTCTAATTTGAACTTGGAATGTAGAGATGGAAGAAATGTCACTATGCATTTTGACCAACATGCCAACGATTCTGCTATTTCACTGCCCTACCACCTCTTTGGTAAAGTGCCACCTGGTTTAAAACTATCACTAGGTCCTTATATATCTTTAGCAGGTTTTCCTCTATGGCAAGCTTTCATCTCCCAGCCAACACTTTTCCAGTAGACGTTGCTGATGTTCGATCTTTGCATCAGCCATATGGATCTCACCAATCTGGGAAAGCCTTCAAAAAAGAAATGCATGGGTGCTGATTTCTCTGTTACCCAACTAACAGTTAAAAAAATAGGTACCCCACTTCTGTTCAATGATGCCTTGATCATCATGATCAGAAATGTCATGCAAAACTTAGATTGAGCAGGAAGAGAATTCTAGTTTCACATAACAAATACATACAATATGCTTCGCTACAAAATTCATTGGAATTGAACGAAAAATAAACAAAAAAATAGTTCTGAGGGATTCTTAAAGTAGTAGGCATATTTTATCCGTACAAATCCACAAGGTAACAAGGATAATGAAGTAAAACCTCTTTCTGGAGAAGAATTGCAGGTTCTGAGTCCGTTTTATGATAAAGATGGGAAATTTATACACAAAATGTGTCAACTGATGAAGACAGACACTTCAAAAAATTTATATTTTTACAGACAAATTAACTTTAATCACCGAATTAAAGCAAAATTATGTAAAATTAAAGGATTTAATCTAATAATTTAAACTAAAAGCGCTGTCGAAATGAGTTAAATCATATATATGTGTGTGTGTATATATATATTATATATATATATATATATATATACATACACACACACACACAGAGTTATCAATAATGGATAAGTACTACAAATCATAATATTGCCAAATATATAGATATATGTATGTATGTATATGTGTGTATATATATATATATATATATATGTATATATGAATTAATTGATTTCAACAGCGCTGTATACACACACACACACAGTTGTCAATAACAGATAAATACTACAAATCATAATATTGCCAAATAAATATACATATATATATAATCTTACGATCTTGAATTTTAGGTTCATAAATGTGCAGGATTCACTACTATTATTTCGTTGATACACGAAAAGGTTTCATAATCAAATCGTAAATCGCCATGCAATTAACAATAATATACAATAATATTTTGCAGGTTTCGAATGAGTATATAATAAGTCAAATTACATCGTATGTGATTTTTTTGAAAATACTATCAACATTTATATATATGACTTACCTCCTATTTCTGACACTATCCAGTTTGGCATTGTAATGCTGGCTACTGCTAAAAGATCTGCTGCGAAAAAGAATGCCATCGAAATTATGCTCAGCTTATCCATATTCTTAGGCTGTTATTTTTTCAAATCAGCGAATCTTCAAGGGGGACTTTTGAAAAGCCTTCGCCTTATTATCAGTACTTTTTGTTTGATTTTATTTCTGGATGAAAAAAAATACTGTTTGCCCGTTTTATAAATGTCATTAAACAGGCTCATTTAAGAAAAAAAATTAACTACAACTACATTTCTTGCATCGTCTGATTGTCAACATCGGGTCACGTGACAAAGAACGGTGACTTGAGATGAATTTACATTATGCAATTAACTATATGATTAAATATTTTGCATGTTTTCATATTCTCTTCTTTGATTTACTATTTTTTTAATATTATACTGCAATGTTAAAGGTTACTCGGGTGGAAATAATTCATTTCATTTGTAAAAATTTCCGTGCACTATAGAAAAACAGTGTTACACGGGAAAAATGGGCTTCCATAACATACGGGACTTGGGGGTGGAGGAATACATTTAGATATAAGTTTCTTATCTGTTACGGAAAAATTGGAATTCATATAAATAAATATGATTTTGACAAAGAAACTCATCCAAAAAGAAGGATAGAATTTATTTGCTGCTTAATTGTTCATAATGCAGAATATTTCCGGAATTCAAATATGGAAACACAGAAGTATCACAATTCTAGAATAACGAGTTTATATTGGGATGAGAGTGTGGTATGAATTATAAAATAAACATTTTTCATTCTTTTATTGTGTCTGGGGAGAGTCGTTCTGTTGATAATCAGAAAATTAAATACAAGAATTTGAGATTATTTCTAGCAATCTACCCTAGCAAAACCTTTTCCAATTGAGTAAGGAAAAAAATTACAGATACGAAATGCAGAAGAACACCCAATCACTTTAAATACTAATATTATAAATTACCAAAATTCTATTTCATTTCCTCAGCACATTAACGTTATCAATATAAATGCGTGTGATTAAATATATTTGAAAACTTTTACCATTATTTTAAACATTCAAACGAAAAAAAAGAAAGAGATATTTTTTCATTAAGTAGAGTGACTGTGTGGTAAGTAGCTTGCTTACCAACCACATGGTTCTGGGTTCAGTCCTTTTAGAAATTGAAAAGTAAACTAAAATGTAACCTGAAGTAATTGCCCTTTAGGTTGTAGATCACATGCCAAAGTAGCACCAAATAAATTTTATATGAACGATGTATACAACAGGTGCAGGAGATTTTCATCAGAAATTCAATCATTAGAAGGCAGTGAGCTGGCAGAAACATTAGCATACTGGGCGAAATGCTTTACGTTCTGAGATCAAATTCTGCCAAGGTTGACTTTGTCATTCATGCTATCGGGGTTGATAAATTAAGTACCATTTGCGTACTAGAGTCGATCTAATCGATTGACCCCCCTCCCCAAAAATTTCAGGCCTTGTGCCTAGAGTAGAAAAGAATATTTAGGCCAATTTTTCACATCAAAACATATTCATGTTGACGTGTTTGTTTCTTCATCCATCTCACCAGGTTGAGTATGAAGTGTGAAATCAGCTATTAGTGAGAGAGAAATTCATCAAGATTAAGGTCAAGCAACTGACAAGCAAATCTATGGTATTGAGGAGATTATTATTATTATTATCATTAGTATTATTATTATTATCATCATCATCATCAACATTATTATTATTATTATTATTATTATTATTATTATTAAGAGGGCAAGCTGGCAGAATTGTTAACATACCAGGCAAAATGCTAAGCAGCATTTCGTCTGTCATTATGTTCTGAGTTCAAATTCCACCGAGATTGGCTTTACTTTTCCTCCAGTAGGGGTCAACAAAATAAGCACCTGTTGAATACTGGAGGATGTAGTTGACTTGCCTCTCAAAAATTTGAAACCATTATTATTATTTTTATTATTGGAAAGTAATGTGATTGGCTAAGAGCTTACAGTTGAAATTGATAGAGATATATACTGCAATCATTGTTTAAGTTTCTTCTGGGGTGTTATAATCAATAGCTTAAAAAGATATGACATGATATTTTGAAAGAGAGTTACTGTTGGGGAAATATTTCAGTACATTTGTAAGATCAATGTTACAGGAAAACAGTGTTTTCATAATGATACTAGATATTTTTGTAGAGGTGTGGAGTACACTTTTTACATAAGTCTCTTGCCCATCAAAGAACTTGTGTAAGTAAATATGAGTCTGGCAAAGAGATAAATCAGAAGAGGTGTATTTCTTTGCTAAAATGTTTTATTGTGTGAATAAATTTTCGAGGTAATAAAAAAACAGAAAAACCAATGTGAGTTGTTAGAGAAACTCATCATTCCTTTATGCGTGTTTAAGAACATTATCTATGTTGTAGAACTTTAAATATTACATGCTAAACTAATGAGGTAAAGTAAGTAGCATTTATTTCAAACAGTTCACAAGGATAAAAAATATGTATTTGAATTAGTTATTGAGTTCAACAATAATTAAGGATTCTTGTCAAATCTAATCAACCAGTCATCATCATCATCATCGTTTAACGTCCGTTCTCCATGCTAGCATGGGTTGGACGGTTCGACCGGGGTCTAGGAAGCCAGAAGGCTGCACCAGGCTCCGGTCTTATCTGGCAAAGTTTCTACAGCTGGATGCCTTTCCTAACGCCAACCACTCCGTGAGTGTAGTGGGTGCTTTTTACGTGCCACCTGCACTGGTGCCAGGCGAGGCTGGCATCGGGCACGGTCGGATTGGTGCATTTTATGGAAGCCAGTCAAGGCGGCACTGGCTTCGGCTACGATTCGGATGGTGCTTTTTACGTGCCACCGACACGGAAGCCAGTCGAGGCGGCAAGATGACTCTTAAACTGCATTCTGATAATTTTAAACTAGAGCATGTGAAGAGATAAAACATTGACATGACAGAGTATTTGAACAAATTTCTTTTGATGGTAATAGGTCAGAAAATCCGTAGCTAATGAAACTAGAGCACACAGCACATACATTATGAATTATCAACTGTGATGCTATTACAAAAACTATTACGAAGAATGATTAGATCAAAATATTGAAGTACATGATTAATTAAGTTTCTCCAGAAAGCTGGTAACACAGGTGTAGAGTTTTCATTAATGTAAGTTTATAGAGAAAATGTGTGTGCTGAATCAAACTTGGCGCTTAAGCACACGAATGTCATTTTACAGAAGTATTACATGGCTGTACAAGAGTAGTCTCCCTTCCACCTCTTTCAATCGGACTCTACCCGTTTCTTTTTATCTTTTTTACTCAAGTTTTCCTTTCAAACTAGGTTCTTTTTCTCAACACATTTATGCTTCATTATGTATGCACACTAATATCTTACACCCAGTGAAGCATACTCAGTTTATTTCTTTCCAGCTGTCACTTATCCTTCACGTTTAATGCCTATAATTCATTGTACTACATACTGAATTATTGTACAATTTATCCTTCACTTCAAGAGAGATTCCCTTTGTGCCAGCCCCATGACATTTCTCTGCCTCATTCTTTCTCTGGCTACATTGAAATACACTGATATTTAAGCTCTTGATAGGAAGCCATTAACTACTTCTACAAACCTTCCAAGTGTTTGAATTATCGCGCACACACACACACACATACATAGGATTATACAGGAGTTCCACATGGTAGCAATAAATATGTAAATATGTTTATAAACTGCCAACAAGTGTTGTAATAACGACTTGCTACAATATCTTGCAATCTTCTATAAATTTGATGAGGTGGCAGCTATCAAAGAGCAGGAAAATAAGTACACCAAAACACATTTTCGACTGTTCGCTGTTGGACACATGTACCTGAGGACACAATTCGGTTCTTAAGGTTCTCTTCAATGCTGCAAAAAACTAAGTTGCTCTAATCAACAGTCACAGAGGAAACTACAGAAGAAACCAGCAAAAGATTTCATTGCCTTTGTTTGTCCAGGAAAGCAGATCTGCTAGAGAAAGAAAGTTCCTATGAACAATGAAAACTGGAATGGCTTTCAGGAGGTGGCTGCAGAATTACCAATATACCAAAGATTCTTTTCCATGCCAGTTATGAAGAAACCAGATACTATCACCTGCCGATGAGAGGAAAAGAAAATGATAAAGCTGGGCAAACTGATGTCTTCCATGAAGATAATATGAACAATGTTGTATGCTTGTGTATGTATATGTATATAAGTGTGTGTGTGTGTATACACATACTTGTACACACAAATACATGCCACTATGAAAGGTTGCTGAATAAAGAAAATGAATGGGATAAAGAGAGTCTGCCGAATGTTGACCCAACAGAGGGACCAGCTATCCGAGTTGATAGTTCCGTGGTAGCTAAGGCAATTAGAAGCATGAAGACAGGGAAAGCCCCAGGCCCATCAGGAATTACTGCAGAGATGCTCAAAATATCTGGCAGTGTCGGCTATAACCTAGTCACCCGTATAGTCAACCAGGTGATACACGAAGGAGTCATACCCAATGACTGGTGCAGCAGCATACTAGTCAACTGCTACAAAGGTAAAGGTGATGCCCTAGATACAATAATTACAGAGGTATCAAGCTGTTGGATCAAGTAATGAAGGTTACGGAGAGGGTCATAGCCCAACTAATTAGAGAGAGAGTTAGTTTAGATGAGATGCAGTTTGGGTTCGTGCCAGGGAAAAGTACCACTGATGCTATATTCCTGGTAAGGCAGCTGCAGGAGAAATACCTAGCCAAAGATAAGCCCCTGTACCTGGCTTTCGTTGACATGGAGAAAGCTTTTGATAGGGTCCCCCGATCCCTTATCTGGTGGTCAATGAGGAAACTAGGGATAGATGAATGGCTGGTGAGGACTGTGCAAGCCATGTACAGAGATGCCGTAAGTAAGGTTAGGGTTGGCAACATGTACACAGAAGAATTCAAAGTAGAGGTTGGGGTCCACCAGGGTTCAGTACTCAGCCCCCTCCTATTTATCATAGTCCTCCAGGCAATTACGGAGGAATTCAAGACAGGTTGTCCCTGGGAGCTCCTCTACGCTGACGACCTTGCTCTTATTGCTGAGTCACTATCAGAACTGGAGGAGAAGTTCCAGGTGTGGAAGGAGGGTTTAGAATCGAGGGGCCTTAGAGTCAACCTAGCTAAAACCAAAGTACTAATAAGTAGGAAGGTAGACAATCCACAAATGTCTTCAGGAAGATGGCCCTGCTCGATCTGTAGAAAAGGTGTAGGTAGAAACTCTATAAGATGTACCCAGGGTAAGCTATGGACACATAAGAGGTGCAGCAATGTCAAAGGTAGGCTAACTGGGAAGATAGTTTTTGTATGTGGCAGATGCTCGGGAGCATTAACCTCCGAAAATCTGCAGAAAACAACTTCCGTCACTTTCCAGGGGAAAAAAATAGAAGTAGTTGATAGCTTCCGTTATCTAGGTGACCAAGTCAGTAGTGGGGGTGGGTGCGCTGAAAGTGTAACTGCTAGAATAAGAATAGCCTGGGCAAAGTTTAGGGAGCTCTTATCTCTGCTGGTGACTAAAGGCCTCTCGCTCAGAGTAAAAAGCAGACTGTATGATGCGTGTGTACGAACAGCCATGCTACATGGCAGTGAAACATGGGCCGTGACTGCTGAGGACATGCGTAAGCTCGTGAGGAATGAAGCCAGTATGCTCCGATGGATGTGTAATGTCAGTGTACATACTCGACAGAGCGTTAGCACCTTGAGAGAAATGTTGTACCTAAGAAGCATCAGTTGTGGTGTGCAAGAGAGACGATTGCGCTGGTATGGTCATGTGGCGAGAATGGATGAAGATAGGTGTGTGAGAAAGTGCCAATCCCTAGCAGTTGAGGGAACCCGTGGAAGAGGTAGACCCAGGAAAACCTGGGACGAGGTGGTGAAGCACGACCTTCGAACTTTAGGCCTCACTGAGGAAATGACCAGCGACCGAGACCTTTGGAAATATTCTGTACGTGAGAAGACCAGGCAGGACAAGTGAGCCCAGCCCACTTATGAATGCCTTTCCTCCCTTGGACACAAAGACCTGTTGAGGCAAGCGAAGTCGATATAGAACCTCATCCAACAACAGGCACCCATGCCAACCCCCTTTACTTGCGAAGACATGTTGGGGCAAGCGAAATCGAAATCGAAACCGAATTGAACCAGCCAGGATCCCTGGTCTGGTGGCACGTAAAAAGCACTATCCGACTCGTGGCTGATGCCAGCGCTGCCTCCACTGGCTTCCGTGCCGGTGGCACGTAAAATACTCCAATCCGACCGTACGACAGGCATCCATGCCAAACCCCTTTGCTTGTGAAGACATGTTGGGGCAAGCGAAATCGAAATCGAATTGAACCAGCCAGGATCCCTGGTCTGGTGGTACGTAAAAAGCACAATCCGACTCGTGGCTGATGCCAGCACCGGCTCGACTAGCTTCCGTGCCGGTGGCACATAAAATACACCAATCTGACCGTGGCCATTGCCAGCCTCGCCTGGCACCTGTGCAGGTGGCACATAAAAAGCACCCACTACACTCACGGAGTGGTTGGCGTTAGGAAGGGCATCCAGCTGTAGAAACATTGCCAGATAAGGCTGGAGCCTGGTGCAGCCTTCTGGCTTCCCAGATCCCCCGGTCGAACCGTCCAACCCATGCTAGCATGGAGAACGGACGTTAAACGATGATGATGATGATGATGATGATGCATATATGTATATATATGTACGTGTAGGAGAATATGTGTGTGTATATGCATGTGCATGTGTGTGTGTGTGTGTGTATGCGTATAAAAAAAGCTTTGTAAAACAAAGCACCATCAGGTTAAAGTATAAATATAAATATAAACCTTTATTATAGCATCATATATTATTGACTGTTATTTCCAGTAAATATTGGGGCATTGTTGTGCCACTATCCTACATTTATACTTTAACCTGATGGGGCTTTGTTTTACTGGGAAGCAATACTACTGTTTTGCACTATTTAATAATTTTTTGTTTGGAAACTTTTCCACTTTTCTCGGTCTGTTAACAGCTAGGCATTCAGACAAGTAATACTGGCAATGATGTAGTGGCATTTGAAATTTTGTCTAGGTGAATCTAGCCAAAGTGAACTAATCAAATTTATGTTAGCAAACATAATTTGGAAAGTTTGAAACCTAGGTCCTAGATTATCCACATCTGGGTTGTACATTTATTTAATGTTCTTCTCACAGGTAAGATGAAATTTTTTATGTTCACCACCTGCAAACACTTTTGCCAGAATATATATATACAGTGTAGCTTTATTGTAGTGTCGTATATTATCAATTGCTATTTCCAGTAAATATTGGTACATTGTTGTACCACTATTCTATATTTATACTTTAACCTGATGGTGCTTTGTTTTACTGGGAAGCAATACTGCTGTATTGCACTTTTTAGTAATATTTCTTTGAGTATATATATATATGTATGTATATATATATATATATATATATATATATATATATGAACATTTTAATTATGGTTATGCTGCTTTAGGTACAACATGTTCTTTGTCTATCTCCTTGACTTCTTGGAGATTTTAGGTATAGTTATACTAATGTGTCCATCTGTTCTAATTTAATTAAATTCTATGTCTTTGCGCAGCTGAAGATTGCTCTACATTTTAAATTGATGTAATGATTACATTTTTCAATTAAATGGATTTGCATGAAACAATCGTACTGCATTACCTCTGGATATCCTTGTTGCTTATTTTGATTTTAATCACCTTATTTTGAAATTGTATGGATAATACCATACTAAATTCTGGTGCCTCAACTTAAGTACCATATTCATCTGAATCTATATATATATATATATATATATATATATAAATGTATGTTTATATACACACACACACACACACACACACACACACACACATATATATATATATATATATATACATATATATTGATATATATATATACATCATCATCATCATCATCATCATCGTTTAGCGTCCGTTTTCCATGCTAGCATGGGTTGGACGGTTCTACTGGGGTCTGTGAAGCCAGAAGGCTTCATCAGGCCCAGTCAAATCTGGCAGTGTTTCTACGGCTGGATGCCCTTCCTAACGCCAACCACTCCGTGAGTGTAGTGGGTGCTTTTTACGTGCCACCCGCACTGGTGCCAGACAGAGCTGGCAAACGGCCACGAACGGATGGTGCTTTTTATGTATATACTATATATATGTGCATGTGTGTGTGTGTGTGCAATCTAAATAAGAAGATGGAGAAACAGTTTATCATTAGGCCTAGATTTCTTACATCTGAAGAATTTTGATCTTACTTAAGACTATAAACCAAGAGTATAGATAGCCTAAAGCTCAGGATGAGGTCCTGGGAAGGTAGAAAGATGGAGGATTTTTGATGCAACATTCATCCTAAGCTTTAGGTTATCTATACTCTTAGATCATAGCTGTAAGTGAGTTCCAAATTCTTCAGGTGTAGAAAATCTAGACCTTATGAGAAACTCTTTCTTGTCTTCCAATTTAGAGTGCACACACACACACATATGTGTATGTATAGTATGTGTGTGTGTGTATATATATATATATATATATATATATATACATAGGCATAGGAGTGGCTGTGTGGTAAGTAGCTTGCTTACGAACCACATGGTTCTGGATTCAGTTTCACTGTGTGGCACCTTGGGCAAATGTCTTCTACTAAAGCCTCAGGCCAACCAAATCCTTGAGAGTAGATTTGGTAGACAGAAACTGAAAGAAGCCCGTCATATATATGTGTATATATATATATATATATATATATATATATATATACAAATAAGAAAATGGAGGAACAGATTCCTTTCAATCATCAACTTACAGATAATACCGATTCATATAATTTATTAACTAATTCAAACCCCTATCTCACTTTATATATATATATATATATATATATTCGATAGACGCACATGGGTCTATTGATATGGTCTTCCCATCATTAACAGGAATCTTACTGAAGAGCCAGCCTGAGTAAATAAATACTATTTTTATTACTGAATTTGGCGAAACTGCAGTATAAGAAAAGTTAAGTTTGTAAAAGTTTTTAATTTTCATCTCACTAAATTTATCCAGCTATTGTGTATCTAGTGCACTCTTCGCCTTGAATGTAATGATATATGTATAATTATGGCGTGTACTGGTACACCGGCGATTATAATTAATTTTATTGTATCGCATTTATCTTTGTTTACATATTCTCTCGATAAATTTCTGACCGTTAGACGATATACCACAATCCCCTATTTTGTCGGGTTGTTCTGAGTCTGCGCAGTGTTTTGAATAGTTTAGAAAGAGCATTTCGATAGACGCACATGGTCTATTGATATGGTCTTCCCATCATTAACAGGAATCTTACTGAAGAGCCAGCCTGAGTAAATAAATACTATTTTTATTACTGAATTTGGCGAAACTGCAGTATAAGAAAAGTTAAGTTTGTAAAAGTTTTTAATTTTCATCTCACTAAATTTATCCAGCTATTGTGTATCTAGTGCACTCTTCGCCTTGAATGTAATGATATATGTAAATATATGGCGTGTACCGGTACACGGCGATTATAATTAATTTTATTGTATCGCATTTATCTTGTTTACATATTCTCTCGATAAATTTCTGACCGTTAGACGATATACCACAATCCCCTATTTTGTCGGGTTTGTTCTGAGTCTGCGCAGTGTTTTGAATAGTTTAGAAAGAGCATTTCGATAGACGCACATGGGTCTATTGATATGGTCTTCCCATCATTAACAGGAATCTTACTGAAGAGCCAGCCTGAGTAAATAAATACTATTTTTATTACTGAATTTGGCGAAACTGCAGTATAGAAAAGTTAAGTTTGTAAAAGTTTTTAAGTTTCATCTCACTAAATTTATCCAGCTATTGTGTATCTAGTGCACTCTTCGCCTTGAATGTAATGATATATGTAAATATATGGCGTGTACCGGTACACCGGCGATTATAATTAATTTTATTGTATCGCATTTATCTTTGTTTACATATTCTCTCGATAATTTCTGACCGTTAGACGATATACCACAATCCCCTATTTTGTCGGGTTTGTTCTGAGTCTGCGCAGTGTTTTGAATAGTTTAGAAAGAGCATTTCGATAGACGCACATGGGTCTATTGATATGGTCTTCCCATCATTAACAGGAATCTTACTGAAGAGCCAGCCTGAGTAAATAAATACTATTTTTATTACTGAATTTGGCGAAACTGCAGTATAAGAAAAGTTAAGTTTGTAAAAGTTTTTAAGTTTCATCTCACTAAATTTATCCAGCTATTGTGTATCTAGTGCACTCTTCGCCTTGAATGTAATGATATATGTATAATATATGGCGTGTACTGGTACACCGGCGATTATAATTAATTTTATTGTATCGCATTTATCTTTGTTTACATATTCTCTCGATAAATTTCTGACCGTTAGACGATATACCACAATCCCCTATTTTGTCGGGTTTGTTCTGAGTCTGCGCAGTGTTTTGAATAGTTTAGAAAGAGCATTTCGATAGACGCACATGGGTCTATTGATATGGTCTTCCCATCATTAACAGGAATCTTACTGAAGAGCCAGCCTAAGTAAATAAATACTATTTTTATTACTGAATTTGGCGAAACTGCAGTATAAGAAAAGTTAAGTTTGTAAAAGTTTTTAATTTTCATCTCACTAAATTTATCCAGCTATTGTGTATCTAGTGCACTCTTCGCCTTGAATGTAATGATATATGTATAATATATGGCGTGTACTGGTACACACGGCGATTATAATTAATTTTATTGTATCGCATTTATCTTTGTTTACATATTCTCTCGATAAATTTCTGACCGTTAGACGATATACCACAATCCCCTATTTTGTCGGTTTGTTCTGAGTCTGCGCAGTGTTTTGAATAGTTTAGAAAGAGCATTTCGATAGACGCACATGGGTCTATTGATATGGTCTTCCCATCATTAACAGGAATCTTACTGAAGAGCCAGCCTGAGTAAATAAATACTATTTTTATTACTGAATTTGGCGAAACTGCAGTATAAGAAAAGTTAAGTTTGTAAAAGTTTTTAATTTTCATCTCACTAAATTTATCCAGCTATTGTGTTGTATCTAGTGCACTCTTCGCCTTGAATGTAATGATATATGTATAATATATGGCGTGTACTGGTACACCGGCGATTATAATTAATTTTATTGTATCGCATTTATCTTTGTTTATATATATATATATATATATATATATATGTATGTATGTGTATGTATATGTTTGTGTGTGTGTGTTTGTCCCCCCAACATCGCTTGACAACCGATGCTAGTGTGTTTACGTCCCTGTAACCTAGTGGTTCGGCAAAAAGTACTAGGCTTACAAAGAATAAGTCCTGGTGTCGATTTGTTCGACTAACGGTGGTTCTCCAGCATGGCCACAGTCAAATGACTGAAACAAGTAAATGAGTAAAAGAGTGTGTGTATATATATATATATATATATATATTCATATATATATCATCATCATCATCATTATCATAATCTAGGGTCTGCTTTCCATGCTGGCATGGGTTAGACAGTTTGACTGGTAAGCTGGGGAAACTGCACCATGTTTCAATCTGATTTGGCATAATTTCTACAGTTAGATGCCCTTCCTAATGCCAACCATTCCAAGAATGTAATGGGTGCACAGGTGCTAGTTACATGACACCAGCATTGGCCACAAATAAAGGTTTGATTCACTTATCTGCTTGAGGTCCAACATTCAAAGGGTGCTTTTTATATGCCACCAGCACAGGTGCCGGTTACATGACAATGGTCTTGACCACGACTACGATTACACTTGGCTTGATGGATTTTCTCAAGCATGGTATATCACCAAAGGTCTCAGTCACTTGTCATTGCCTCCGTAAGTTTTGTAGTGAACCCTGGCAGTCACATCAGGAAGCAAAACATAAAAGGGATTTAACAAGAGTAATCTCCCTCAAGCTTCTAAAAAGTTTACAAACATTCTGGAAGCTTCCGGTTTATGTGGAAGTCAGAGACTCCCGGTTCATACCTTATGTAAAGGAAGGAATTTCTAAATTCGCACCATCCAATGCATGTCAAAGAATCAACAGGCACTGAAGGGCACGAATTTAGAAATTCTTTCCTTTATATAAGGGATGAACTGGAAGTCCCTGATTTCCACGCAAACCAGAAGCTTCTTTTGTTGCTTACTTAGTATTTATCTTGGCTACAGTGCATATGTAATATTGAGCTTATATTGTTTTTCTTATTTTATTTATTAGCACTTAAACTAAAGTATGATGGAGGAGGCAACCATCAATTAACAATGATTAGAAGTTTGCTTTCTAGTTTTAAGTCTTTTTAACTGTCACGGTTATAAAGTCTCTCTTGGTTTACAACATGATGTTGCATACCAATACATAACTTGTGCTGTGTGTTAACTTGTGGAAATTGTACAAGAAGCAAACTTTTAAACAACAGTGAGACTTTATTCCTCAGCTAAATTATACAGTGGACCAAATAAACACATCACAGATTCTGTTGGTTGTATAGTTCATCCATCATTTGGATAATTCAGTTCTGGGCATCGTTGGTTGTAAGTGCTTTGTTATAACAGCAGGAAAATGTCATGATCTATTCTCCAGGAATTCTCTCACCACTCTCCAAGTGAGGTTTTTGTTAAGGTTATATGTAAGTGAAAAAAGGCTCCCAGCAAAGGTTCAAGTTAGTTATTTAGAAAGTATTATGCTCAACATAATTGGATCTGAAATCTATATCCTGTGCAATACTTGACCAATCAAAATACAGGACCCAACTAAATGTTCCAAACTCACATGATAGGTCAAACAACCAATCATTAAAGATTAACATATGGAGCCTATTTAAGGCTAGTTGACTACAAAATGCCACAACCAAAATGGGTTCTGCTACATCTCAATAAGATATTTGAAAATTTGCTTCCTTCTTCTCAAGCTAAACTGACCATCTACTTCATAATCTAGTGTTAAAATATATCATTTCTTTACTTGTCTGTTTCTTTCTATATATTTCAATTATATTTTTTCTGAACTTTCAGCTTCGATCATCTGTCTTCAGTGTTCTAAAATGGTTTCCACATTCATTATTAATAATTAAATTCACATCCTGCTTCTTCTCTAAGTCTACCTTCTGCCTATATACTGCTACACAAGATCTGATCAAAAACTTTCAGGAGTAATGCTATAAAAAGAAAACTGCAATACATTTCAATTTGGCATATAACCTTTGAGACACACACTACCTGAAGCCACACACTTTATCCAGTATTGTTTCCATAGATGGAGGCATTCCTGGAACTCCCTCTCCCTTTTTTTTTTTTTTTTTTGAGATAGCAAGCAGCTACTTCATTACATTTTCTTTGCTTTCTTCAACATCATGAAATCATGTTCCTTTCAAGTGGGATTTGAGTTTTGCCTTGGTTTCAGGATTATAGCCATAGACTCATGATTCATCACCTGTTACAACCATTTTCAAATAAGTCTTCATCTTCCTCAACACAGTCAAGGAGATCCTGCATCATTGAAACTTGATCTTCCTTTTGAGACAACGGATCATTGTGGTTTTTGTCACTGTTTACAATTTTGTTCCAGTTGTTTTCAAATTTGGTATATGGATAAAGTTTGTATACTAATTATGAAAATGAAATTAATTTTCCCTATAAATCCATAATTAAAAAGTTATTAGCCTTTAAAATCTGCCAAATTTGAGTATTTTAGCCAATCAAAAGCAAGTATTTTAGACATCACCATGGTGAAGAAGTCTGTTTCTATAGTAGCCAAAGCAAAGAAGCACCACATGTTCCATAGCTGATTGTGAAGAACTCTGTTGCCATAGTAACCAAAGATGCTGCGCATGCATACAAGGAGTGTAACCATCACTTGTTCTATAATTGTTTATTTTCATAACAAGTGGGATTTACACTCAACAAATTGAAAGTACCTGGGCATGGTTGACTCTTATACTTGTGAATTTATATGGAGGAGGAGATACGAGAAAGATAATTTATTTTATAAAATCCTAGAGTGTATTGTAAACTTTTTCTTGAAATTTTTAAAACTAATAAATGATGTTTTAAACAATGTTTTGACTGTTGTTTCTAGCAACGTCTGTTGGCTTGTTCGTAGCTTTTAAATATTTAATTTGCTTGCAAATGTTTTAATATTAACTTTGCTCATGTATATCTTAATGTTTTGACTGTTATTTCTAGCAACTCCTGTTTGTTTGTTCATAGCTTGTAAATATTTAATTTGCTCACATAGCTAGTTTAATGTTTTGACATGCCAATGCCCCACTCCCCCTGATGATGGAAGAGGCAGCGAATGCACTGCTTTCTGATTGGCTGAAAATTCTGAAAATTATCAAACTTTGAACACCTGTAATATTTTTGCAAAATCTTTCTGGAATAAATGAATAACAAATTTGGATTACCTGCGTTACCTTACTGGCACTTGTGCCGGTGGCATGTGAACAAAACATTCAAGCGAGGTCATTGCCAGTGCCGCTGGACTGACTCCTGTGCAGGTGGCAAGTAAAAAGCATCATTTGAGCGAGGCCGTTGCCAGTACCGCCAGACTGGCCCTCGTGCCGGTGGCACATAAAAACACCCACTACACTCTCAGAGTGGTTGGCTTTAGGAAGGGCATCCAGCTGTAGAAACTCTGCCAGATCAGATTGGAGCCTGGTGCAGCAATCTGGTTCGCCAGTCCTCAGTCAAATCGTCCAACCCATGCTAGCATGGAAAGCGGACATTAAATGATGATGACGATGATGATGATGATGATGATGAATTGTAAACAGTGTCAAAAGCCACAAGGATCTGAGACAACCACACTCTACACACTTTACTACTAAGCACTGCTTTAACCCTTTAGTGTTCACACTGTTCTGCCAAAATTAATGCTTTTTTATCCACATTGTTTTGAACTAATCATGCATTATCTTGTAGCTATGAGATTTTGATGAGGTAGCTGTTAATTTTTAAAATGATATTGTAGGGTTGGTGTAAGAGACCAGATCTGGCCAGTTTGAACATAAAACAGGCAGAATACTTCTGGCCGGATATGGCCGGTTTAAATGCTAAAGGGTTAAACAACAGAAGTGAGTGAGAATGTTTTAACTTATTGGGCTAAGCAACTTCATAGTGCATACTTCAGCTCCATTACCTTAGCAACAATACTTTTTAATCAGACCTTCTACTTGATGAAATTAGAAAAATAACTGACTGAAATATAGTCTGAGGAATGAATATATATTACTCTTACTCTCTTTTACTCTTTTACTTGTTTCAGTCATTTGACTGTGGCCATGCTGGAGCACCGCCTTTAATCGAGCAACTCGACCCCGAGACTTATTCTTTTGTAAGCCCAGTACTTATTCTACCGGTCTCTTTTGCCGAACTGCTGAGTAACGGGGACATAAACACACCAGCATCGGTTGTCAAGCAATGCTAGGGGGACAAACACAGACACACAAACACATACATGCATATATATATATACATATATACGACGGGCTTCTTTCAGTTTCCGTCTACCAAATCCACTCACAAGGCTATGGTCGGCCCGAGGCTATATTAGAAGACACTTGCCCAAGGTGCCACGCAGTGGGACTGAACCCGGAACCATGTGGTTAGTAAACAAGCTACTTACCACACAGCCACTCCTGCGCCTATATATATATATATATATATATATATATATATATATATATATATATATATATATATATATAGATAGATAGATAGATAGATAGATAGATAGATATAGATAGATAGATAGATAGATAGATAGATATAGATATAGATATAATTCCACTACCACTGTTGTTATCTTATATTAAGCTTTAGGAATACTTTTTGAAAATATAGAATTACAAGCTTGTTGTATGTGTAACATATGAGAACCGAAAGCAGTAAATTATTTTACGGCTTTCATAAACACATCTGGTAGCTATTATCTGTTAGTAGCAATATTAATTAAGTTTGAAATTTCTTTAGTATGTAATTTGTTTATTTATTCCCTTATTTTATAGATAGATTCCTCTACTTTTACTATTTAAATTTGTGCTACTTGATGATGAAAATTGAGTATTTGCAGGAAGTATTAATGGAGAATTTTAGACAGAATTCTGATTTATACACAACATAAACCCCTCGTAATCTCCTTATTTTTTTTAAATTATGAGTTTATTTTTTGTGCATTTGTGTTCTACGCAAGGGAATTCATAAGAGATGCAAAAAAAAAATCTGTTTGTAATTTTTCGAAACTTAAAGAATTTTTTAAATATTTTAATTAAGAAATATTTTTTTCAGTCACAGTTTAAAATACACACAGATTGAATTTTTGGCTTAAATCCAAGCAATAAACCATTAACCCTTTCATTACCAACCAGGCTGAAACCAGCTCTGGCTCAGCGGTACAAATATCTTGTTTTCATAAGTTTTGAATTAAAATCTTCCACCAATCATTAGTCACAATTAATGTTCCTAACACTAGCTGAATGATAACTAAGTTATTTTACTAAATTCTTTGTTATATTTAAAATAATCGAAAGAAACACAGAGCATCTCAAAATAAATACAGTAACGAAAGGATTAAATGAGTTTATAGGGAGAAAGACATTGAAAAATATCAATATGTCAGAGTATCAAATAAGAATAGTATGAGGTGGACATGAGATGCACTAAAAATAACAGCTAAATCCCCTTACATCTCACAAAAATTTTTTTTTTTTGTTTTTGAACATTCATATAATTTCTCATGTGTAAAACACAAATTCACAAAAAGTTTCTGAAAATTCTGATAATTAAAAAGTTAGGATTCTACCATCTTGTATCTATGTAACTTTCCTTATGTAAGTCCCAATTGCTAACTCAACAGTGTCAGCATTCATTACTTTGAGGTTGATTTAGGAAGTGAATATAATGTATATTCACTAATTCCTGCTCAAAAGTAATAAAGTTTGAACTCAAGCTTTCCATTCACACATTGAAAAAGTAAACAAATTCTTGGATAGTTTTTAATGGTTTATCAAATAATTTTCTTATAAAAATGTAACAATTTGTTTGTCAAAAAAATATTGTAAAGAATTTATAAAAACATGCATAAGTTTTCCAAATACTCGCATTGAACATTATAACACGCATAACCATACCAAACCATGCCATTTGACTTTACAAATGATGTTCTTAACCGTATCAAGTACCACCCCCAGGACGATTACCCCCCATAGGACAATTCCCCCCGATGACAACTACCCCCTATGACAATTAGCCCCTTTGGTTAATTAGCCCCTCTCCAATATATTAAGGAGTTTTAAATCATCATTTGTTGTCTTCAGTTACAATTGTCCTTGGCGGGGTATGTTTTGAGATCTCAGTTCTGCATAACTTTGGTCAAGAAATACTTGAAATGCAAACTAGACCTCTACACCTGGTACATGGGTCAATATGTTTTAGAATCTGATCCAAGAAGCATTGTTTCTTATTGACAATGCTGTCATAGCATATTCAGAATCTAACTATTGTTGATTAACCCTTAGGAGATGATAGGGCCGGTCTGTTGGTCAAAAAAGTTGTATGACAAAGAAGATTGTATTAATTCCTTCAATTTCCTACAAGAATATATATAGTTTTATATATGTAAAGTAATTACTTCATTTGCTCATAATTTTTTTTTTAAAGTAAGTGCATGCCCACAGTAGGGCTTGTGAAAAGGGCTCCATTTTCTTGGTACTGAAACTCCAAATGAAACTCTGTTTCCAAAAGGGTTAATGATTAAAGATTCTTCTTTTCATAAACTCATCTGTTGGAACAGCATAAAAGTTGGGCATAACACATGTAAGTCTCGGCAGTGACCCTAAAATTTCAACTTTCATTCATTGGTCAATGCTGATTCCTTCAAATTGCTCCAGAATATCATAATCTTGGCAGACAGTGTCCAGTCATCAGAGAAATAAGAGCTCAAGAAAATCATCTGAAGCCAGTCAATCATTTGATTGCCAATGCTCTTATGGGATCAACCACAAAAACATAATGGTGACTACAACTTTCCAAGTTTACCATATCTTCTGCACGACTGTGAAAATTGGACACCACATAGGCAACACATCAAAGAGCTTAAATGACTTAAAATGAGACTCTTCTAATTACTATAGCATCAAAGAGCAGAGTAGGGTTGCAGACTTACAGGGCTGGTCTGGTCTGGTTTAGTTAGTATCAATGCTAAACACAGCTATGCTGGGGAAGTCACATTATTTGGAAGCATTGCTTCTGTATGTTACTCTACATCCTCCATGAAATTCTCATAAAAGCTTGCAAAACACACGGACATAGAGAGAGAGATGAAAGAAGAGAGTTATTACACAGATGCCAGCGCACCTAAGACTGGTTTTATGATACAAGCCTTATGCTTATTTAACATGATCTAATTTGAAACTTTCCACCAACATTTTCTGCTGATTAATGTTCCAGACACGAGCTTAATTGTGACAAAGTAATTTTACTAAATTTTTTATTATTTCAAAATTAATTAAAACTAAGGTAGTGTATTTCAATGGAAATTAAGATTTAAGTCAATGGAATTAGAGAATGTAGAAAACCATCTGAAAAAGAGGATTTGAACAAAAATTGCAATGCCAAATCTAATGGTTGGTAGGTTATGCCCTCAAATATGTATATGTAAAATAAATATGCATTATTGAAATTAGTTTTCAATAAATAATATTTGCAACAGTGTGAGATTTAATACATATTTTGTACTAATAACAAAACATCTTGGAAAATGACTTTAAAATCCTTTTTTAAAGACATTGTAATAGATAGATTCTATAACATTGTTTGAAATAATGTAATCTAGAATTCATACTTGATGGAAAAAGAAAAAACATAACCCAAATAAATATAACACATTTAAACTGAAGAGTTTGTATTTGTACATTTTGAACAAAATATATAGACAACTGCAGATCATCTCATTTATATATTTTCAATCACAAAAGCTTTTTCCTACATCTCTAATTTTTGCAGCAAATTTATTTAAGGTCTCATTTATTTTGTTAACTCGTTGCATCCTTTTAACAACCAAACCTTGGCGGTCAATCAAAAATTTATACCTGAAAGAAATATTAGAAAGCATTTTTTTAGATAAAAGATTAGATACATTAAAAACATGATAGTTCAATAGTTTTGGAAAATATTATTTGGTGGAAGACACTTGCCTAAGGTGCCACACAATGGGACTGAATCTGGAACCATGTGGCCTAGAAGCAAACATCTTACCACATACTCACACCTACATCTTATATATATATTATAAATATGCATGTGTATTGGTGTGCGCTTGTTTACGTTTTTGAGCACATGTTTAAAGCCACACACACACACAAACTCACACACACACCAATGTTTTGTGAGTGCATTTGTGTATGTGTGTGTGTGTGTGTGTGTTGTGTGTGTGTGTGTGTGCATGTGTGTGTGTGTGTGTTTGTATGTGTGTGTGTGGCTTTAAATGTGTTATTCATAGATGACACTCAGAGATAACATTCAGAAATGGCACTCAGCCAAGTGGTCATGTAAAAAAAATTTTTTTAAATGTGCCCTTTTTAAAGCCTAACCAGGCTCATGGGCCCAGTTTCCTGGTTTCTATGGTGTATGTGTTCCCCAGCTGGACAGGACGCCAGTCCATCGCAGCGTTACTCATTTTTGCCAGCTGAGTGGACTGAAGTGTTTTGCTCAAGAACACAATGCGTTGCCCGGTCCAGGAATTGAAACCACAATCTTACGATGTTGATGCTGACACCCTAGCCACTAAGCTACGCACCTCCATGAAGTGGTCAGGTAGCAGAACTAAATCCAAAACTACGCAGTTGAGAAGTGAATTTCTTCACCCACACAGTTATGCTGCTGGCCAGTATTTTATGTTGTTCACAAAAGGAGGAGATGTTTAGTATTATGTTTATAAGAAGGAAGTGAAAAATGAGCTTGAAAGAAAAAGTTTCTGATGAGTATATTAACCTGCTCAAATTAGCAACTAACTCGCATTCAAACTACTTTTTATCATTTAGTTTTTACTTATTTTAGTCATTAAACTGTGGCTATGCTGGGGCACTGTCTTGAAGAATTTTTAAGTGAATGATTCGATCCCAGTATTTATTTTTTAAAGCCTTGTACTTATTCCATTGGTTCTTTTGCTGAACCACTAAGTTATTGGGATGTAAACACACCAATACTGGTTGTCAAGTGGGGTGGGGGTGGGGGGGGCAAACACAGACACAAAGACACACACATATATAGATATAGATATATACGACAGGTTTTTTGCAGTTTCCATCTATCAAATCCATACACAAGGCATTGGTTAGCCCAAGGCTATAGGAGAAGGCACTTGCCCAAGATGTCAAGCAATGGGACTGAACCCAGAACCGTATAGCAGGTAAATAAGCTTCTTACGACACAGTTTATGGATTCTACAAACCTCCTGTAATGGTGCAATCTGAAACTAATTTTTCAGTACAAGTAGGACTACTTTCAGAGAGCGAGAGAGGGGGGGGGATAGAGAGAGAGAGAGAGAGAGAGAGAGCAGCTAATGGGATTTTTTATAGAAACTTTCATAACAGACCTTGTCAATATCTAAAGTACACCAGTGTTATTGGTGTGGGACATCAGAATAGATTTAGATTTGCAGATCCATGCTTAAAATTATCTAAAACTGTTTCCCAACATATTTTCCCTCCTCTGGCCTAACTATAACTTTCCTGAAAAATGTATGCCCCACCAGTGCTTGAAAAAAAAAAAAAAACAACTTTATTTTTTATATTTTATCATAGTTATTTCAAACAAAATAATCTGTAGTACCTGTATTTCAAAGGGCTAGCCTTGTCACACTCTGTGTCATGTTGAATCTGCCTGTGAACTATGTTAAGGCTGCACATGCTTGTAGTGTGCTCAGCCTCTTGCAGGTTAATTTCATGAACAGGCTGACCCATTGATTAGAACCTACGTCGTCATAACCAACATAACGGAATGCCAGTTACATAATTTACAGGTAACTTTTTATTATGTACTGAGTATCAGCTTCTCATAGTTATATGCTTTCCTTAAAGAAATGTCCACACTTGGGCATTAGAATAGTGCTATACTGTCACAAACAGTCTTCACACTAAATACTTAGCTGGAGGGATTGGTTTGGCTTGGATGAGTACAGATGTAATATGTCTGCTGTGGAAAAAGATTTTCAAAATTCTATATCCCACTAAAAAAAAAATTTGGGATCTCATGCCCCACCACTATTTTCCCAGGCCCCATCAGTGGGCCATATGCCACATATTGGGAATCATTGATCTAAAATATTTTAAGATTCAACAAGAGGAAGGAGTAAATCTTCTGTTATAATTTCAAATTGATTCCTGGACCGGGCAACGCATTGCGTTCTTGAGCAAAACACTTCATTTCACGTTGCTCCAGTCCACTCAGCTGGCAAAAATGAGTAACACTGTGATGGAGTGGCGTACTGTCCAGTTGGGGAACACTTAAGTCATTGAAACTGGGAAACTGGGCCCATGAGCTTGGCTAAGCTTTAAAAGGGTGCATTTATTTATTTCATTTATAATTTCAAATATTTTAAACAATATTGAATAAAGAATTAAAGAAATTGTTTATCTTGAGTCTAATGCCCAATTTGTTATTAGTGATGGAAACAGTATTAGTTCAAAACAGCATTCTGTATATCTTACTTAACGTAGATATACTTCAGAAAGCCAGAAAACTGCATTATTCATCAAGAGAAAGCATCTTGTACAGATATATTAGTTCCCAAAAGCACAGATGTACCTCAGTAGCAGACACTCAGTAGCAGACACTCAGTAGCAGACACTCAGTAGCAGACACTCAGTAGCAGTGTTATTCTATATCAGTAGAGGCTGAATTTGCCTATGCAAATGGTTACTTCTAGATGCTTACTACTTATATACTTCTATGTTTTTTTTAGCATTATGCACCTATGGAAGATGTTTTCTTGAGATGAATACTGTAGTTTTCTGACTTTCTATAGTATATCTACATTAAGTAAAACATACAGGATGCTATAATGCTCACATTTGCATGTGTCTGTGTGCATCGCTTGTGTTAGTTGGAATTTAGTGAGAAGTGTGCAGTACTTCAATGCTACACTCTTATCTTTTCAGATTTGGCTGCTTGATTAAAACACAGAAGATTTAGGAAAAACTAATGAAAATTCACAAGGCAATGATACATCTATACATCAAATGTATTTAAAACAATCAGTTACTTACTTCAAATTCTCATTACACAAGTATAAAAGATAGCAATACCAGAATTAGAATCATCCATCATTTTTTATATAAATTTTAATTTCTTAAATTTATTTGATTTAATGCATTAAAAGAACTATAATTAATTTGAAGTAAATGGAATACTTACCCAACTTCTGACTTGTAGTATCTATTTGTCATTATCAGATATCTGTCATTATCATAGTCCATTTCTGGACAAAAGCAATAAGCTTTTTGAATTATTATTGTTATGTTATTTTGGTTCATGGAAGTGGGACCTAGTAAAATTATACAAAAGGTAGTCAGATAAAAGTAAAATAGCAATATTTGAATTTGTTTTTATTTTTATTTTATTTTATTTCACCTAAGATAACGCCCAAATGCCCTACATCTTATTTTATTTTATTTCACCTAAGATAACGCCCAAATGCCCTACATCTTATTTTATTTTATTTCACCTAAGATAACGCCCAAATGCCCTACATCTTGTAAGGCTTCTGGTAGTGAGCCCAAGTGCCAGAAAACATTATATATATATATATATACATATAACATTATATTTTTATATTTATAGGCATTGTTATAGATCATGTCCAATATTTGCAGTTTTTTACTATTCATAGGTACTCTAGGAATGTAACCCCCATGAATACCAGAGGACTACTGTGTGTGTATATATATATATATATATATATATATATGTATGCATGGATGTATATACAATGAGCTTCTCTCAGTTTCCATCTACCAAATCCACTCACAAGGCTTTGGTTGGCTTGAGGCTATAGTAGAAGACACTTGCCCAAGGTGGGACTGAACCCAGAACCTTATGGTTGGGAAGTAAGCTTCTTACCACACAGTCATGCCTGCCCCTGTGTATTTTTTCTTCCTTTGATTTTTGAGGTTAATGGCAGGTAATACCTAAACAGTAAGTTAGAATTTGACAATATTGTTAATTAATGATTTATCATTTATTTATTAATGATTCAATTAGGAAATCAACAACTGGCAATCAATGTTTTGTAAATATTAATGGAAATATATACATTCAACTTTAATGTATTCAACCTACTTAGCAGGTGAAAGGACATAACAATACAGGTAAAAAATCTATAAGAATAACAAAAACAAACCACATTCACAATGTAAGCCAATAATTATTATATGATACGAGCGAATTTCATCCAAATTTATTCAATAATTACATTTCTGTGATATTAAATTTTTTGCAAAGAACTTGCAGATTCAAGTGCTACCAGTTGAAAGCTCTGGATACTGGAAGTTAGCAAGTTTATGGGGTCATCAGGAGAGAATGCAGACCATTTTGGGGGCTTACCTCTCAATAGCATCACAGCGCACCAGCCCTCCTTACTGAAATGAAGCCCTACTTGTTAGATCAACTGGTTATCAGGTTTCACTCAATATTCTTATAGCCATTAATTATCGTCTCTTTTTAACCAAATCCAGTGGTTTGCCTTCTCCACTGTAGTTTGGATATCACTCATGGTGATATTTGTTTTACAATGAGTTAGGCCTATCAATAATAACAGTCACCTCACAATTTGTCCATCAAATCTTTACATCTGCCTTTGATTAGAAAATGTTCTGCTTTCCAGCCTGCGTCTTCACATTTATTGAGGAGGTTTTCATAATGGTTAATCTTTTGAGCCTGAGTTGTGTCCATGTTATCTTCAAGAGGAGCCATTAACTTGACACTCTTTTTATTTTCCACTTGTTTTAACCATTGAACTACAGCCATGCTGGGGTACTGCTTTGAAGGGTTTAGTCAAACAAATTTAAGCCTGGTACTTATTCTATTGGTTGCGTTTTATCAAACTAAGTTACAGGAATGGAAACAAACCAACAGCAGTTAAGTGGTGAGAGACAAACACAAAACACACATACACACACATATGATAGACCTCTTTCAGTTTCTGTCAACCAAATCCACTCACCTGGCTTTGATCAACACAAGACTATAGTAGAAGACACTTGCCCTAGGTGCCATGAAGAGGGACTGAACCTGGAACCATATGGATGTGAAGTAAAGGTCGTACCATACAGCCACACCTGTACCTGTTTACTATTTTTCATTGAAATCTCTTGCTTCTAACAGGAATGAGAAATTTAAACAGATAAATTGTAGTCGTGGCCAATGCCAGTGTTGTGTGACTGGCACCCATGCTGGTGCCACATTAAAAGCACCATTCAAGCATTGAGCCTCATGGAAGTAGTGACAGGTGACCGAGACCTTTGGTAATATACTGTGCTTAAGAAGACCTGTCAAGCCAAGTAAGAGAATAGTCATGGCCAATGCCAGTGTCACATAACTGACATGTGTGCTAGTGGCATGTAAAAAGCACTCACTACGCTCTTGGAGTCGTTGATATTAGGAAAAGAATCTAGCTGTAGAAACCATACCAAGTCAGATTGGAACCTGGTGCTGCTCCCCAGTGTACCAGTTCTGTCAAACTGTCCAACCCATGCCAGCATGGAAAACGGATGTCAAATGATGACGATGATGAACGACAGGACTTTAAAAGTGGATGGGCATGTGTGTGCATGTGTGTCTGGGTATAGCTATTAGTGATTAAATCTATTTCTTTGTAATCAAAATAAAAGTACAAATTAATTACAAAATAAATTCTTACCTTTAAATAACTCTGTGATTTTTGCTGTGTATGTTTTAAAATCAGAATCATATGACAACACTGTGATGAATGCCACTGTAACAAATGGTGTTAATAAAATAAATAAATAAATAAATAAATATTAAAAAAAAAAAAAAAAAAAAAAATAATAATAATAATAATAATAATAATAATAATGCAGTACCAGGCAGTGGCTCTCATGGCTTCTGATCTTAACTGATTGGAAGTGTTATCATGTACATTGTTTTGTCTTGGTATAAAAGATGGGCTACAGCAAATATTCTGCTCAATACCACAGATTTGCTTGTCAGTTGTTTGACCTTAACCAGTTGAGCATGTCCCTTCGTGGCTGACAATATGTGCATCTCTGATCACGAGCAGAAGTAGTGGGGGAGCATCATAGCCATGTGTTGAGAGGGATTCTTTGGGGTTGGAATAGTTCACCTCTGGAAACATGGGTGGTTCTTTCAACATCCTTAAACAACCCTTATTCAGGGACCGTTTGAGCGGGATGGGCTACTCAATCTGAAGAAAATTCTAACTGGGCCCCACCTGCAAGGTCATGTGCTGTTTATCTTGATATGAGATCACCATGTCGCGCACATATGGTTGTGATGTATGTGCCTGGTGTACCTTTATCAGACGGGTAGTCATGATGGGTATATTGGGCTTCGTATATTTTACCCCAGTGTCACTTTGATGGCATGCACTGCTCTCTCACTCAATAATAATAATAATAAATGCCCTACTGCAATACCAGGCAGTGGCTCTCATGGCTTCTGATCTTAACTGATTGGAAATGCAATCATGTACATTGTTTTGTCTTGGTATAAAAGATAGGCTACAGTAAATATTCTGCTCAATGCCACAGATTTACATGTCAGTTGCTTGACCTTAACCACTTGAGCATGTCCCTTAGTGGCTGACAATATGTGCATCTCTGATCATGCACTGTTTATCTTGATATAAGATTACCATGTCATGCACATGTGATTGTGATGCATGTGTCTGGTGTACCCTTATCAGACTGGTAGTCATGATGGGTGTATTGGTCTTCATATAATTTTACGTGTCACTTTGATGGCATGTGCTGCTCTCTCACTCAATAATAATAATAATAATAATAATAATAGTTTGAATGATGGTAGGTTAAAGTGAGAGAACAACTGATGTGATAGGTCTGTTATCAAATGAACACGGAAACTTTTTTTCAGGTGCTAAATAACATCACACCTTCCCATGTTCCCCACCACGTCCCTTTCCCAGTTTTCAGAGTTGGCACTCTCAATGTAGGCACATTGAAAGGTAGGTCTAGCAAGATTATTGAGATACTTGAACGAAGGTGTGTTGATAGATGTTGCATGCAAGAGGTAAGGTAGAGAGGAGCTTCAGCCAGGTTCTTCACAGGCAAAATACAGGTATAAAATCTCCTGAGAAGGTAACAGTGATAGGGTAGGTGACATAGGCATACTTCTTGCAGAGACGTGGGAGGATAAGGTCATAGAGGTAGCCAGAATAGATGACAGAGTGCTTAAGTTTAGGCTAGTCTTACAAAACAGTATAGTGACAATTATCTTGCCTATGCCCCTCAAGCAGGCCTACAAAATGAACTGAAGGGCCACTTTTATGGCATTTTTCTGCTGGTTACCTCAAAGACAAGTGACAATGATCTCCCCTTTATGGCTGGGGATTTCAATGCGCATGTCAGACGGCTGTCTGGTATCTTACATGGGGTGCATGGAGGCCATGGATTTTGCTCTTGAAACTACTGGAGTTCTGTGATGCAAATCACCTTTTGATCTGTAAAATAAACTTCAGTAAGCCAGCCAGCCACCTGATAACCTACCAATCAGGTGTCTGTGCTCGCCAGATCGATTACATTCTCACCAAACAGCATGATGCATGGTTGCTCCTAAATACAAAGACCCTTCCTGGTGAAGAATGTACCTCCTAGCATAGACCAGTCATTTGTGACTTTAGACTCCAAACCAGAAGGATGCCAAGAAGTAAACCAATCTGGGAGAGAAGGATTTGGAATCTTAAGGACCTTCAATATGGTCAGAGATTTAGGGACATCCTAATTGAGAAATTCAATAAAAATTCAATCGACAGGTCCATGGTAGATAAAGCAATTAAGGATATGAAGACAGGAAAAGCCCCTGGCTCATCAGGAATCTCCACTGAGATGCTTAAAACATCTGGCAGTATGGGTTATGGTCTAGTCATACATATTTTAAATCAGGCAGTTCACGAAGAGTAGTCAACTGCTACAAAGGTAACAGTAATGCCTAAGATAGAAATAATTACAGAAGTATCAAATTGCTGGATCAGGTGATGAAAGTTACAGAGAATCATAGCCCAGCTAATTAAGGAGAGAGTTAGCTTAGATGAGATGCAGTTTGGTTATGTGTCTGGGAAAAGCACCATTGATGCTATATTTCTGTTGTTAGGGTTAGGGTTAGAGAAATACAAAGCCAAAGATAAACTCTGTACTTGGCCTTTGTTGATTTAGAGAAAACCTTTGACAGGGTCCCCCAATCCCTTATCTGGTGATCAATGTGGAAACTAAGGACAGACAAGTGGTTGGTGAGAGCTGTAGCAAGTTATGTACATGGATGCTACCAGTAAGGTGAGGGTTGGCAATGAGTACAGCGAAGAATTCAGGGTACAAGTAGGGGTTCACCAAGGATCAGTGCTCAGCCCCCTTTTGTTCATTATAGTCCTCCAGGCAATAACAGAGGCATTCAAAACAGGTTGCCCCTTGCTCTTATAGCTGAACCAATACCTGAACTAGAGAAGTTCCAAATATGGAAGTAAGGTCTAGAATCAAAGGGCCTTAAAGTTAACCTAACAAAAACCAAAGTCTTAATGAGTAGGAAGGCAAACAAATCACAAATCTCTTCAGGTAGAGGGCCCTGCTCAATCTGTAGAAAAAGTGTAGGTAGAATCCCTATAAGATGCACCCAGTGTAAGCTTTGGACACATAAAAGGTGCAGCAATATCAGAGGAAGATTAACAGGGAAACTAGCATTCATGTAGGAAGATGCACAAGTACAATAAACACTGAAAATGGGCAGAAAATAGACTCTATCAGCTGCCAGGTGGGTAAGCTAGAGGTAGTAGATAACTTCCGTTATCTAGGTGACCAAGTTAGTAGTGGGGGTGGATGCTCCAAGAGCATAGCTATGAGAATAAGATTAGGATAGGCAAAGTTTAGAGAGCTCCTACCCCTGCTGGCAACAAAGGGCCTCTCTCTCTCAAAGTGAAAGACAGATTGTTTGATGCCTGTGTGCAAACAGCTATGCTGCATGGTAGTGAAACATGGGCTGTGACAGCCAAGGATATGTGTAGGCTTGAGAGAAATGAAGCCAGTATGCTTCGCTGGATGTGCAATGTCAGTGTGCATGTTTGACAGTGTCGAATGAACATGAATGAATGTGAAGGCCATTCAAAGTAGACTTCACACATGATTCCAGCAAGACAAACAATGCAGTTGCTACGGAAGTGCTTTGGAGAGAGAATAATCTCCCACTACGGCAATGTCAACTGGCCTTCACGTTCCCCAGACTTGACAAGCCAGATTTTTTTATGGGGATACCTGAAAGAGAGGGTTTACGTCTACAAACCAGAGACCCTGATGCAACTGAAGGAGAACATCAATAGAGAAATCAGAGAAGTGGGGTCTGAAACTCATGAGGATGTTATGGTGCAAGTCTTGGAAAGAGTACGGGCGTATGAAGCTGAAGATGGCTGCCGTTTAAGCAATGTCATTTTTCATATGTGATGCAAAGATGTTGCAAAATTTAACATGCGCATATTAATTTGCATTATGTCCTTTATATTGTATCAAAATTTCATGCATTTATTTGTGAAGTTAAGGAAGTTATTAAAAATTGAAAAATTGAAACTCCTCAATGACTATTATGGTGTCAGGAAGGGCATCCGGCTGTAGAAAACTTGCCATACGCATAGCGCTGTGCATATATGCATACATTTTTGTAGGCACGGGCATGGCTGTGTGGTCAGGGAGCTTGCTTCCTAGCTGCATGGTTTCGGGTTCAGTCCCACTGTGTGGCACTTTGGGTAGGTGTCTTCCACTATAGCCCCGAGCCGACCGAAGCTTTGTGATTTAATTCGGTAGGCAGGAGTTACTGCCGTGTGTGTATGTGTGTGAGAGAGGGATATATATATATAATTGAATAATAAGGGTAGAAATTGATATTAATCAATTAAAACCAGTGGCTCAGCATATCTTTAAAAATCCGAAGATTAAAAATTGTGTTACATACAAAATTTAGAGGACTGACCACTAATGGCAATTTGATGACTATGTTTAGCATATAGGCTGTCC
>NC_042998.1:49627524-49642524 GCF_006345805.1 Octopus sinensis | reverse complement strand
ACCCAGCTAAGCCTGCATCCAGAGACTAGTTTCTGAGTTTTTACTCATCATCAGTCTGGAGTAGCATGGCCTGCTAGTTGGAGATGCCTGTCTAGCCTTTGTAAACATATAAGAATTCCAGTGAAATAAATCCACTGATTACAAAAATAGAAATATTACATTTCTAAATATCCCAGAGAGATACAAGCAGTAGTGGTATGATAGAGTAGTTGTAGAGCATCATCATCATCATCATTTAATGTCCATTGTCCATGCTAGCATGGGTTGTGCAGTTTGACCAGGGGTGATAAGCTGAAGGGCTGCACCAGACTCCAGTTTGATTTAGTATGGTTTCTACGGCTGGAGGTCTTTCCTAATGCCAACTACTCCAACAGTGTAAAGGGTGCCTTTACATGCCACTGGAACAGGTGCCAGTTGCATGACACCAGTATCTCTCATGACTATGGTTTTACTTGGCTTAATGGGTCTTCTACTCAAGCACAGCATATTGCCAAAGGTCTCAGTCTTTTGTCGTTGCCTCTGTGAGGCCCAACGCTCAACAAGAATGCGGAAAATGAAAGGTGGCGAGCTGGCAGAATCGTTAGCACACTGGGTGAAATGCTTAGAGGTATTTCGTCTGTCGTTACGTTCTGAGTTCAAATTCCGATGAGGTCGACTTTGCCTTTCATCCTTTCAGGGTCGATAAATTAAATACCAGTTACACACTGGGGTCGATGTAATCGACTTGATCCATTTGTCTGTCCTTGTTTGTCCCCTCTGTGTTTAGCCCCTTGTGGGTAGTAAAGCAATAGGTATTTCGTCTGCCGTTACATTCTGAGTTCAAATTCAACCAAGATCGACTTTGCCTTTCATCCTTTCGGGGTCGATAAATTAAGTACCAGTTATGCACTGGGGTTGATGCAATTAACTTAATCCCGTTGTCTGTCCTTGTTTGTCCCCTCTATGTTTAGCCCCTTGTGGGCAATAAAGAAATAAGAATGTGGAAAGTGAAACTAGCTGCCTAATATCATAATATATGTCCGTGTCAATTGATGTGATTGTTTATTTTTAGAATGACATTGTATGGTAGGTGTGAGGAACCAGATCTGGCCAGTTTGAACATAAAACAGGCAGAATATTTTGGCTGGATATGGCTGGTTTAAATGCTAAAGGGTGAAATAAATTAAATAAAGGGTTAAATAAAATTATATAAAACCTTATAAGAAATATTAAAATCTTACTTACTTCCTGTACACATACACTGTGATTGTTTTGGGTCACAGAACAAATGTATTTCTTTCTTTGGATAAAGAATTGAACAGCTTTCATCTGAAAAGAGCATTATATGGTTTTATATATTATATATATAGTTTTCTGATTTAGGCACAAGGCCAGAAATTTTGAGGATAGGCGCTTTATCAATACAGTCAACTTCAGTAGTTGACTGGAAATTTATTTTGTTAATCTCAGAAGAATGAAAGGCAAAACTGACTAAGATATGATTTGGACATAGAACATAAAATACTGGATGAAACATCGCAAAACATTCTGTCAGCTTGTCACCTTTATATATATGAAGTATATTGAAGCTTACTTGCAATTGTTATTGTTATTATTGTTGTTGTGTAGTCCCAGGTTATCTCTGATCAATTACTGCTATAATCAGACATCTCAGCCATAAACATCATGCTTTATCTTTCAGATATAATATATCTAGTGGACAAGAAATGAAGTGTTTTGCTCAAGAACACAATGGATTGCTTAGTTCAGGGACTGAAATCACAATCTTAGTTGTGAATTCAACACCCTAACCACTAAGTGACACACCTCCACTAGTGGTACTCATTTTTACAGCTGAGTAGACTGGAGCAACGTGAAATAAAGTGTTTTGCTTAAGAACACAACACATCACCCAGCCCAAGAATTGAAACCACAATCTTACAATCATCAGTTCAATATCCTAACCACTAAGCCATGTGCTTCCACTATATCTAGGATTACAGGTTCCAATTTATTATTGTTTTATAAAGAGAATAGGGTGAGATTGGAAGAAGTTCTGACTGCTATTTTTGGCATTTTCAATCTGGTTGAGCAACCTCATTGGCTTAGCATGAGATTACCTTTTATCTTTTACTTTTTCGTTAATTTTGGGACTGCAGCTATGCTGGGACATTTCCTTGAAGTATTTTGTGGAATAGATCAGCCCCAGTATAAATTTTTAAAGTGTGCTACTCATTCTATCAGACTCTTTTGCTGAATTGCTAAGTTATGAGCACATACACAAACACACACATACATAGATATTATATGCACATATACGAGGGGGTACCCAAAAGGAACCAGAAACATTCTCTTAGGGACAAGTTGTAGATCAGGTTTCCACCACTAGAAACCACTTGATACAACACTCAGGCATCAGTCTGCCAACCGGCAGCATCAAGTCAGGTCGTGCTGTCACATGGTGTGTCTTTGTTCTACAATGCTTCTCCCCTGTTCATCAATTTTTGCAATGGCTGAAATGAAGGAACAGCATGCTTCCATGAAATTCTGTTTTCTGCTGGGGTAAACAGCAGCCAAAACAGTTCTCATGCTTCAAACAGCAAACAAGGACACTGCCATGAGCAAAACACAAGTTTATGAGTGGTTTTCACACTTTGGGAAGGGTCACTTGTCACTTGAAGACCAACCTCATTCAGGACAACTCTTGATCTCTCAAACGTATGAAAACATCACAAAATTTCATGAACTTGGAGGTCCATCGCTGAACAAGTGACAAACTTGTTGTTATAACTAGTGTCTCCTAGAGCCATTTCCAACGAATTTTGAGTGAGGAATTGTAAAGGAAAAGAGTTGCAGCAAAATTTGTGTCTTGCTTGTTCATGGAAAATCAAAAGCAATCATGACAGAATGCATGTTGTGAAGTGAAAGAACAGTTGGAAGTTGATCTGAACCTTTTTTGAAAGTCATCATTGGTGACAAGATCTGGTGTGCTGGCTATGACCTGGAAACAAAGCAGTAATCAAGTCAACGGAAGCATTCAATGTCACCAGGCCCCCCAAAAGTGCATCAAGTGAAGTCCAATTTTTCATTAATGCAAAAAGAATTGTCTGCACAGTATTTGTTCCTCCTGGTCAAACTGTTAACCAAATGTTTTACTTGGCAGTTCTGAAGCATTTGTGAAGCATGGCAAGACAAAAACCACCCCAACCAGCGACAAAGTGGAGAGTGGTGGTTTCATCACGACAATGCACCTTTGCACACCACCTTGGGTGTGAGACAGTTTTTGACCAAAAATGACATGACCCCATTTACCCACCCTTCCTATTCACTCAATCTTGCTCCCTGCAACGTTTTTTTGGTTCCACTGAATGAAAAAAGTCCTTACATATATATATTACTGTGGGACTGTATGAAATGCTTATCTACTAATCTCAGGGAAACCCTTCCATGAGAAAAGTAGGACTAACCAATGGACCTTATGGTGGTGCTTTCTTTTATAGATGTTAAGTTCCAGTATATAGGGGACGCATTCCTTAAACCAGCCAACTGTTTGAGCCTCATTGTAATAGGGGACCATTGCATCAAAAATATCTTGACTGAGGAATAGTTTCAAATGGCACAGCATTGAATGGCTATGAGGATCCACATGAGTAAAATATGTAACAAAGGGGTCCCTAGGTTAAAAAATGGTTGAGAACTACTGCTGTAGAGCCTGGTGCACTGGTTTGCACAAGGGCCTATGATACTGCTAAGATGACCCAGGCTGAACAACTACATGCAGGACATAAGCATAAACATGAATACAAACACATAGACATACACCACTTCCGTCTACAGAATAGAAACATATTAAGATAAAATTATTAACCATCTTACAAGCAATAACTCTGAGCACCTTTTCAAACTCCACCTGTCTAACACCCGTGGACATGTTTACAAAGTCAGAAAACAGCACAGCTCCCATGACTTTCGGAAACATTTTTTCACGCTAAGAGTTGCTGAAGTATGGAACAAACTACCGGCATCAGTTGTTAGTTGTCGGAGCACTGCATCTTTCAAAACTTCTATGCTTCCCGAGATTCGCCAAAACTACACCTGATTTTCTCCCCTCCATACACACGCAAGCATATATACACTGACTCATACACTGTTCACTTCCCAGACATTTGTACATTACTGCATATATTTTATACACACTTTTGGCAAGTTGTGGTGCACCTGAGCACTGTATACAATAATTTAATTATTATTAAGTGTTCCACAAGTAATTAACATCAAGAGAAGTAAAAAAGAAGCACTAATTTGACTTACGTAATTTATTCAGTTCATAAATTTGAATAGGTGATTGGTATAATACACTTTCCTTTCCCCCTCTGAAGATCAATACATGGAAAGATAGGGTGCTGTTGCTTGGAATCTGAAATTCATTGAAACTCATTCATTATTTATAAAACGAGCTGGCTCTGTGCCATCAAAAATGATAGCTAATTGTAGTATTTGATATATAAATATGGATGGTAAATAAAATTAATACACTTGTCAATGCTATCTAGCAGTTGTCTTTTGAGGTGTGGCATCAATCATTGTTTGTTACTGAAAGAACGTTGTTTCACACATACAAACATTCACATGCTTCCCTGGTACATGCAGACACCATCATCATCATCATCATCATCATCGTTTAACGTCTGTTTTCCGCGCTAGCACGGGTTGGACGGTTCAATCGGGGTCTGGGAAGCCAGGGGCTGCACCAGGCTCCAGTCTGATCTGGTAGTATTTCTACAGCTGGATGCCCTTCCTGACCCAACCACTCCACAAGTGTAGTGGGTGCTTTTTACGTGCCACCGGCACAGGTGCCAGTGGAGTCTGGCATCGGTCACAATCAGTTGATGCTTTTAACGTGCCACCGGCACAGAAGCCAGTCAAGGCAGCGCTGGCATTGGCCACGTTCGGATGGTGCTTTTTATGTGCCACCAGCATAGGTATCACAACTACTATTTCCATTGATATTTATTTCGATGTTCATGTACTTGACTCATATATACATATACTCATACAGATTTGAAACGCTGCTTGATTTTTCTTTTCAGCGTTGAATGTTCACCATCCCACTTCCATTGCATGCACGTGCACACACGCACACACACACACACACACACACACACACACACAAACATTCACATATCTCTCTATTACATGCACACACATATACTTACACAGAGTTGAACACTCCCACTACCAGTTTGCCACCACCCCTTCCTTCCTTACTCATCTATCACCCCTTCCTTTCTCATTCATACGTTGTGATGGAGGAAGAACACAAGAGTATTATTATAGTAGATTATTACATCTATAATACAAGCTTCAAATTTTAGCACAAGACCAGCAATTTAGGGGAAGGGGATAAATCAATTACATTAACCCCAGTGTTTAACTGGTACTTATTTTATTGACTTCAAAAGGATAAAAGGCAAAGTTGACCCCAGTGGCATTTGAACTCAGAGCATAAAGTTGGAAGAAATTCCACTCAGCATTTTGCCCAGAGTGCTGATGATTCTGCCAGCTTGCCATCTTTGCTGTATTTATAATACTGAGAAGACCCATGAAGTCAAGTGAAACCATAGTCACGGCTGAAGCTGGTGTCCTATAACAGGCACCTGTGCTGGTGACATGTAAAAAGCACCCTTTGAACATTGGGCCTCATGGAGGTGATAAATGACCAACACCTTTGATGATATGCCATGATTGAGAAGACCCACCAAGCCAAGTGAAATCGTAGTTGTGGCTAATGCTGATGCCACATAACATCCACCTGTGCCAGTGGAACATAAAAAGGACCCTTCAAACATTGGGCCTCATGCAGATGATAAGTGACCAAGATCTTAGGCAATATTCCATGCTTGAGAAGACTTGTCAAACCAAGTGAAATCCTAGTTGTGGCCAATGCTAATGTCATGTAACTGGCACATAAAAAGCATCCATTACACTCTTGGAGTGGTTGGTGTTAGGAAGGGCATCCATCCTGCTGTAGAAACCATGCCAAATCAGATTGGAACCTGGTGCAGTCAAACCTATTTCTTTACTACCCACAAGGGGCTAAACACAGAGAGAACAAACAAGGACAGACAAATGGATTAAGTCGATTATATCGACCTCAGTGCATAACTGGTACTTATTTAATCGACCCCGAAAGGATGAAAGGCAAAGTCGACTTCGGCGGAATGTGAACTCAGAATGTAAAGGCAGACGAAATATGGCTACGTATTTCGCCCAGCATGCTAACGTTTCTGCCAGCTCGCCGCCTTATGTTTCAGTCAAACCATCTAACCCATGCCAGCATGGACAACAGACGTTAAATGATGATAACACAGCACAAGACCTCAAATTTTAGGAATGCATGCAGTCAGTTAAATTGACTCCAAAGCTTCAGCGAGTACATTATTTCACCAACGCCTTACCTCCAGAAGGATAAAATGTAAACTTGATTTTGAACTCATGATGTAAAGGACTGCAATTAAATACTGCAAGATATTTTGTCTGACAATCCAACAACCTCCTCCTCCTCCTCCTCCTCCTCCTCATCATCATCATCATCATCATCATCACCACCATCACCACCACCATCGTTTTCATTATACTTATCATCGCCACCATCATTTAACATTTGAATTCCATAATAGCATGGGTTGGCCTATTTATATATAATATTAGTTTCAAATTTTGGCACAAGACCAGCTATTTATATATAATATTTACTAATATGAATAGTTTTGGTTACCATTTTTGTGAAGTGATATTTATTTGAGAAGATTTATGTTGATATTTACTTGCAGTAACAGTGCTACATAATTTTGGTAAAATACCACAAATTATGATTATTAGATTAACTTGTTTACAACTTCATTAGGAATTTTTTTTTATTTTCATTAATGTAAGACTGAAAGGCAAAGTTGACTAAAACATCATTTGAATATGAACCTGAAGAAATACAATTGAATATCATGTGAGCTTAAGTCTAGTAATTTTTTACTTCTACCAAACCAGTGTCATTCTATATGCAGTGATTGAGTAAGACACTTTATTTCATGTTGCTCCAGTTCATTCAGCTGTAGAAATGAGTTGCAACATCACTGGTGCCAAGCTGTATTGGCCTTTGCCTTTCCCTTGCATAACGTCAGTGGCATGGAGAGGAGAGGCTGGTATGCATGGGCGACTGCTGGACTTGTGCCTCAGAAGGGAATTTTCTAGGTGCAATCCCATGGTCATTCATGACTGAAGGGTCTTTTTTTTTATATTCATTTATAATGCAGGCTCAGGGTTGTAAATGGCACTTGTGCTGGTGGCACCTAAAAGCACTCATTACACTCTTGGAGAGGTTGCTGTTAGGAAGGGCATCCAGCCATAGAAACCATGCCAGATTAGATTGGAACCTGATGCAGCTTACCAGTCACAGTCAAACTGTCTAACCCATGCCAGCATGGAAAGCAGACATTAAATGATGATGGTGATGAGGATTATATATATATATATATATATATATATATATATATATATATATATTATATATATATATATATATATATATATTTATAATTACATATACATATACAATGTATGTATACATATATATATTATATATGTGTATATATGTGTGTGTGTATGTATACATATATGTGTGTGTGTACATATACATATATAAGACACAGGGTGTATAGTTTCTGTCTACTAATTCTCAAACAGAAAGAATTGGTTCATCTGATGCCATAGCTGGAAACATTTGCCGTCATGCTGTCCAGTGGCAATGAACTTTAAATTCTAAGCTGCGTAGTTATGAAGAGAACTACATAACTACACATCTATTATTGGACCTGTAAATTTGTTGATGTAATAGTTTAGGTGGAAAGTGCACTCTATTGACAAACCAATTAAACTCATTCAAGAAAGACAACTTATATAAAGCATGTAGTTAAAATTTTCACAGCAGCAATACTTACATTCTCAAAGATTAACGTTAATGTAGATTTGCCATTTAATTTAGAATGCATCAAGTTATTGGCTGACAGCTGAAATAAAGAAATATCATTTTATTATAAGAAGAAATGAGGTATTGTAATATCATACATGGATAGTATGATAGTATATGATAAATAATTTCAGTTAAATAATATTATAAAGAAATTTGTGATACTGAATTCAGTTAGCAATGTAAAACTAACAGGGTATTAAGGTAGAAAATCACCTCAGCAGTATTAAATTTACGCTTTCTTTATAACAGATGCACCATAGATTTCTATAGAGACATTATTTTAAAGTCTATTACCTTGTGATTTGCTAAATTACTACACGGATATGTATATAATTATTATCACTAATCTTTATATATAAAGCTGAAGTTGTCTGTGTGTGTGTGTGGCAGGTTTGGTAGCCTACAACTAACACTATCTCCTCCAAGACCCTGCAGCGCAAGTTGACCAAAATTGAGAGTATGATAGAAGAAGGCTTGCTCTTCATTCCGTAGAAGAAAAAATTCAAATCGGACCATGTTAAGACCAAAAATTATTTACATCAAAAAGGTGCTTTTTTTTATGAAAATCCCTATTTTTTTACGATTATTGACTGCTGTGTCGCCATTTTTCAGTGTGTTTCAACCAGAAAATTCTTCACTTAAAGAGAATAACAAGCTACATAATGCAAAATTTTTACTTTTCAAAAATTCCAATTCAAAAGGGTCATTAAGAAAACAAACCCGAGCAACGCCGAGCTACACTGCTAGTGTTCTTAAATGGAACAATTAAGAATCCATCTCCAATAATATAGGTATATAAAAATGAGATACTAAAATATATCAAAACGCAGAAATATGTCAGCAGCAGGTGAAATCGCCCAGCAGTATATGAAGCCAGTGGATACATGCTTCTGATGAAGCTTGGGAAAACAGCAATCTAGATTTAACTAAGCACCACCACTGCTGAGTGATTTTCAGCAACTGCTGATTTATTTCTGTTTTGAAACACTGTACAGTTGTAAGAGATGCTTTCTCAAGATGAATACCATAGTTTGTAAGGCTTTCAATAGTATATATGCTCAAAGTCTGACATACAGACCATTAATGTGAATTAATACTGCTTTCATTACTCTCTTTACTCTTTTACTCTTTTACTTGTTTCAGTCATTTGACTGTGGCTATGCTGGAGCACCGCCTTTAGTTGAACAAATTGACCCCAGGACTTATTCTTTGTAAGCCTAGTACTTATTCTATCAGTCTCTTTTGCTGAACCGCTAAGTTATAGGGATGTAAATACACCAGCATTGATTGTCAAACTATATTGGGTACAAACACAGACACACAAACATATACACATACATACATATATATACATATATACGACGGGCTTCTTTTAGTTTCTGTCTACCAAATCCACTCACAAGGCTTTGGTCAGCCCAAGGATATAGTAGAAGACACTTGCCCAAGGTGCCACGCAGTGGGACTGAACCCAGAACCATGTGGTTGGTAAGCAAGCTACTTACCACACAGCCACTCCTATGCCTATAATATTAATAACAAATGTTTGAAGAGTATATTTTTTATTAAATTCTATTACAATACATCTTATCTTGCTGAACCCTAGGATTTTTTAAGGAACTCCAGAGTTTCTCAGAACACACTTCAAGAAGCATTGCTCATATGTACCTGTCTGTGGAGATCATACTTACTGGGGAACAATGAAAGAATAAAAGAGATTCAAGAAGCTGAGAAAGATGAATGTTTAAGAGACTTGATAAAATATTTTTGCAATATTACCTTTTTTAAGAATTCCTCTTCAACATAATATCCTTTCAAAATACCAACATTTATAACTGTTAAAGATGAGTTTTGGGATCTAAGATACCTGGAATAAATAAGGAAAATGAACTAATAAACAAAAGTAAATCTGATATATATTTATGACAATATATATTTTACCCATTCCTCTGAAAGAAGTTGTTCTCCAATGACAAAATACAGTAACGGTTAGCATATTTATGTCAGAATCTGTCAGAAAGTATTAAGAATGTTATTGGTTTGATTCTCACTGTTGACTGTGCACATGATGTTTGTTATTGGTTGGTATATATTTACCGTAAATCCTTGAGTATAATCCACATTTTTTCCCCAAAATTTAGAGGTCAAAATCCCTAGTGCGTACTATATATGAGGTTAAAAAGGAAAAATATTTTCTATGCAATGTCCGAGTCTCTATTTGCTGTCCGGCAATGTTTATTCAGATGCATTTTGTGATGTCGGGCACGGAAATACCTTAAGCTAAGCCTGAAAGCAATGAAATCATAAAAGAATCATCTATAACTTGCAATAAGGAACATTTATTAAATATTATTACTGTTATTACTGTTATTTCTTTATTTCCCTAAAACAAAATGCACAAAAAAAGCTACACGTTTACATTATGTTATATATAGAATAATAATAAAGGACGTTACCGTATACATATTTACAAACCAAGGACGTTATATAGACCTCCTGGACTCAAGTTAGAGAAAGGGTGCGTATTATACACAAGGTTTAGGTGTTTCAGAGGTACAGACCCCTAAAAATCTCCTGTGTATTATACTCAAGGGCGGACTATACTTGAGGATTTACAGTACACATATCTTCAAATAATTTGTTTACTGAAGTTATAAACCAGAGCCACAGACTCTCACTTAGATTCAGTGGTCTGGGGTAGCTTTGGTTGAGGGGACACAAGGATGTTGAAACACAGGGTGTCCTATAGTCTCCCTTATGCTAATGAATTAAGAGTTTTATGAACACACATTCATTTTAAAGAAGTTGTTCTACAATGACAAAATACAGCAGCGATTAGCATATAATAATAAAAGTTGACAGGTCAGTTTCTTAGACATATAGTAATGTTATACTGAAATTATGATAATCTAGGACATCTATAACTGCTTCTCCAAAAAAAAAAACAGTCTCAAAACTTCTGGAATGACCCTCGTATGGATATACATTTGTACAACAGGTTTCTTTCAGTTTCTTATTTCTTTACTGTCCATAAGGGGCTAAACATAGAGAGGACAAAGAAGGACAGACAAAGGGATTAAGCCAATTACATCGACCCCAGTGCGTAAATGGTACTTAATTTATCGACCCCGAAAGGATGAAAGGCAAAGTTGACCTCGGTGGAATTTGAACTCAGAACGTAACGGCAGACAAAATACCGCTAAGTATTTCACCCGGCATACTAACGTTTCTGCCAGCTCACCGCCTTTCTTTCAGTTTCTGCCAAACAAATTTACTCACAAAGCTTTGGTTACAGTAGAAAACACTTGCTCAAGTGGCATGCAGTGAGACTGAACCCAATACGATGTGATTGGGAAGTAATCTTCTTATCTACAGACACACACACATATGTTGTAGTGTAGGAACTGTGGCTATTTATACAGTAGTGTGAGATCTTGAGGTAGATGTATATTAGTGTAAGACAATGCTTCTCAACTGGAGTTCATATGGTCCCTGAGGGTCCTTATAACATGTTTTAGAGTCCATGCAACAAAATAGTAAATTGGGGATCCACAATAGTGTTTTAAGGACCCCTTAAAAAAATTGCTTTAGATGTATGTATTGGTATGAATTTCAAGAAACAGCTTGGTTTCTTTCTCTAACATTATACATGATTTCAACCTACACAAGTAAATATATGAAAAACAAATGAGGAATTTTGAAAGAGATTTCTATTGAACTAGTTTTTAATCATCAAATTGGCTATAGGGTTCCATCAGAATAAAATAAGAATCAAAGACGTCCATAGATAAAAAAATTGGTTTAGAACCCCTAGTGTAAGACTTGGGATAGATATACTACAGTGTCTACATATGAGTAGTCATTTGGTATTGTAGGATGTAGGCAAGATAAGAGGTGGTGGATGCCTAACATTTTTTATCTTTTAGTTGTTTCAGTCATTAGACTGCGACCATGCTGGGGCACCACCTTGAAGAATTTTTTTAAAGATAGGACAAATAATGTTTACTAAAAAAGGCATTGCCACAAAAGTTTGGAAAAATAATAAGGGTATAAGAAAATATAAGTTATAAAAGGGAAGTCATATTTTAAAACAAAAAATGGGATTTAGTAATATTATAAATAAACTAATTAAGTATCAAAGCACAAACCTAACAGATATTTCATAACAGTTAGCATATCCCTTCCTTTGTTTCGAAGAATAATTACAGGGATGGTCACTGAAAATAACAAAAGCATATAAGATTATTTAAATACAAATATATACATATATATAATATATTCATATATAATAGATATATACATATGTGTATATGTATATATATAAATATTTGAGTAGTAGAATGAATTATCTTGTTATGGATAATTCGGTTAACCGATACCTGGGTAGCAAATTCACATCAGAGAAGACACGTTTGAAGTTACGTGCTTTCGTGTGGAAATTTGTATGTTTTTTTTAAAAATATAAATATATGAAAGAATAGAGTTGAACGACGAATTAACAAAATTCCTTTATTTTCGACATATGTTTCGAAGGCTGCATATTCCTAATTGCAAAGGAATAAGGAGTATATTATGCCGCTTTCTCATCAGGAAAAGTAAGGAACTTATGTCAACATAATTATCGCTATGGGCTCCGTGTGAGCAGTCATCTAAAAGTTTTTTGTGCATCTTGATGTTGACATAAGTTCCTTGCTTTTCCTGATGAGAAAGCAGCATAATATACTCCTTATTCCTTTGCAATTAGGAATATGCAGCCTTCGAAACATATGTCGAAAATAAAGGAATGTTGTTAATTCGTCGTTCAACTCCATTCTTTCATATATATATATATATATATACAAATATCATTCTAAACAGTATGATTCGACTTTATGTAACTTAAAGTTTCACAGGCCTTTAGCAGAAGCCAGTCTCTTCTAGGCTTTAGATTAGTGATATATATATATATATATATATATATATATATTATATATATATATATATATATATATACACACACTTCATTTGTGTATTAAGGCTACCATTAATTTCATGTTAAGAAAATATCTTAACAATTCTTCAAGCTGATCACATAAAGAAATTGATGTTCATCTCAGTTTTGGATTAAAACACCAATTCTTCTATGTAATCAGCTTGAGGATTGTCTAAGATATTTCCTTAACATGAAACCAATAGTAGCCCTAATTTGCCAATGAATCTTTAGCCACCAATGCAGTGTTGGCTACTCATTCTCATTGTTTGACATTTACACATATATATATGTATATAATCATCCAAAAGAAAATTAAGAAAATGGAGATATAGCATTTAATAAAAATTTATTATCTACAAAAGTTCAACATATTCTCTTACAGCTGTTTCACTTAAGTTTAAAGATTAAAATAGCAATTATTAAATCATTATATTAGGTAAAATCTCATCAGTGGATAGAAAAGATATACTGTTAGGTTTATGAATCATCTCAGCAGACTGATATTATTTTATGGCTAATATTAGTATAAACCTGAGCCAGGGGGTCATAGTTTGTTTTAGTGGGTTATGTGAATATAATCAGGGTAATAATTGGTAAATAAAAAAAGATTAGATAGTGAATTACAGTAAATAATATTATTATATGGATGAGGAAATAAATAAATATTTTTCTGATTTGTTTATAGAACTGAGGGAAATTTATATGAAATAATAGACAAACATATATTAACACAGGTCAAAAAGCATTCACAGTCATATATATATATATATATATATATATATATATATATATACATATACATATATATACATACATATTCATAGATGTACACATCTAAGTAACAATATATGCATGTATGTAAATATACATACACATATACACACATAAAATACATACACAAAACAATAGATAGAAATATGTATGTACAAAGTACCCTCACATGAAGATACGTACATGTGCATATATTCACGTGAATGAATGCATATAAATAACCACATGTATATGTATATACAGATACACACATATGCCCTCATACATATACACGTGTATGTATGTATGTATATATATATATATATATATATATATATATACTCCCATGTTTTTTATAATAATTACTGGTATCCTTATATATTACTATATTTTATATCTTATTTGTAAAGAATAATATGCTATATGTATGTATGTTATTGTAATTATCAGTTTAATAAATAAATAAGTTAACATAATTTAATGCCCAAAAGTTGATGAACCACCAATTGTTCTCCTCCATTTTCTTATTTGCTATATATATATAGAGAGAGAGGAGGGGAGAATAAGAGAGAGGGGGAGAGGGGGAGGGAGAGAGAGATAAAAAGAGAGAGAAAGAATGAGATAACAGAGGAGATCAAGAGAATCTCTGTATAGAAAACACTTAGGAGTACTCAAAAGTTTTGAACTTACACTCCGAAATTTTTACCAAGGATCAAGTTAGCAGGGTAAAGAATGGCTATAAGGAGAATCTAAGTGCACAGATATGGAGACAATGATGCAAATAAACAGATAAAACTGCTTCAGTTTGACATACACAATTTATAGACAACTTTAAATGTAAATTACGAAAAGGCAAAGACTGAAAATTTTTAGATGTATTAATATTCAAGTACATATATATATATACATATATATATATTTAAATGTTAATAGATCAAATGTATTCAGATTATATAGACTCAAAGAATCACAGTGGAGAAGATATGGTGTTACAAGTCCAACAGCTGTTTCTGGGGGCTCAGAGTTACTTCATAATATTGGCAGATGTAGTACACCAAAAGTTTGCAACCAATAATGGAAGGAAACAGACACTGGAAAAATTACGCCTCCTTTGTGATGGAAAGATAAGAATCTAACCAATGAGAATTTTTGGTCTTTGCTTTTTCTTTATTTACGTGTACATATGTACACACACACACACAAAAAGAAACACACTGCAGACAAAACCTTCATTATGTTATTTTCTAATAGAATCCAAAAATATTACTTACAAATT
>NC_042998.1:49590024-49622524 GCF_006345805.1 Octopus sinensis | reverse complement strand
AAACATCTAGTCAACATCTTGGTGTTTGGCATGATCACAAGTGATGGCGACATTATACCTCCATTCATTTTCCCACGCATCCTCTGACTCAACACGGAGGCCTACATCAAGTGCCTGGAGGGGACAGTGCTCCCCTACGTCAAGAGGAAGACCCTATGTCTGGCAACAGGACTCTGCACCATGCCACACAAGCAAGAGAAATCAGTCATGGCTGTCAGACACTTTCTGCAACTATATCATCCCTAACATCTGACCACCTAACTCCCCAGACTGCAACACCCTTAATTATTATGTGTGGGGTGCAGTTGAGCAAGAGACCAACAAAACCCCTTGCAAAATCACAGATGAACTGAAGGAAGGATTATGGCAGCATTCACCAACTTAAACAAGGAGATTGTCCAGAAGAGTTGCAGGAGATTCCAAAGTCGTCTGGAGGCCAAGGTTAAAGCAAATAGCGATTTTATTGAATAAATTTACTCTTTAGTATTTCAAAATATTTTTATGTAATTTTGGCAAATATATCTGTTAAAATGGGATGTCAGTGTTATTTTCATTTTTGCGTAATTCTGTTGACAGTTTATTGACTGAACCCTGTATAGTTTACATTAAATGATAGGTGTCTTCCACACACACACACACACACACATACACATACAAACACACACACAAACACACACACATACACATACTAACACACACATACAAACACACACATACACACACACATACATACACACACATACACACACACTCACGCACACACACACACACAAACACACACACATACACACACACTCTCTCACCCACACACACATACAAACGCACACATACACACACACTCACGCACACATGTACACACATACACACACACTCACACACATACACACACAAACAGGCACACACATATACACACACACACAAACACACACACATACACACACACACACATACACACATACACACACACACACATACATGTCGTTGCTATCATCACAATCATTGTTTTTTCTCATCACTGCCACAACAGCCACCATCATCTTCATCATTGTCGTCCATGTATTTCTCAATGCCTGCATGTATCAGACAGAATTTGCTGAGGCAGGTTTTCTACAGCCGGATGTTGTGAAATCTCAATTGTTACAAGCAAGGTTAATATTTCACCAGGAAGAAATAATGCTGCATGAATGACAGTGGTGCTTGTTTACAAATTTACAATAATCACATGATGTCAAGAGTCCAAAACACCCACACACAAACTCATACACACACATATATATATAATTTCCTGTTTTGCTTACAAGCAATGAATGGTGCCAGAATTTTCAATTTGATCAAAATATAATAACATACTCCAAATCCTATTTAGAATACCTGCATAAATGGAAATAGGATAGGCTAATTTGTGCTAGCATTAAATTATATAATTTGGCTTCACTTCATTTCCACAAATTATATATAATTTAGCTGTGTGGTAAGTAGCTTGCTTATCAACCACATGGTTCCGGGTTCATTCCCACTACGTGGCACCTTGGGCAAGTGTCTTCTACTATAGCCTCGGGCTGACCAAAGCGTTGTTAGTGGATTTGGTAGATGGAAACTAAAAGAAGCCTGACAGAATAAATATCAGGCTTCAAAGAAAAAATGTGCTGGAGTCCATTCTTTGTTAATATGTTTCTGCAATAGGTTATTTTTAGATAACCACAACTGACTATTTATCTGTTCAATACCATTTTACACCAGATAGGTATACCCACATTATAACAGGTACCAAACATAGCTTGATGTTCCAAACATAGCTTGATGTTTGCCAATCCACAAACCTGCGTTAAATCAAAATTTATGTCACACTAGCAGTATTGCCCGGCGTTGCTCGGGTTTGTAAGGGAAATAACTATATAAGCATTTTTAGAGAGTTACTTCCCTTATAGATGCCAATTCGGGCTTTCTTAGCCATTTCTGTTTTGGTGTCTTCAAGCCATGAAGTCGTTGTTCTAAAAGAACGCTGGTCTCCTTGACAATGCTTTACGACGTTGATTTCCTTACACTCCCTTCCCTACAGCTTCACGAGGGAGGGAAGAAGGGGGAGAAGCAAACAGGTGCAGCTGTGACCATGGACGCCAACTCCGCCGCCATCGACACACGAAAAATTATGCATTAAAATGGAATAAAAAATGATGTTAAATTATTTTTAAAATCGTAGACTCATCGTAGACGCGCGCTAATACTCAGACGGGCTCGATATGAATCACGACTATAAGATACCCGAATTTGGTTAAACTGCACCGCAAAATGTGGGAGTAGTTAGAAATCTAAATCGAAGGGGACAGACACTCACACAACTACAGTTTTATATATATATATAGATGTCAGTGAACAGCTTACCTTAGTAGAATTGAAAATTCTGTTTTTGTTACTTTGTAACATCAGCCATTTGAAGATGGGTTCTGCTTCTGTTATGTTATCATGTTGGTCTCTACTTAAGAGTGAATAAGCAGTTGTTAATACAGAAAGAGAGTCATCTTTTTCGCGATTTTCAGCTATCCAATATTTTTTACCTGCATTGAAAATAAACATAGATGTTATAGTTATAATTATTTTCACTTACTAGGGAAATGCTTTGGTAATTTTACAAGGTAAATTCCAATTATGAAATTGTAATGAAATTGTAAATTGATTAAACAGCACAGTACATAGCTGAACCAGGAAATAAAATCATTATCACTATTGTTCTCTTCCTCTTGCAAATACCACCACCACCACCACCACCACCACTACCACCACCACTACTACTACTACTACTACTACTACTACTACTACTACTACTACTACTACCACTACTACTACCACTACTACTACCACAACAACAACTACTACTACTACTACTACTACTACTACTACTACTACTACTACTACTACCACTACTACTACTACTACTAATACTACTACAACTACTACTACTACCACCACCACCACTACTACAACAGCAACAACAACAACAACAACTACTACTACTACTACTACTACTACTACTACAACTACTACTACTACTCACTTTTTTACTGGTCCCTATACTTTACTGGTTGGCTAAGCCAGTGGAGAATTTAGTAATTATTCATGTTTCTATTATTTGGTCATTCATATCAAGAAAATGTGTTGCACTCATGTGATTTCTTCTCATTTCTCTCAATGTACCCATCTTCTTTTCAAACAGTCAGTTTTTATATGCTTAATTCTAGTAGATGGCGATGTATTGAATGGTGTACACAAAAAAATTCTAAATCAGCAGAAATTTGCCTTTGAGTTGGAGAAACAAAACAAAAACTTAGTGGCAATTGTTAACAGCTCTCAAAAACAGGGGAGATAATTTCATGAAATCAAGTATTAATTTCACAAAATTTTAATTTCATGCTTAACCCATTTGATTCCAACCTGGCTCTGTAGTACAAATGTCTTGTTTTCATAAGTTATGAATTAAAATCTTCCACCAAACCTTAGTCACAATTTATGTTCCCAACACTAGCTTTAATGATAACTAAGTTGTTTTACTAAATTCTTTGTTATATTTAAAATTAATTGATTGAAACACAGAGCATCTCAAAATAAATACAGTAACGAAAGGGTTAAGGGAAATAAATATTGATGTTTGTCAATAGGCAGTGACTGGTCTAGCATATCTATTCTTTTATTTATGCTACCATTAAGTTATGGGGTCATAAACACACTAGCATCAGTTGTCAAGCAATGGCAGGGGGACAAACACAGATACACACAAACAGTTCATTCAGTTTCAGTCTACCAAATCCACTTACAAGGCTTTAGTCAGCCCAAGGTTATATTAGAAGATACTTGCCCAAGGTGCCATGCAATGGGACTGAATCCAGAACCATGTGGTTAGGAAGCAAGCTTCTTACCACATAGCCACACCCGTACCTATATGTATGTATGTATGTATGTATGTATGTATGTATAGGGTCTAGTATATGTGTTTGAGTGATGACATATGTGTATGTTTGTTTTTTTGTAAAGTCTTGACCTAAACAAGGCTTGTTCCCACTGTAGCATAAGGGATTGCAAAGAAGAAAAAGAAGGGGCCTACAAATTCAAAAGATGTCTAGAGATAGAAAACTTAAAGGATTGAATATCACAGACCAGAGGAAAACAAGCTGATGGTAGTGAGTTTCAGGGAGCAGTGGTTTGAGGAAAGAAGCTAACAGAATTAAAGAACATATGGTTCCCATGTGTAATATGAATGTGTGTGGTAACCTTAGTATATTTGTATTGCTGATGTAGTTTAGTCCCAGGTCAACCTGATTAAGTGGTTGAAAGATCTATTTCTTTACTACCCACAAGGGGCTAAACACAGAGAGGACAAACAAGGACAGACAAACGGATTAAGTCGATTATATCGACCCCAGTGCGTAACTGGTACTTATTTAATCAACCCTGAAAGGATGAAAGGCAAAGTCGACCTCAGCGGAATTTGAACTCAGAACGTAGCGGCAGACGAAATACCTATTTCTATACTATCCACAAGGGGCTAAACACAGAGAGGACAAACAAGGACAGACAAACGGATTAAGTCGATTATATCGACCCCAGTGCATAACTGGTACTTATTTAATCGACCCCGAAAGGATGAAAGGCAAAGTCGACCTCAGCGGAATTTGAACTCAGAACGTAGTGGCAGACGAAATACTGCCAAGCATTTCACCTGGTGTGCTAACGCTTCTGCCAGCTCGCTGTAGTGCACTGGAATATTCAATCGGACAGTCTTTTAACATCCATTTAACATCCATTTTCCATGCTGTCATGCGTTGGATGACTTGGCAGGAACTAGGAAGGCCAGGGGCAATGCCATGTTCCATAGTCTGCTTTGGCATGTTTTCTATAACTAAAGCAAACCACTTTATGTGTACTGGGTACTTTTTATATGGCACCATCACCAGTGCTTTTTAAGTGGCACCAGCTCCAATACATTTCACATGGCACTAGCACCCATAACAATGCTCTTTACACGGCACCTTAGTTTTAGGATCTCACTTCTGTTATAGTGGGTGGGTTTTCTTGAGGACAGCAATGTGCAACATATCTTGGTCCTCTGTCAGATCCTTCATAAGGCTCAACGTTTTGAGATCAGCCTCCAATACTTCATCCCATGTCTTCCTGGGTCTTCCTCTTTTAAAACTTCATCCATGACCATACAGTCTTTTTGTATATCAGAACCTTCATTGTCTGATGTGTCCTTCCTTTTGGAAGGGAGTTGTCTTCTATTTCTAGTAAGTCATCTATAATGAGTATGAAAACCACATGTGTTGTAGTAGATGTGATTATAGTTGCATGTGTGTATATGGTGGTGTTTGAGTTTGTGGATGTTGTATGTGGTAGTATCAACATGTATGAGTATATAGTAATATGTGTGTGCGTAGTTGTATATTTGATAACTTTTTTGTGTGTTTGGTGGTGGTGATGGGACGTGTATGTACATATGAGCTATGTGATTGTGGTAGCACTGTGTATAATAGTGTGTGTGTGTATGATTTACCTAATAGTGGTAGCATGTATGTGTATAGTAATGTTTGTGTGTGGTTCTCTATTTGATAATGTCTTTGTTGTGTATGTCTGGTGGTGGTGGTGGTTGTGGTGGTGATGGTGGTGGTGGTGGTGCTGCTGCTGCTGCTGTTGGCAGTGATGGTATGTATGGATTTTTGGTGTACATCATAGTGGTCACATTGTTTACAGTGGTATGCATATGTGAGTGTACATGTGTGTGTATTTGTGTGTGTTTGTGGTGTCCATAAAAGTGGTGACATGTATGTATATAGTAGTGTGTTCATGTCAGTGTGTTTATATATATGACAATGTGTGTGTGTGTGTGTGTTTAGTGTTGTATACGTACATAATAGCATATGTGATAGTAATGATATGTGTATGTGTATAAAACAGAATTTGTGTATATAACAGTATTTGTGATGAGTATGATAGCTTTGTCATGTGTGTAAGTAGTAGACTTTATGTGTAATATTGTGTATGTCACAATAATAACATGTATATGTGTATGTATAGCAGTATGTATGTGTGGTGGTTGCTTTTATAATTCAATTTGTCTGTTTCTTTTTTAAGCTATTTTATTTCTATATCTATTGCGACTTTTTTTTTTTTTTTCATGGTGTGTGTGTGACATGAATATTAGGTTTCCATCTGTCCCTGATGGTTCAGAGTGATGGGAATGCTTTACCAACCAAAATATATTCAGTCATCCTTTCTCAATTTAACAGATGTCCCTAAGATATTTGCTTTAGTAGCACCGTCAGATTGTAGTCTCATTCTTCATTTTGGGGGGTTTTTTTCCTCTGTTTTTCCTGCAATTCATTTTCATTTTCTTTGACCCTTCAGTAATGAGATTATTCTGTCAAATGTAATATTTGTTTATTCGCTCCATTTTGAATCATGCATACATTCTCTTGTAGCTTTGAGATTTTAATGATGATGATGACCATCATCATCATCATCATCATCATTCAACGTCTACCTTCCATGCTGGCATGGGTTAAATGGTGTAACAAGAGCTGACCAGGTAGAAGACTACCCCAGGTTACTGTTTCTGTTTTAGCATGATTTTTACAGCTGGATGTCCTTCTTAATGCCAACCACCCCACAGAATGGTGGTATATATATATATATATATATAAGATGGTTTTTGTATGTGGCAGATGCTCAGGAACAATAAACACTGAAAATGCTCTGAGACCAACTTCCGTCACTTTCCAGGGAGAAAAACTAGAAATAGTTGATAGTTTCCGTTACCTAGGTGACCAAGTCAGCAGCGGGGGCGGGTGTGCTGAAAGTGTAACTGCTAGAGTAAGAATAGCTTGGGCAAAGTTCAGAGAGCTCTTACCTCTGCTGGTGACAAAAGGCCTCTCGCACAGAGTGAAAGGCAGACTGTATGATGCGTGTGTACGAACAGCCATGCTACATGGCAGTGAAACATGGGCCGTGACTGCTGAGGATATGCGTAAGCTCGCTAGAAATGAAGCCAGTATGCTCCGATGGATGTGTAATGCCGGTACTCACACTCGGCAGAGTGTAAGTACCTTGAGAGAAAAGCTGGACCTAAGAAGCATCAGTTGTGGTGTGCAAGAGAGACGTTTGCGCTGGTATGGTCATGTGGTGAGAATGGATGAAGATAGTTGTGTGAAAAAGTGCCACACCCTAGCGGTTGAGGGAACCTGTGGAAGAGGCAGACCCAGGAAAACCTGGGACGAGGTGGTGAAGCACGACCTTCGAACTTTAGGTCTCACTGAGGAAATGACTAGAGACCGAGACCTCTGGAAGTGTGCTGTGCGCGAGAAGACCCGGCAGGACAAGTGAGTCCACAACCCGTGGCCTTCTACATGGGATGGAGCCAGCCTACGTATGCATACCTTCCCTTCTTGGGACACAAAACTCTACTTGTGAAGACGTGTTGAGGCAAGTGAGGATCAGAATCGAAATCGATCAATGGAAATTGCGGATGTGCTACCAGTGCCGGTGGCATGTCGAAACTCTGCTTGTGAAGACCCATTGAGGCAAGTGAGGATCAGAATCGAAATCGATCAATGGAAATTGCGGATGTGCTACCAGTGCCGGTGGCATGTAAGAGAACTTTCCGTTTCGCGACCGTTGCCAGCACCGCCCCGTTTCGTGTCCGTTGCCAGCCTCGCCTGGCCCTCGTGCCGGTGGCACATAAAAAGCACCATCCGTTCGTGGCCGTTTGCCAGCTCTGTCTGGCACCAGTGCGGGTGGCACGTAAAAAGCACCCACTACACTCACGGAGTGGTTGGCGTTAGGAAGGGCATCCAGCCGTAGAAACACTGCCAGATTTGACTGGGCCTGATGAAGCCTTCTGGCTTCACAGACCCCAGTAGAACCGTCCAACCCATGCTAGCATGGAAAACGGACGCTAAATGATGATGATGATGATGATGATATTTATATATTTATATATTTTTATATTTGTATGTTGTATATATATATATTTGTATTTATGTGCTGTGTATATTCCACCAAAGAGGCAAAGTATTTCTTATGCGGAGCCAGAAATCTGGGATCTGGAATTATCCAATAATTTTTTTTTGCTAGTTTATTTTGTCTTTTTGTCTTCTCTCCTGGTGCTGTATGAACTTTTAACGTGGTTTTAGAGTCAAGTTTTGGCTGTTAATTCAAGCGTGGTAGTATCTCTTAGATACCCTAAATTATAATTTTAATATATATATATATATATACATATATATATATATATATCAAATCATCATCATCATCATCATTCAATGTCTGTTTTCTGATTTCCAAATTGGATGGAATAAATTTTAAATGTGTAAAATTTGGAATTGTTTTGTCTTTTTACAAAAGATGTGATTGTTTATTTTTAGAACAACATAACAGTCTAGATGGCAGAGGCCAGATCTGGTCAGTTTGAACATAAAACATGTAATATATTTTGGCAGAATATGGCCAGTTTCAATGCTAAAGAGTCAAACATTTTGCTTTTTGTTATCTTGATCATATTAGGATCAACAGGACTTAATTCATCTGGTCTTTGACTGTTTGCCTGAAGGTACGTGGCCTAGTGGTTAAGGGTGTTGCAGTCATGATCTTGTGACCTTAGTTTCAATTCCTGGACCAAGCAGTATGTTGTGTTTTTGAGAAAAACATTTTAATACATGTTGCCTCAGTCTACTCAGCTATAAAATGAGTAAATCTGTAATAAACTGACATCTCATTGAGAGGAAATGTTGTGATCCCAGATACTTGTATGGCTTGGAAACAAAATAACTAACTCTATTAGTCCTAGCATTCAATATAGGAATATCCAGGAGACTTCTTTTACTTTGATCTAGCAGGCATGGCTGTGTGATAAGAAGTTTGCTTTCCAACCACATGGTTGCAGGTTCAGTCTTACTGCATGGCACCTTATAGCCTAAGGCTGACCAAAGCCTTGTGAGTTGATTCTGTAGACAGAAACTGAAAGCAGCCCATTATATGTGTGTGTGTGTGTGTGTGCATGTGAGAGAGAGAGAGAGAAAGTTTGTTGTTTGTTCCTTCTCAAGCCATGCCTGCTTCATAAGGGCCAATTTTCCGGTTTCATTGACATATATGTTCCCCAGTTGGATGGGACATCGGTCCATCGCAGGTGAGCTGCTAGATGCAGGAGGAAAGAGTGAGAGAAAGTTGTGGTGAAAGATTCAGCAGAAGTTTGCCATTATCTTCAGTCTTCTGCTGGAGCTGTGTGGAGCTTAGATGTTTTGCTCATAAGCAGACACATCGCCCAGTCTGAGATTTGAACCCATGATCCTTTGACCATAAGTCCACTGATCTAACCACTAGGCCATGTGCCTCCAGAAATATATATGTTTTTTGTTTGTCTCCTACCGCCCCTTGACAACTGGTGTTGATGTGTTTACATCCCCATAACTTAATGGTGTGGCGGAAGATACTGATAGAATAAGTATCAGGTTAAAAAAAGAATTAAGTAATGGGATCAATTCATTTGACTAAAAATTCTAATAGGAGGTGCCCCAGCATGGCCATAGTCTGATAACTGAAACAAATGAAGGACAAAGATAAAAGTGCTTTGATGTCACTTTGGAAATTGTAAGCAAGTGTCACTGTCACTGCTATGCAAGTGGTATCCTTCATTTTCAATCCTCCTGGGCACAGGGAAAGGTGGAGCGTTGGTAACAGGAAAGGCATCCAGCCACAGAAAATCTACCTCGATAAATTTCAACCGATCCATGCACGTACAGAAAAGTGCACATTAAAAAACGATGAGAAAAAGACCATGACGCTTTTTCATTTCTATCTCACCACAAATCTTATTCATTTATAATTTATCTACCATTATCATCTTTCACATGTACAGTTAATGGTATATTTTCAGATTCTTTAAACACATTTTTTTCTAAAGCCATCATACTAAGCTACTGTCAGTGGTTGACTTAAGTGCTATATGTACTACTTGAGTGATTTTTTCTAAGTATTCATTGTGGTTCATCATTAAATTTAGGAATTTCGTTTCTTGTCCGTATTTGGTTTCATTTTGTGCACCATATTTTATTCAGCCATTCCAGATTTAGATGCTTCTTATCTAATTAAGATTATACAGTGTTCCTTTATTCTGGCTTTAAACCAACACCACTATCACCACCACTACCACCACAAGCTTACTCCAACCATTGTCATCGTTATCATCATCATCATCAGCAGCAGCAGCAGTGGTAGCAGCAGAAGCATCATCATAGTCATCATCACCTTCATCGTTTAACTTCTGACTATCATGCTGGGTTGGGTTCGGTTGTTTATCACAGCATTAATTAGATCTTATTCCAATTTACTGCAGCCCTAGACAAGTTGGAGGTTTACATCATGTTTGAACATTTTGATTTATGTTTGGCTTCTATGGCTTAAAGATCAACCTTTTTAAAGAGTGCATTTTATCTTGGCACTATCACTGGAGAGGTTGTCATATAAAGAGGAGAGAGACTCTAATTTTATGTAACTACCAAAGAATAAGGCACCGCATAATGATCAGCTATCAAACTGATCAAAAAGCATAATGATGATATAAATACTATTTCTGGGTGGCAAGCTGGCAGAAACGTTAGCACACCGGGCAAAATGCTTTGCTGCATTTCGTCTGCTGCTACGTTCTGACTTCAAATTCCGCCAAGGTCGACTTTGCCTTTCATCCTTTCGGGGTCGATTAAATAAGTACCAGTTACTCACTGGGGTCGATATAATCGACTTAATTTGTTTGTCTGTCCTTGTTTGTCCCCTCTGTGTTTAGCCCCTTGTGGGTAGTAAAGAAATAGGTATAAATACTATTTCCGATTTTAGGCAATAATTGAGCAGAATCGGTTGAGCTTTGAACAAAATAACTTGCAGTATTTCTTCTAGTTGTTTAGAATCTGAGCCCAAATACCTTCCTTCCCCAGAAGGTCTAGAAAGGCTCACTGGTCTCACAAGCCTCCCTAGAGCAGTGAGAGTGATGTCGATAAAGCAGCAATCAAAGTATCTAATATAATCAACTAGATCTCCACCCACCACCTCTCAAAACTGCTGGCCTTATGCCTAAATCAGAAACCAAACACTTCATGGCATTTCTTCTAGCTTGATGTTCTGAGTTCAAATTCAGCCGAGGTCAACTTCACCTTTCATCCTTTTAGGTTCAATAAAATAAGTACCAGTAGACCGATGGGGTCAATGTAATCAACTAGTCTCCTCCCACAAAATTTCAGACTTTATACCTAGAGTAGAAAAGATTATCATTATTGAGTGAGAGAGCAGTGCATGCCATCAAAGTGACACTGGGATACAAATACATGAAGCTTAGTATACCCATCATAACTACCTATCTGATAAAGGTACATCAGGCACATGCATCACAACCATATGTACGCAAATTGGTGACTTCATATCAAGATAAACAGTTCTCCACCTGCAAGATTCTGCACTGTTTATCTTGACATGAGATCACCATATCATGCACATAAGGTTGTGATGCATATGCCTTGTGTACCCTTATCAAACAGGTAGTCATAATGGGTATACTGGGTTTCATATATTTTACTCCAGAGTTACTTTGATGGCATGCACTGCTCACTCACTCAAAAGTAACGATAATAATAATAATAATCTTTTCTACTTTAGGATTTTATGGGGAGGGGGACAGTCAATCACATCGACCCCAGTACTCAATTGGTACTTAATTTATTGATCCTGAAAGATGAAAGGAAAGTCAACCTTGGTGGAATAATAATTTTTTTATAATAATCATAATCATAATAATGATAATAATAATAATTAATTCTTTTATTAAAATAATTAATTCTTTTATTAAAATAATTAATTCTTTTATAATAATAATAATAATAATAATAATAATAATAATAATAATAATAATAATAATAATAATAATAATTGAAAATCATCAAAGATAAATTCTTACCTGAGTCTGATATAGCTTTTTCATTTAATTTATTCCAAGATTGTTCGCTTTTTTCACTTCTTGTTAAGGTTAGAGCATATGTTACAATTGATAATGTTAAATCATCTTCAATTGTGTCAAGTTCTTGTTCTAAATATTCAATGGAGTGGAGGATAATACGTTCATTTTCAAGAATCTGTTGAAAAAAAATTTATAAACACTTTTTATTAAATGGCAAAATAACCTGCATTTTTGAACTATCAAATATGTTGAGCTAGCACCATATTTTCTGGCATATAAGTAAACTTTTTCAGACCAAAAGTCACAGCCAAAACACTAGGTTGAATTATATATGAAGACAACTTTGGAAAACCAAATATTCCATATGAAATGCAATAGAAAAGACAGCGATGGTCTGACTGTTGTTTGCATTACATGTTTATGCTATATACATCGACTTATATAATAGAAAATATGGTGTAAAAATTTTAAACTGGTGAAAAAGCTGATCGACCATTTAACATGAACATTCAGTTTTCCTTTTTTTTTTTCTTCTTTCTATTTTTCAGGTCTGGAAGAAGAGATAGTGCCCTTCCAGTGGTCTAGAAAGGCTCACTGGTCTCACAAGCCTCCCTAGACCTGTGAGAGTGATGTCATTAAATGTTCCTCTTTGACCATTGTAAGTCAAAACCAGTGGAAAATATATGAACAGAGAGGAAATTCTAGAGGCGTAGGAGTGGCTGTGTGGTAAGTAGCTTGCTTACCAACCACATGGTTCTGGGTTCAGTCCCACTGCATGGCACCTTGGGCAAGTGTTTACCACTATAGCCTCGGGCCGACCAAAGCCTTGTGAGTGGATTTGGCAGGCGGAAACTGAAAGAAGCCCGGCGTATATATGTGTATATATATATATGTGTGTGTGTGTGTGGTGTGTGTGTGTGTGTGTGTGTGTGTTGTTTGTGTGTCTGTTTGTCCCCCCCAACATCACTTGACAACCGATGCTGGTGTGTTTACATCCCCGTAACTTAGCGGTTTGGCAAAAGAGACCAATAGAATAAGTACTAGGCTTACAAAGAATAAGTCGTGGGGTCAATCTGCTCGACTAAAGGTGGTGCTCCAGCATGGCCACAGTCAAATGACTGAAACAGGTAAAAGAGTAAAAGAGGGATGATGCTTAGTCAAAGACGGACTGAATATAGAGCTTGGATGGCTGGATACAACACTGGTGATGAGAGAAAGAGGGACAAATAAGATGGGAATGCCTGAACAGCTGTGGCATGTGTCCAGCCAGATTTAAAGAGAAGAGGCTATCATAGTAGTAGTAGAAGAGGTAGAGAAGAGAGGAGACAGTACATTTGTGGGCCAATGGCTGTAATATCGGTGGTTGAATTTATAACAATGAAATAAGTGGTTCTTTTTTAAATGCAGTGTAGAATGTCTGTATATGCAGCAGTAGCACAATCACAAATGTGAAAACAATACTTCATTGTTTCATTGTAGATAAGCATTTCAAACTATAAACAAAGTTCTAACTTCAATATTGAGCTTGTTTACCAAAGTCGACATTTTAGCTTTAAAAACTCAGAAATTAAAAAAAAGGCAACAGTGAAAACATATGAAAGAAAAGTTAAGTGGAAAATGAAATTTAAGTCTGTGTGTAAGATATCGATATAGTGACAGTTATAATTTATCACTGCATATTCAAATAATATAATTATGTTTTGAAATGGAAAAAAAAATAAAAACAGAAAATATTTTTTTTAAATGTAAAAAATAGTTTTGTTTTGAACAAAGAACAAAACATTCATTATAATTTACAGCAGCTTTGTAAGTAACTACAATTATTTTTGTTTATAGGGTTGAGGCTTAACTCCATTTTCTATGGCATGAAAAAAAATAAGAGATACATTATGAATTAACTTCTAATTTTGTTACATCTAGGGTGTGTCATTATGCTAATATTAATAACACACACTGGTTCAGTTCCACTCCTTTATTATTAGTCAATTGGTTAAATATCCAACTAACTATTTGTTTGTTTGTTTAACTTGATTAAACAGTGAGTCAGTTTTTTCCCTTTTTTTTCTTTTTTTGTCAAAGTTCTTTCATTGCTATTTGCAACCTTTTCAATGACTTTTCACTTAGTCTGTTATGCCACACATGCATGCACAAACACACATGCATGCACACACATGGAAGCAGACACACACACACATGAAAGCAGATACACACACACAGACACACAAACACAAGAATACACATATACACACACACAGAATACATACATACATACATACGTACATATGTACTTACATACATACATACATACATATATGCACACATGCTTACATACATGCATACATACATACATATATGCACACATGCTTACATACATGCATACATACATACATACATACATACATACATACATACATACACACACACACACACATACATACATACATACATACATACAAAAATACCCTGTTAGTGTTGTTAAAATTCCAAGGAAGAAACCTTGGAGCTAGGTTAGAAACTAGCTCTTTCTCTATTGGTAAGAAATCTTGAAATAAAACTAAATAATGACATATATACATACATACATACATACATACATACATACATACATACATACATACATATATATGTACATACATACCTACATATGTACACAAGCACACACATGCTATTTAACCAAGTTAAACTAACAACTGATTGGTTAGTTGGATATCTAACCAACTGAGAAATGATAAATGAGCAGAATTGAACCAGTTATTAATGTTGGTATAATGACTCACCCTGGACTCAACAGAATTTGTTTCAATACACAAATTCACATAAAGAATCTTACAAACCAGATACAAAATCAATGTAACTTCTAATTCTTTAAATGTAAAATACATTACAGGCATCAATTTGAAGCAGTAACAATCAACAGAACCCCACTCATGATTGTAAGCAAGTCTGTTTCCTAAATCTATGGTACTTAATCTATCTCATTGCTACATATTCTACAACCAGGGTAAATTAGGACAAGTTGATTTAAGTATTCTACTAAAAGACAGACAAATGTCATGTCAATGACAGGAGTAGCAGTAGTGTTACCACCACCACCAACACCACTACCACCACCACCACCACCACCATCACCACCACCACCAGCTCTACAGGGCTCCATTTTTCATGCACACTTACATTACATATCCAATAAAGCATAATTGCCTCATTCTCTTTTTTTCCTTTCTGTTTTTTCAGCTTGTGTACATCTGCATTCACTGCCCATGTTTTTTTTTGTTCCCATGTAGTAATGTATTTTATGCAGAAGTATCATACAATTTGCCCTTCATTCCAAGACAGAGTATTTTTATTTCCCCGGATTTTTTCCCACATTGTTCTTACTAAAGAAAGTATGCTTCAACAGCAGCTACCCACAGTCACTGTTGACGAAGTTACTTTTGTAACAGAAACTGCCAACAACTTCTAGTAAACCGTAAAGGTCTTTCAAAAACTTCTTTGAAGTCAACCTGCTCAAAATGCCACAGCAAATCTTGGGCACCCATAATTTATGATGGTCACTGAAGAAAAGGATCTCAGCATAATGATTGATACTACTTTCAAACCAACACGGCAGTATATCAAGGCAGCGAACAAAGCCAGAAGGAATCTTTTCCTCATTTGCTGGTCCTTTGTCAACCTTTCAATGGATGTCTTTCAGCCTGTATACGTCACTCTAGATCGACCCATCTTCGAATATTACATCCAGGCCTCAAATCCATATCTCCAGAAAGACATTCAGCACCTGGAATGCTTGTGGGTACATTGTATAGAGTTAATACCTATCACTTTTCCACAAATGAAACATGGCTACCTCCCAGATAACAGTTAAGTTCTGTATGCATTTTTTGGCTAAATCTTTGCTAGTTTTACTTTCAGTCAATTCACTTTCTAATGTATAAAAAAGTTTAAAAAACCAGAAAAATGAAGCAGCAGTGAAGAATGTTAGAATTTAATTCACAGGAATGTTATTGTTATGCTTCATCATTATCATGATGACCGACTTTGCTAGAGTTCATCACTTTTTCTACATCAAAATTAGTACATCAAACAAAATACCTTATGGTGTTTGTTATGTCTATATACATTCTAAATTTAAAATCCCTTTCCTTTGCTTCAGAATATTTCTCTACACTGTATAGCTGGCATTGTCATGCGCCATTTAAGTAATATTACGAGTGTGATCGTTGACAGAGGGGCCAACCGGCTTCCGTGCCAGTGGCACTTAAAAGGCACCATTCGAGCGTGATTGTTACCAGCGTCACCTTACTGGCACTCGAGCCCCATGCTAGTAGGGTATGAAGAACACCATCCGAGCGTGATCATTGCCAGAGCAGCTATCTGGCCTCCATGCCAGTGGCACATAAAAGCACCCACTACACTCTCGGAGTGGTTGGTATTAGGAAGGGCATCCAACTTTAGAAACTCTGCCAGATCAAGATTGAAGCCTGGTGCAGCCATCTGGTTCGCCAGCCCTCAGTCAATTGTCCAACCCATGCTAGCATGGAAAGCGGACGTTAAACGACGACGACGATGATGATGATGATGATGACTTGTAAATATTAATATGGTCATTACATTATTCTTTTAAATCAGTGGTCCCCAAACTTTTTCAGGTTGTTGCCCCTTTGGCATTCAGGCCACATTTCTAGTGCCCCCTTCTCCTACTCACCACCACAAACATAGACCACTTTCTGCAGTAGATTCAAAACAACTGTATTTCATGAATAAAACTTAATTAATCCATTATTTTGTCACCTTTACATTCATTGCTCTCTTTTGGCCACCCTTGACCACCCCATTATCACCCTACTTTTCTTCAATGCCCCCTAGATCTTTCCACTGCCCTCTTTGGAAACCACTGTTTTAAATGCTATATATAAGATTTGGTTACTTGGTTAAGTGATGTTAAAACCTCAGATGAGACCCCAATAAGGATCAAAAATTTATTTTTTTAATCTAAGGAGAAATAGGTAAATTTGACATATCTGTATGTCTACTATGTAGATTTACATATATATATATAATGATGTGTATCTTTTTAGCATTTTACATTAAAAATATTCAAGTTGTCATTCACATTTGCAAGGAGGTAGGTGAAGTATAGTACAAAAATATTTTTGGTAACTGTGCTAGTAAATTTATATCATGCTTTTATCATAGCATCTGGTTTCCAAATACACACACACACGCACACACGCACACACACACACACACACACACCACACACACACACACACACACACACACACACACACATACACTCACTCACACACAGTATACTTACAGACGCAAACATACATTCAGGCTAATTACATTTGCTGAATCTATGAGAGAACCTTTTATAAGAGATAATGAACAATTACCTTTTGGTGAAAATTTTCTTTACACTCCATGAAACTAATTAAAATGAACGCTGTCAAGCCAGTATCAGAAATAATTCCCTGGATTAAATGAAAAGAAAATTATTATTGTTGTTGTTGTTATGTTTTGCCTTTGCTTTAATTCATACAAGCTGTACCCAAATCTCAACAAGAGACATTAAATGACAACAGGTTTTCGCATCTAAAGATCACAGCCAGATTAAGATCCAAAAAAGGCCCTAAGCACTTAAAAAATTTTGGTGCCCCATGCATGTGTAATTCAAATTATAAACAATAATAAACCCGTAAGGTGAATTTTTATTTTTCAAAATAAAACAAAAACTAACAGATAGAAAATAATGCTTATTTTTGTATACTCCCATTTTATTTATATTTGAAAAGTTTTCTCCAACTTTTTTTTAATTGCAAGGTCTTTGATGAGATTCTCACTATGACACCATGAACACTTCAAAATTATATTTCTGATCATGTAAACCACTTCAAATATTATTGTCCTCTTTTGGCCACCCTTGACCACCCCATTATCACCCCACTTTTCTTCAACGCCCCCTAGATCTTTCCACCATCCCAGTGGGGTAGTACTGCCCTCTTTGGCAACCACCCAAATGTTTGCAGGCTTGTCTAAGAATTAAAGTGATTTCTTTTGTGCTATAAACTATTTACCATTTCTGTGGTTCCTTTCCTTCCCTTGATGCCCTAAGCACATGCTTATTTTGCTTAATGGTTAATCCAACACTGCTAAAAATGCAAACAAGTGAGGTGCAGTGCAGCTGCAAAAATTGATATTTGTGTCTTATATAATAAAAACACTCTTTAAAGACAAACTAACATTTGCTTTTATGAGAAGCATTGAAATGTGTGTTGTACGATACAAACAAGAAGAAATTGTTTTGAATGCAGAATTGCCATTAGAACAGCAGAAATACTGGGTAAATTCGTCAACAAACAACCATGGCAAATTAATTTGCCTTGTAAAGGGTAATTTACCCAGTATTTCTGCTGTTCTAACGGCAATTCTACATTTGGAAAAATATCTTCTTGTTTGTATCGTATGAGAGAGAGCAGTGCATGCCATCAAAGTGACACTGGGGTAAAATACATGAAGCCCAGTATACCCATCATGACTACCCGTCTGACAAGGGTACACTAAGCACATGCATCACAATCATGTGTGCACAACATGGTGATCTCATATCAAGATAAACAGCACATGACCTTGCAGGTGGGGCCCAGTTACAATTTTCTTCTGGTCGAGTAACCCATTGCGCTCAAAAGGTCCCTGAATAAGGGTTGTTTAAGGATGTTGAACAAAACACCCATGTTTCCAGAGGTAAATTATTCTCCCCAACTACTTCTGCTTGTGATCAGAGATGCACATATCGTCAGCCACTAAGGGACATGCTCAACTAGTTACGGTCAAACAACTGACAAGCAAATCTGTGGTATTGAGCAGAATATTTGCTGTAGCCCATCTTTTATACCAAGACAAAACAACGTACATGATAACACTTCCAATCAGTTAAGATCAGAAGCCATGAGAGCCACTTCCTGGTATTGCATCAGGGCATTTATTATTATTATTATTATTATTATTATTATTATTATTATTATTATCATCATCATTCTATGTTTGACTTTTGCTTTACATTTGCACAAGCTGGCTCCAAGTCTCCAAGTTGGAAGCTCATGTTGGTGTTATGCCTAGGGTGCCATATATTTGGTTTTGTACTTAGTGTTGTACTAGAGAATACCTAAAAAACCATGCGAAAATTGTTTGTTTTAAAACTTGAGATTACAAAGAAAGTATTTTGCGTGGGATATGAGCAGTTCCCATGAGCACTATCTTTTGAATTTCTGCCATTTTGGGGTTTCCTGGTATCTGAGTTAGGTAGAAATCAGCCCCTTTTGCTATCATTCCCAGGGCACCTATGACAACTATTATTATTATTATTATTATTATTATTATTATCATTATTATTATTATTATTACTACTACTACTATTATTATTTATTATTATTATTATTAAAAAAATTGTACATTACTTAGAACAATCAGTACGGCATAAAATGTGTCATGATGCATCAAAACAATTTGAGTTGAAGAAAAAGTTTAAAAATGAGCTATGTCTTGCAATCAGCAGATACATTTATCTAATACCAGGTAAAACTATAATCACTAGTGTCTTCATTGCACCTTCATAGCAAAATCCATACCTGGACTCAAATTACATTCACACAGCCATCACAAATAAATGCAGCTTCTTTTGACTTTTTGATTTTTAAAAGCTGTTATCTCCATTTATTATTTTTTATTAAAATCCTCTCTTTCAAACACAAATACATCGAAATTGACAGGAGCAACCATTTTTAATATTATCATAATTATTATTATTCAAAAATTGTACTTTTTTTTAGATAATTAGCATTTTAATAATTTGGAAAAGAAACAATTAAAAGGAAGAGCAAATCAATATGGAAAATTCCTAAAATTCCAAACATACCATCATTTCTTTATAAATTATTAATTTGTCTTCTTTAAATGCACCATTATTCTTCTGTTTCTTCAGCAGCCATAGAAATGCTGATGATATGACAGATCTGTCTACTTCTTGCAGGGTTAATGCCTCACAAAATATCTTCATTACATATGCTGTCAACCTAAATAAAAATAAAAATTAAATTATTTTATAGCATACAATTTGACATAGCATATAGTGTAGACATGTAGTCTTTTATTCTTTTACTTGTTTCAGTCATTTGACTGTGGCCATGCTGGAGCACCGCCTTGAAAGGTTTTAGTCAAAGAAACGAATCCCAGTACTTATTCGCTGTGAACTTAGTTCTTATTCTATTGGTCTCTTTTGCCGAACTGCTAAGTTACAGGGATGTAAACACATCAACATCAGTTGTCAAATGATGGTGGGGGACAAACATAGATACAAAAATACACACATATAAGCATACATACAATAAATACATATATACAATGGGCTTCTTTCAGTTTCCAGCTACCAAATACACTCACAAGCCTTTGGTCAGCCCGAGTCTATAGTTGAAAACACTTGCCCAGTGGGACTGAACCTGGAACCATGTGGTTGAGAAGCAAGCATCTTACCATGCAGCCATGCCTGCACCTTCTAGTGTAAACATTCAAACCTCTACACTATCTTATCAAATCCTGCTTTGTATATAGTGTATATATGTAGTGTAAGCTTTCAAATAGCATTACTATCATTCCAAATCTAGTTGCATTTCACATGAGATCTTTGGTTCTTCAAAATCATCTTGGTCTATAAGTCAACCCACCATTTTTGGGCTGTAAATTTTGACTCTCAAGCTGGGAAATATACTATTTTAAATTCCTATTATACAGACATCCTTTTGAAATAGTTCATCACTTTCTTCTCACTCCTTCTACCACCACCCTCTCATCCCAAACACTGTTTCTAGCATCACACACTTATCCCATCTCCTGTCATCTCTGTCTCATTTTTTCACCTCCTCACCTATGTAGCCCTGGGTTAGCAAACACTCTATAGGATTGCAAAGACTCTCTAATCTCAGAGGTATGAAGCAAACCCATTATTGTTGGTGTCACTATAAATCAACCCTGGCATGATATTTTGTAAAATAGGAGGCAGGTAAATGGAGATATGGGGGTGGGGACCCATTAATTTTATTGAGGATATAGCAACTCCTCTTGTGTTAGTGCCATGATAAAATGCATCCTGTACACTTTGATAACTACATTGGTTTCGGGTTCAGTCCCACAGCATGGCACCTTGAGCAAGTGTCTTCTACTATAGCCTTGGGCCGACCAAAGTCTTGTGAGTGGATTTGGTAGATGGAAACTGAAAGAAGCCCATCATATATATGTATATATATGTGTGTGTGTGTATGTGTGTCTGTGTTTGTCCCCCCAACATCACTTGACAACTGATGCTGGTATGTTTACATCCCTGCAAAAGAGACCAATAGAATAAATACTAAGCTTATAAAGATTAAGTCCTGGGGTCAACTGAAGAGATGGCGGCGTGAGCTTCCGCCCCAACATCTAAAACCCGGAGTTTTATCATGGCTACCAAATAACTGTCACATATATTTACACATAAATTTGTCTATTTTCATAATATCGAGGTCTCTTTCATTCTTTTGTTGTCTTACCATTTCTATCTATCTATCTATCTATCTATCTATCTATCTATATATATATATATATATAATATATATATATATAAACGAGAAAAAAGCAACAAGAATGGATTTGTTGCTTTTTTCTCGTTTATAATCACCCCACATTATTGTATGGTTAATACCATATAGTTTTCTGGTGCATCTAAGTTAAGTACCGCATTCAAGTGAATTCATTAGAACTGACTTGAATCTTAATTGCTTTTACTATATATATATATATATATATACACACACACTTATATACATAAGCACATCTTAATTTTATCTTGTGTCTGTCATTCGACTGCAGCTATGCTGAGGCCCTGCTTTGAAGTTGAACAAATCAACTCCAGCAAATATTTTTTTAAGCCTGGTACTTATTCTGTCGATCTCGTTTTGCTAAACTGTTTAGTCACAGGTTCATAAACAAATCAACACTGGGTGTCATATGGTCGTGGTAGTGGTGGTGGTGGTGGGGAGGGGGTCAAACAAAAACACAATGACACTCACAAATACACACTCAGATGCACACACATACACACATATATATACATATATACATAGATGTGTGTGTGTGCGTGTGTGATGGAATTCTTTCAGTTTTTACCGACTAAGCCCCACTCACAAGGCTTTGGTCAGCCCGGAGCTATAGTAGAAGACATGTATCCAGGATACCACACAGTGGGACTGAACCTGAAACAAATGGTTAGGAAATAAACTTCTTAACCACCCAGCCAAGCCTGAAATTCCATGAAGTAATATTGACCATTAACCCTTTCGATACCAACCCGGCTGAAACTGCCTCTGGCTCTATAGTACAAATGTCTTGTTTTCATAAGTTTTGAATTAAAATCTTCCACTAAATCTTAGTCACAATTGATGTTTCTAACACTAACTGAATGATAACTACGTTATTCTACTAAATTCTTTGTTATATTTAAAATTAATTGTAAGAAACAGAGCATCTCAAAATAAATACAGTAACAAAAGGGTTAAGTAACATTTTGCTATTAAAAATGATTGATATCTTTGAAAATAAAGTCAGAAATTTTTATCGTTACCATGTGCTTGATTCTGTATTCTCAAAAGTTGAAAAAGAACCATCATTTTTTCTAAAAGTCATTTGTTTTTCAATACCTGAAAAATAAAAAATAAAAAAAGTCTTTTGAGTAAATTCAGTCTGTGACTGCTTTTTGACAGTGTTTTTAATGTTTGATTATCGCCTTACCAAAAAATCCAACCACAACTTTTTGCTTACTGACTCTTCAGTTTAGTTTTCTAACTTTCTTTTCCCATACGCTAAAGAAAGTAATTAAATAAATTCAACAAGTATTTGATTGTATGAGCTATACGATCCTTCAAAGCTCCTATGAGTAACACTTCCTAAACTTTTCATAATAACTTCAAATTCTGGGATGAAGGAAATGAGAATGAACGCATAGACTTAATAGTTACTTATTCATAGTTAAACTACGGCAGATTTTAGCTTGACATTTTCCTCTCTCATTTACAGTCTAAATAATCCAACCAACTCACTCGCAACAAAAACACATGGGGTGGTTGTTAAAGGTTATCATCAGTTCAAGTTTTTCCTGAAGAGAATTTCTGTTCTATCTACTAAATCTCATCCAAAACAAGGTAATTCTATTATGTTTTACTAGTCTTTCTACCACCAATCTGTTTAATGTAAGTCAATAGCTTAAGATATGGCATCTTGGGGAAGTGTCTTCTACAATAGTCCCTGTCCAACTAATGCCTTGTGAGTGAATTTGATAGATGGAGACTATGCAGAAGCCTGTTGAATGCGCATGTGTGTGTGTGTGTATTAAAGTTGAGGCTTTATATAGCTATGGTGCAGCCTCACCTGGAATTTGCATCACCGGTCTGGAACCCCTATCTTGCCCATGATATTAATCATCTGGAAACCATTCAGCAACATGCAACCAAGAGAATACCCTCCATCAGGCATTTGCCATATTCTGAACGCCTTGCTTCCCTGGGCATGGATACATTGAAACTCCGATGTCTGGCAGCAGACACCCATAAAATTATTAACCATCTTACTAACAATAACTGTGAGCACCTTTTCAAACTCCACCTGTCTAACACCTGTGGACATGTTTACAAAGTCAGAAAACAGCACAGCTCCCATGACTTTCAGAAACATTTTTTCATGCTAAGAGTTGCTGAAGTATGGAACAAACTGCCAGCATCAGTTATTAGTTGTCGAAGCACTGTATCATTCAAAACTTCCATGCTTCCTGAAATTCGCCAACACTACACCTGATTTTCTCTCCTCCATATTCACGCAAGCATGTATCTGACTCATACACTGTTCACTTCCCAGACATTTGTACATTACTGCATATGCTTTATATGCACTTTTGATAAGTTGTGGTGCACCTGAGCACTGTATACAATAATTTCATTATTATTATTATTATTATTATTCAAATGAATCAGCCCCTTAAATAGTAAAGCATTAACGACAGGTCAATAAGATCACTATCATGTACAAAACAACATTAGAGAAACATATACGTGCATACCAAAGTAAAGACAGATTTATATTCAAGTTGCATGTACAATCACAAACATCCAACTGAATACACCACAAATCTCAAGGCTGCACCTAGGTACAAACACTGTCCCAGTTGTACTGCACTCAATAGACTCCAGATTCACGCTAATTACTGATTCCGAGTAAGGTGAATAATAAACAAATAACAACAGTTGGATAGTGGTTCACTCACTACAGCTGTTTCAGGCATGATTTTTATTGATGAATAAAAGTGCAAAAAAAAAAAACATTTTCGTCAGGTAACCAAAGTTCACCAGAGAGTCATGAAATTACACATGCTTGGATTTGTGGGATATTTTTTTTTAAATGTTTAATTTTTGCATTTCTTTACCTGATGTAAATGGGTTATTTTTCACATGATGTAATAACATCAATATAAAAACATATCTGAAACGGTTGTAGTGAGCGAACCACTATCCATCTGGTGTTTGCTTCTTTATATACACATGCACACATAGGTATGTGCATGTGCATGTATGTGTGTGTAGATTTTTATAACAAAGTAGATTTTTATAATGGCTTTCCCTACCCCCTTGCTTGACAACCAGTGTTCCTTTGTTTACATCCCTGTAACATAGCAGTTTGACTAAATAGACCAATGAAATAAGCACCAAGCTTTAAAAATAAGTCCCAGAATTCATTGGTTTGTCTATAACTCTTTGAGGCAGTACCCTTTTTTGTTATTATATTTCTGTTGAAATACATAGCTTTTGTTACAATTATTTTCGTAAACAATTAAGAATTTAGTGAAATAGCTGTGTTATTATTAAGCAGGTGATTGGATCATAGACTCACATGAAATTTTTAAGGAAAGTTTTAATTTAGATACCTTAACCCTTTCGTTACTGTATTTATTTTGAGATGCTCTAAGTTTTTTTTCTAATACTTTAAATATAGCAAAGAATTTAGTAAAATAACTTAGTTATCATTCAGCTAGTGTCAGGAATATAAATTGTGACTAAGGTTTGGTGGAAGATTTTAATTAAAAACTTTTGAAGACAAGACATTTGTACTCAGAACCAGAGCCAGTTTCACCCGGGTTGGTAACGAAAGGGTTAAAATAGTAATCTAAATTACAACAGTTTTATCAGACCCTGGGCAGTTTCAGGCAGGTTGGTATCAAAAGGGTTAAAAGGATAAAATTGTGAAATTTAGGTTGCTTTTGTTTATAGGTCTGACAAGGGTTTAACAACAGCAACTAACATACTTAACTTACTCATTTACTTGATTCAGTCATTTGACTGTGGCCATGCTGGAGCACCACCTTTAGTCGAGCAAATTGACCCCAGGACTTAATCGTTATAAGCTTAGTATTTATTCTATTGGTCTCTTTTGCCGAGCCAGTAAGTTGCAGGGACGTAAACATACCAGCATCGGTTGTCAAGCAATGTTGGGGGGGACAAACACAGACACACAAATATATACACACACATACATACATATATATATATATATATATATATATATATATATATACACACACACACATATATACGATGGGCTTCTTTCGGTTTCCATCTACCAAATCTACTCTCAAGACTTTGGTCAGCCCGAGGCTATAGTAGGAGACACTTGCCCAAGGTGCCACGCAATGGGACTGAACCTGGAACCATGTGGTTCGTAAGCAAGCTACTTACTACACAGCCACTCCTACGCCTATAAATGCAATTAATCCAAATAGCCATTATAAATGAAGGCAAATTATGTTACAGATATAGAATTTTGTATTATATATGTCGGATAATTAAGAACATAGATTGAGTTTAAAATTAACTTTACCCATTCTTATGAATTCTTTCCCATTCTCATACACTTTCTCATCCATCTGGATAGTATTCCTGAGATATTTTAGAGCATAAATTGTTAATGCCATGTAAATAATATTTTGTTCTCCAGATCCATAAGACATGCGTATCAATTTTCCAGGTTCAGTCAAAGCAGTTTTCACAATACTGCTAAATAAATAACCTAGTGCAATAAAAAAGAAAAGGAAAAATTAACGGTTTCAAATTCAATGTCAGAATGTAAATGAATTATGCATTATTTCAAGTAAAGTATATCTGAATGAAAATGTGTTGTTTGTTTGTTTGTTTGTGTGTGTATGTGTGTGTGTGTGTGTGCAGGCATATATGCATGCATGCATGTATACACACACACACACACACACACACACACACACATATAGAAATGTGTGTGTGTTTGTTTCTCATTGCCATGTGATGGCTGTAAAGGAATATCCCCTCCATAACAGAGGTGTTGTTCATTTCTATTTTTCTATGAGAATATGTCTAACCATGGAGAAATACTTCTTTGCTAGGAAACAGGTGAAGGTTGGTGACAGGATGGGTATCCAGCCATAGAAAATCTACCTCAATCTGATTTGAATAAGCGTGGCCGATGCCAGACCTCTCTGGCACCTGTGCAGGTGGCACGTAAAAAACACCCACTACACTCGCGGAGTGGTTGGCGTTAGGAAGGGCATCCAGCTGTAGAAACACTGCCAGACTAGATTGGAGCCTGGGGCAGTCCCGAGCTCCCCAGACCCCGGTCGAAACCGTCCAACCCGTGCTAGCGCGGAAAACGGACATTAAACGATGATGATGATGATGATGATGATGATGGAAAAGTGGACCTTAAAAGCAATGGTGATGATGATGATGATGAAATGAGATAACTATAATATAAGTTTTTTTAATATCTAATTTGAAAAATATTTGTCATGAAATTTTTATATCATATTTTCCAGGCATACAAGTCAAAGTTTTTAGGCTAAAATTTACGGACCAAAACAGGTAGACCAATTTATACACCAAGACAACTTTGGAGGACCAAAAATTCCATGTGAAATGTAGCAGAATTTGGAAAAATAGTGACAATGTTTGAATATTTACACTGCATGTTTACACAATATATTGGTTTCAAATTTCTGGCACAAGGCCAACAGTTTTGGAGAAGGGGCTAAGTTGATGGAAAGCAAAATTGACGTCAACAGCATTTCGACTCAGAATATAAAGATGGTGCAGGTATGGCAATGTGGTAAGAAGCTTGCTTCCTAACCACATGGTCCTGGGATCAGTCCCACCGCATGGCACCTTGGGCAAGTCTCGAGGCTTGAGAGTAGATTTGGTAGATGGAAACTGAAAGAAGCCTGTCATATATATGTGTGTATGTGTGCGTATGTGTCTTTCTGTCTGTGCTTGTCCCCTTCCCCATCACCACTTAACAACTGGTGTTGGTGTGTTCAGCAAAGGACACCAATAAAATAAGTACTAGGCTTAAGAAATAAGCCCTGGGTTTAATTTGTTCTACTAAAACCCTTCATGGCAGTGCTCCAGCATGGCTGCAATCAAATAACTGAAACAAGTAAAAGAATGAAAGAATAAAAGAATGGCCAAATGCTTGGCAGCATTTTGTCCTGTGTGCTAACAATTCTGCCAGCTCGCAGCCTTATTTACACTATGTATTACATGGACTTGTATGGTAGAATATATGGTACATTTAAAAATTAATGCAAAATTTTAAAATATGAAAATAAAAATCAAACGTAAGTGTAATAGAGTTTTGATTGAATCCAATTTTCTACATACGATTTTTAACTGATATTTCATTATCTGGAACTTTCTCAACCGGAAGGTTATTGTTGGTCGAGGTTTTATTTTCTTTTTTTTCAGACTGTTAAACAAATCAAAACAAAAATACAAATACTATTTCATTATCAAAAAATCGTGCACTTTAAATATTTACAAAAAATTTTTAAATGAAAGTAAGAATATTCAACAGGTGTAGGAGTGGCTGTGTGGTAAGTAGCTTGCTTACCAACCACATAGTTCCAGGTTCAGTCCTACTGTATGGCACCTTGGGCAAGTGTCTTCTACTATAGCCTCGGGCCAACAAAGCCTTGTGGGTGGATTTGGTAGACGGAAACTGAAAGAAGCCCGTCGTATATAATATATATATGTGTGTGTGTGTGTGTGTGTGTGTATGTTTGTCTCCCCAACATCGCTTGACAACCGATGCTGGTGTGTTTGCCTCCTCGTAACTTTGCGGTTTGGCAAAAGAGACCGATAGAATAAGTACTAGGCTTACAAAGAATAAGTCCTGGGGTCGATTTGCTCGACTAAAGGCAGTGCTCCAGCATGGCCGCAGTCAAATGACTGAAACAAGTAAAGGAGGTACAAGCATGGCTGTGTGGTGTGGTTAAGAAGCTTGCTTTCCAACAACATGATTTCAGGCTCAGTCCCACTGTACATCATGGGTGAGTGGCTTTTTAAAATTTTTTTATTCTTCTACTATAGCATCAAGCTGATCAATACATTTTGAGTGAATCTGGTAGATGTGTGGAAACCCATCATGTGTGTGTATGTGTGTGTATGTGTCATTGTGTTTGTTTGTCCCTCTCCACCACTATTTGACAACTGGTGTTGGTTTGTTTACAACCCAGTGACATAGCAGTTCAGCAAAAAGACACCAATAGAATAAGTGCTAGACTTTTAAAAAAATAAGTACACAAGGCCAACAACCTCAGAGGAAGAGTAAGTAAATTACATCACTCCAGTACTCAACTTGTACTTTTTTATTGACCCCCCCCCCCCCCCACTAAAGAATGAAAGGCAAAGCTGACTTCAGTAGGATTTGAACTCAGAAAGTGAAGATGGACAAAACGTTACTAAGCACTTTGCTGAGTGTGCTAATGATTCTGCCAGTTTGCTACCTTGGTTTTGTACATGAATTAACAAGAAATTTTAATGAAAATTTTTTATCCACAGTACTTTTTAAAATTGTTTGATAGGCATGCTGCCTCACTCAAACTCCCCAACCAACACTGTTCTCGACTAAAATTTGCCCATCGGCTGTGTTGGTGCCTGTCGAGGCACTCAACATGCACTGTGTGCTTGCACCATATAATAAACTACAGCTCAGCAACATCCTGATCCCTTCTCCATCAAGTGAGTGCGGAAATTACGGAGAAAAAGAGAAGGCATGTGGCCTAGTGGTTAGGCTGTTGCATTCTTGATCGCTAGATCATGGGTTTGATTCCCTGATTGGGTTCAGGTCCACTTCATGGCACATTGGGAAAGTGCCTTCTGCTATAATCCCAAGCCAACCAAGGACTTGTGAGTGGATTTGGTAGATGGAAACTGAAATAACCCATCATATATATATAAATGTGTGTGTGTGTATGTGTGTGTGCATATATCTGTATGTGTGTACCCTTGTGTTTGTGCTTGTCCCCACCACCACAACCACCACCACTTGACAACCAATGTTAGTTTGTTTACACCCCTGTCACTTAGCACTTTAGCAAAAGAAATCGATGAAACTGGCTTTAAAAAAATAAGTTCTCAGGGCAATTTGTTTGACGAAAGCCTTCAAAGCAGTGGATGTAGAGGGCTTGTTGGACACAGCGTGAGACGACTGTTGTTATCGTTAGGCCTAACTCATCATAAAATCAATACCACCATGACCGATATCCAAACTACAGTGGAGAAGGCTAGCCACTGGATTTGGTTAAAAAGAGACGATGAGCAATGGCTAGAAGAATATTGAGATTTATTTGATAACCAGCTGATCTAGAAAGCGGGGCCTCATATCAGTGTGCATTGATGCCGTCGAGAGGTAGGCCCCGAAACGGCACACATTCTCTCCTGATGACCCCATACACTTACTGGCTTCTGGTATGAGGAGTTTTTGACTGGTAGCACTTGCATGTGCAAGTTGTTTGCAAGACATCCCAACATAGGTGCAATCTAATGACTGAAACAAGTGAAAGATAGAAGACAAATTAATATATTATTTACTTTTGGAGTATTCGCTTGAACAAACATTTCTTCTTCAATGATTTCTATATAATTTGATCCAGTATCTCTTGCAGAGACCTTAAGGGGAAATTTTCCTAAATTAAGAGGCCGAATAACAAAAAAGATAGATTTAGACTCGTTTGCTTCAATATTAACACTTGTTTCATAATGATGTCCATTTCCATCGACATATGAGCAAACATCTGCTGATTCATGAAGTGTAACTTGTACCTAGGAACAAAAAAGGAAAATAAAAATGGTTTAATTTGTAAGACAAAACAAAACATATCATCGTCATCGTCACCACCATCACCACCACCATGTAACATCCATTTTTCATGCAGGTACAGATTGGACCAGTGGTTCTCAACTGGGGTCTAATTGGCCCTTGCAGGGTCCATATAAGATGTTGTAGTTAAAATTTATCTACAATATATTGCTTATACTTTTACTATACACAAAATATATTAACAAATTCTTTTTATGTGATTCCCAACGATATTTAAATGTAAAAATATGGGATTTTTTAAAATAACAAATGGTTATGGGAGTCCACCCAAGTAAAAGAAAAATCAATGGGGTCCACAGGAAAAAAATAGTTGAGAACCATTGGATTAGATGGTTTGACAGGTCTCACTGTCTGTTTTTACATGGTTTTTATGGCTGGATGCCCTTTCTAACACCAACCACCTTACAATGTGGACTAAGTACTTTTTATGTAGCACCAGTACTGGTAAGGTGGGTTTTGGCATGGGTTTTACAGCTGGTCCATTTTTCCATACTAACAAAACTTAAAATAAAAAAATAAATACACCCTTTTAAAGCCTCGCCAGGCTCATGGGCCCGGTTTCCCAGTTTCAATGGTGTACGTGTTCCCCAGCTGGAAGGGACACCAATCCATTGCAGTGTTACTCATTTTTGCCAGCTGAGTGGACTGGAGTAACGTGAAATGAAGTGTTTTGCTCAAGAACACAACGTGTCACCCAGTCCAGGAAACGAAACCACAACCTTACAATCATGATGCCGACACCCTAACCACTAAGTCACACACCTCCACAACAAAAGTTAAACAAATAAATATTATTGAGGCATTGTCTTATAGCTGGATAACCTTCTTGTTACTGATCCATACCTGTTTTTCATGTAAGGGAATTCTTTTTTACTCCTCTTTGAAAGCACAGAGCTACTAAATGATTTGCTGACTGAGAAATGTCAGCAAACGTCACCATCTACAGCTCAGCAATTTAAATGAGAAGCACAAAATGTAAACATCTGCATAACCACACACATGCATGTGCACAAATGTATACACTAATGTGCACACACACACACATACACACATAAACACATCACACACTCAGCACACACGGAACACAACACGATAACACACATACACAAATAACTCCAAATAAATACGAACTGACATGGTCTAATACATACCAACTCATTCTGGCATGGGAAGCAGAAATAAATGATAATGATGATGATGACGACAACAACGAGGATGATAATGACGATGATGACAATGGTAATAATGACAGTGGTGATGATTACAAAGTGATTGAATATGATGAGGATGAGGATGATGATGACAGCAAGGACAATAATGATGATAATAACTTCATGATGATGATGATGGTGATGATGATGATGATGATGATGATGATGATGATGACGACGACAATGGTAATAATGACAGTGGTGATGATGACAAAGTGATTGAATATGATGATGATGATGATGATGATGACAGCAAGGACAATAATGATGATAATAACTTCATGATGATGATGATGATGATGACAGTATTGGCAATAATAATGATGATAAAATGACGATAATGATGATGAAGAGGAGGAGCAGGACAATGATGATGATGAATACGATCACAAGACAATGACGACGATGATGTTGATGATGGGGATGATGATGAAACTGAATGGAAAAACTTATAAATGTAATGCTGGAACTTACTTGCAGAGCTGTATTCTTATAGTTATATAGAAGAACCGTAATCATTGTAAAATTAAATTGCTTTATAACTTTAGGGAAATTCATTTTGACAACAAAACTTTTGAAAGTTTTCACTTCAACTAATTCAGCCACACAGAAATGTGAATTATCAATAATTCCGAAACCTTGAATCTCCCAAGTGGTAAGATTATCTGGTAAAGAGAAATTTATCTTCTGTATACCATCATTTCTGTTGAAAGACAAAAAATAAAAAAAGAATAGAGTGTGATTTTAGAACAAATTATATAAATGTTATTACTATAGGCGTAAGAGTGGCTGTGTGGTAAGTAGCCTGCTTACGAACCACATGGTTCCGGGTTCAAGTCCCACTGTGTGGCACCTTGGGCAACTGTCTTCTACTATAGCCTTGGGCCGACCAAAGCCTTGTGAGTGGATTTAGTAGACGGAAACTGAAAGAAGTCAATCGTATATATATATGTGTGTATGTGTGTGTATATGTTTGTGTGTTTGTCCCCACCAACATCGCTTGACAACCGATGCTGGTGTGTCTATCTCCCCATAACTTAGCGGTTCG
>NC_042998.1:49495024-49585024 GCF_006345805.1 Octopus sinensis | reverse complement strand
TCATAGAGAAATACAACAATCTAAGTCAAAAAGATTAGAAAGTAATATATATGTATGAAAGAATGGTAGGTCAAGAGAGTTTAGCCTAGAATACCAAAGATTTATTAAGCCTTTAGCATCCAAATTTCTTTGTCAAATGTATTGCTAACTGTAAATCCTTGAGTATAGGTCCGCCCTTGAGTATAATACGCAGGGGATTTTTAGGGGGCTGTATTTCTGAAAAACCTAAACCTTGTGTATAATATGCACCCCTTCTCCAACTTGAGTCGTGCATAATTAAGCTAGCAGCACCTAGTTGAACAAATGCTTCCACGCATGCGTAATACAATAATGGTGATGTTCTTAACTGTTATATGGGAATGTAAATATGTTTGCAAATTGTTTTTGTTATATGTTATTCTGTGTTCTGAATACTTTTATTTTAATAAATGTTGCTTACTGCAATTTATGGATGATTCTTTTATGACTTCATTGCTTTCAGGTTTAGCTTAAGGTATTTTCGTGCCCAACATCACAAAATGCATCTGAATAAACATAGCCAGACAGCAAATAGAGACTTGAACATTGCTTAGAAAATATTTTTCATTTTTAACCTCATATATAGTACACACTTTTTTGACTTTTGACTTTTAAATTTTGGGAAAAAAATGCGGATTATCATCGAGGATTTACAGTATTTATTCACTTTGTTTTGAATTAATCTCACGTTATCTTGTAGTTTCAAGATTTCAATGGTGTGTTTGTATATTTTCAAAATGACATTGTAGGTTTGGTGTGAGAGGTTGGAGCTGGCCAGTTTTAACATAAAATATGAAGAATATTTGAGCTGGATATGGCTGGTTTAAAAGTGAATGGGTTAATATTGTAATTTAGGAAGTAAATCAGCAGTAGAAGAGCACATGTACATTTAAAAACCTTTATGATAAGTTAAATAGTTAAAATGTATAAGATACCCAAAAATTAGATTCCTTAGGAATGGTAGAAGGAAAAGCATGAGAATTGAGCATATCTCCTTTTGAAACTGTTGCATCTCTTTTCTTTTTGGCACTATTCCCAATTATAGAAAGCTTGAAATTCTGTAAAGGAAAAAAAAACAGTAGTAAATGAATTTCATTTGAAATATTCAACACTAAAAGATTGAAAAAATGAATATGATAAATGCTAAATACAAATACATCTAAACTACTCTTGTTGCAGACATCATTGTCATTACAGCACCAATACTCCTGACATCAAAATCAATGCCATAGCAGTGGTGTTTTCATTGGTGTTGGCAGCATTTGTAACCGTCATTGTAACCATTTTCGTTCATGTCTTCGTTATCACCTGCATCATTGTTGTTGTTGTTGTCACATAGTTTTGTGGGTAGATGTTTTCCTTGTGTGAACACTTTTAGTCTCATACAGTGATCCCTCATTTATTGCAGTAGATTGGTTCCGAGACCGGCCACAATAACTGAATTTCCGCGAAGTAGGGACACCATATTTACATTATTTATTTAACGTGTATTTGGACTTTTCAAACCCTCCCTGTTCTGTTAGCAACCCACCCATTACAGTAGTCTATTAATAACAAGGGCGACTGTTAAGCAATAACACTTTAGATTTAAAAAATAAAGATTTTTACTGTACTCAACACGAAAGTAGTTGAAGTAAAATTTGAATGATGATGGTGATGAATTTGCTGTGCAGTAGAAATGATGATGATGAAGCTGATGACGGTGCCCTTTCCTGGAACACCTCTTCCACTTCTTCCGAAGGTGCAACCGTAGTAGTAGCAGCAGGAACTGGCTCTTTTTTGAGAGGCTGCAAAAACATTGTGATAGGAAGTTGCTGCCACTGCTTCTTTTTCCGTTCAAAGACCAATGAAAAATTTTAGGTATTCATATATATATATTTTAAATCCGCGAAGTCGTGAATCCACAATAGTTGAACTGCGAAGTAGCAAGGGATCACTGTATTACACAAGCCCAAGACCAGGCTTGGCCAACTTAAATTACATTGCAGGCTACTTTAATCACAGAAAGTTTATTGAGGGCTGCTTGTATACTGAGAGAATTGAAAGCATTTTGCTTTCTCATGCTATTATTACAATAATGAATGAATGATCGTTGATTCAACAGGAAATATTATCGTTGCAAAAACAGTAGTATCATTCTTTTTCACTTTTAATTACAATCTTTAATTTTTGATAAAATTTTTAAAATGTTTGTTTAAATAAACCCTTTTCAAGAAAGTATCAAGCAGGCCTCATGTTGGCCAGCCCTGCCCAGACCATACAAAGCAGAGGTGCTCCATCACTATCAGAACCAAAAACTTCAAAGCTACCAGAAGACAAAAGGAAGAGACCAAACCAACAAGAGAGAAAGACATGACAAAATCAACCTCATCCTTCACCAACATTGCCATACAGTCAATGTCACTGACTCCTCTATGAAAGAATTGGTCAATAGAGTCATCAACAGTATTATCATTCGAAATCAAAATCAAATTTGATGACTGGCATTCGTCCTATTAGAGCGCTAAGAGTACCATACAAGCGTGATCATTGCCAGAGCAACAAGCTGGCCTCCATGCCGGTGGCACATAAAAAACACCATTCGAGTGTGATTGTTACTTGCGTTGCCTTACTGGCACTTGTGTTGGTGGCACGTGAAAAAACATTCAAGCAAATTCGTTGCCAGTGCTGCTGGACTGGCTCCTGTACAGGTGGCACATAAAAAGCACCATTTGAGCGTGGCCATTGCTTGTACTGCCTGACTGGCCCTCATGCTGGGGGCATGTAAAAGCACCCAATTCACTCTCAGAGTGGTTGGCGTTAGGAAGGGCATCCAACTGTAGAAACTCTATCAGATCAGATTGGAGTTTGGTGCAGCCATCTGGTTTGCCAGACCTTAGTCAAATCGTCCAACTCATGCTAGCATGGAAAGCAGATGTTAAACTATGATGATGATGATGATAAAGTGATCAGCAAAGAAGAAAATAAATTCTCAGATACAAGATAAAGCCAACAACAACAGTATGCAGATATATAATGTATCCCGTCTAAGAATTAGGATAAGCACAGGATATATATATATATGTGTGTATGAGTTTGTGTGTTAGTGTGTGTGTTGTGTGCTGTGTGTGCATAGTGTGTGTGTTTGTGTGTACCTTTGTCTTAAACATCACATGATTCTTGTAAATGAGCATCACCAGTGCTATTTATTTCCGAACATCTGTGGAAAGACATGTCTAGCGATGGCAAAATGTAACCTTGCTTGGAAACTGGTGAGGGTTGGTGATGGAAAAAGCATCCAGCCATACAAAAACAAAATCTGCCTCAATAAATTCTCTCTGACCCATGCAAGCATGGAAAAGTGGATGTTAAATGGCAATGATGATATATAGTAACAGTTTAATTCAGCTTGACATTATTTGACATTTCATGGGCATAGAATATGTCTGCATCATACATCATCATCATCATTATCATCATCATTTGATGTCTGCCTTCCATATTGGCATGTTGAATGGTTTGACAGGAGCCAGCCAGGTAGAAGACTACACCAGGCTTCTGTGTCCATTTTGGCATGGTTTTTATGGCTGGATGCCCTTCCTAGCACCAACCACCCCACATAGGTGCTTCTATTCTGTTTCCATCTGCCAAATTTACAACAAGGCTTGGTTAACCTGGGGGTATAGTGGTAGATACTTGCCCAAGGTATCTCACAATGGGACTCAACTAAAACCACGTTGTTGCAAAAAAAAAATTCTTAATCACATAGCCAAGCCTGCATTGAAATAAATATAAAATATCGTTGTCATCATCGTTGACATCATCATCATCATCATCATCATTTAACATCCATTTTCCATGCTGGTATGGGTAAGATGGTTTGACTGGAGCTGGTAAGCTGGAGAGCTGCACCAGGCTCCAGTCTGTTTTGGCTTGGTTTCTATGGCTGGATGCCTTCCTTACATGCCAACCACTCCACAGAGCATACTGGGGATTTGTTATGTGTCACCTGTATGGTTGCCTTTGAAATAATAAAATAAAAAAAGACATCAACATCATCATCATCATCATCACCATTATCATTTAACATTCATTTTCCATGCTGGTATGGGTTAGACAGTTTGACAAGAGCTGGCAAGCTACAGGATTTTTGTGAAGCTCTCCTGTCAGGGTTTCTATAGTTGGATGTTTTTCCTAACTTTACAGAATGTCCTGGGTGCTTTTTATGTGGCACCAGTTCCAAGTAAGGTCACCAAGTAACTAGCAAGACAAAGACCCCTCAGCTGAGGTGGGAAGTAGTATTGAGAGAAGTGACTCTATGCCAGGTAACAAGATATGATAAAGGGAAAGGAACAGGCATCTTGCTGTAAAGAGCTTATAAAAATAAAATAAAATAAAATAAAATAAAATGAAACAAAATAAAATTAAATAAAAATTAAATAAAACAAAATGAAATAACAAAATGCAAACTTACATTCAGCATTCTATCAGTTTGGAGATTCAAAAGCATTTCATCTCTTATCTAGAAATGTTATAATTTATAGAGAGAACCAAATTAGCAATATGATGTTTAATGACAAACATAAACAATTATATATATTATATTTTAGAAATTAATTTCGTGTACAGTTCATTCCAAAAATGCATTGTCTTGTTGTTTTGTACTCTTTTGCTCTTTTACTTGTTTCAGTCATTTGACTGTGGTGGTCATGCTGGAGAACTGCCTTAAAGGGCTTTTGGTCAGAGAAATCAACCCCAGATCTTATTCTTTGTATGCTTAGTCCTTATTCTATCAGCCTCTTTTTGCCGAACTGCTAAGTCACGGGGATGTAAACACACCAACATCAGTTGTCAAGCGATGGTTGAGGAACAAACACCAACACAAAGACACATACACATAAACATAGACATACACACACACACACACACACATACACACACACATATATATACATGTAGGAGTGGCTGTGTGGTAAGTAGCTTGCTGACGAACCACATGGTTTCGGGTTCAGTTCCACTACATGGCACCTTATGCAAGTGTCTTCTACTATAGCATTAGGCCGACCAAAGCCTTGTGAGTTGATTTGGTAGACGAAAACTGAAAGAAGCCCATCGTATATATGTGTGTATATATATATATATATATATATATATATATATATATATATATATATATATATATATGTATGTGTGTATATATGTTTGTGTGTCTGTTTGTCCCCCTAACATGACTTGACAACCGATGTTAGTATGCTTATGTTCCCGTAACTTAGTGGTTCAGCAAAAGAGACCAATAGAATAAGTACTGGGATCGATTTGCTCAACTAAAGGAGGTGCTCCAGCATGGCCACAATCACATGACTGAAACAAGTAAAAGAGTAAAGTGTAAAAGAGTACACAATGGACTTCTTTTGGTTTCCGCCTACCAATTCCACTTAGGCCATAGTAGAAGACACTTGCCCAAGGTGCCATGCAGTGGGACTGAGCCCAAAAACATGTGGTTGGGAAGCAAGCATCTTACCACACAGCGATGACTGCGCCTATGCTTATTATTCAATTGTCAAATGGAGCTGGTATCTTAAATCTGCTTTGTGTGTGTGAGTGTGTGTGCGCGCATGTGTGTGTGCATGTGCATGTGTGTTTATCATCATTATTTAATGTTCTTATTCCATACCACCATAGGTTGGAGAGCTGGACATGATCTGACTAGCCAGAAGGCTGCATTTGGTTTCCAGAGACTACGTTGGCAAGGTTTTGTGCATGGGGTCCCTTCCTGATGCCAACCATGCTACAGAGTGTATTGAGTACCTTTTATGTAGCACTAGCATGTGTGTGTGTAAACATACACATTATTGGTATAATGACCCTCCCAAAATATAACAAAATCAGTTTCAGCACATAGTTTCACATCAAGAACCTTGCAAACCAAATACAAAAGCAAGATTACTTACAAATTCTTTTGTAATTTTGGGTCGGCTGTCAATGTAGCTCATGGCCTTGTCCATAAATAATAGCACAACATGTTGGCCTGGTGAACCAGATATCCCAACCTCAATGTTTTCATTGGGAAGGTATTCCATTTTATTAGTGTGAATCTGAAAAAAAAAATATATAGAATGAATTAAACACATTAACAAATTCTAAATGTTCAACTATTCAAAAATCATTGCTGTGATAACCATATGGATTGGTGAGTTAGATATATTTTAAAATTTCTAAATTCGTTCAACATCCTAAATGACACAGGAAATGACAAAACACTTAGCAAGTCATTCATCATTCAGAATGTATCTGGATAATTTCAATTTTCTTCTTTTATGTTTGATGTACCTATTTTAAGTTCTTTATTTGATATACACTTACACTTACACACACACACAAACTCACATATATATATATACACATATATATATATATATGTATATACATCTCAAGTAAATTTTTTAAAAAAAGGTTAAGAGTGATATATAATCCTAGTGGGTACTGTGCTTGCTCTTATCAGTAAACAATGCTGGTTAACCTCAGTGAATGTGGACAAACTCCAGTTAGTTAAATTTACTATACTTGGTTATTCCTCACTTTGGTAAATCCAATGTTCTTATAAAGACTGCATAGTGTCAGTAGAGAAAAAACAATAAATCAATAAAGATCAAGAGAACTGAGATTTATACATCCAAGTTTTATCATATAGTTCATTACATCTTTCTTTGCCAATATATATATATAAACGGTGCTCCAGCATGGCCACTGAAGCAAGTAAAAGGATAAAAGAATAGGAACATGAACACACCAACATCGGTTGTCAAGTGGCAGTGGGGGGACAAACACAGACACAAATATATATATATATATATATAGAATGGTTGTATACTGTCAATCTAACAAGAACGTGACAGTAGGGGGTACACCATCGCTGTATAGCCCTAGGAAGCATCGAACGCCTCCTGATAGCTTTGACACATTTTTTTTCCCTATGTATATAAGGACACAGGGAAAAAAATGTGTCAAAGCTATCAGGAAGCGTTCGATGCTTCCTAGGGCTATACAGCGGTGGTATACCCCCTACTGTCACGTTCTTGTTAGATTGACAGTATACAACCATTCTATCGCCCCACCACCGTACATGTCTCTACGAGAGATTTAGAAATTCAATATTTCTTATATATATATATAATTTACAAGATAAGGGCAAGAGAAAAATTCTAATGCCAAATATGCCGAAACAAAAAATTGTTGATAACCATTATAATTTATGCGTCTTGAAACAAACCAATAGAAATCTCCTGCTGTCCTTTGCTTTAGCTAAACCTACCCCGCTGTCTTTCATGCTACTATGGAATTTTGTCTGCAACAGTTAGATGCAAACTTAACCGTGGTCTGACCGGCATCTCTCCTCATGTTTCTTGGAACTTATATCCACATCTTTATGAGTAGATTTATCTTCTCTGGGATGTCAATAATTAATTTAAAAACTTTGTATTGTTGGAAAACATATATAGTCTGTTTGGAATATTACTTCAAATTCATGTGGCCCTATTTTGTACTGTACTGAAGCAGCTTCTTTTGCATATCTATAGAAGGTTTTAGGGTTTGTCTTAATATTTTTGACAGCCCTGACCTCTTTTTCTGGCCTCTCTTTCTCATGGAAGCGTTTGAGTTCATTTTCGATCTCGAGCAATGTTTGTTTGAGGTAGGATTGTTTGTTATCCTTTAGTGACCTATTTAGAAGATTTGAGATTTTTGTTCATCGTCTCATTAGAATCCTCCTGTCTTTAGGTAATATATTTTTCTGCTGGCTTGGCATTCGTTCTGGAGCAAACTTACTGCATATGTCACGCATGATTGTCATAACGTGTTGTAGCTTCATGTCAATGTCTTCTGCAGAGAGACTGGCAGACCAGTTATATTCCATGCCCTCTTTCTCGATACCCTTCCAATCAGCTTTGTGAAAGTTCAGGCTGGTGAGGAGTTGGGAGCTTCTAGAAGACTGCATGTCTGTAGTCTTCTGCTGACCATAGATTGTTAGTTCTATTCAGTTACGGTCCAAGACAATCGTCACTGTCACCCCAAAATTATGGATGAGCGCCGTGTTATTTGTGAAACAGAGGTCCAGGGCATTTTTCCCCTTGTTGGGTGGAGCACTATTTGCTCCATAAGGAGCATGTTAGTGAGGTCAAGAAGAGATTTTGCATGCCTCATGACCTGCCGCGACATACCTGAGAGAATGTGACCCTCAGGCCATTTGACGTAATGGAGGTTGAAATCCCCTAAAAGAAGTATGTGCAGGCTGTCATCCAGGTTGGTTAATACTTCTTTCACTTCTTGGAGGCTCTCTTTAAATTAATCCCCATGATTTGGAGCATCTGGTGGGCTATACGTGGTACATATTACTAGTTTCATCTGTTTAATGTATACCACCAGAGTGTCACAGACTGAGTTTGAGTGTGACAGCAGGACCACAGGTGTGACATCTTCTCGGATATACATTGCCACTCCACCATGAGTCCTTTCTCTCCTGTCAGTTCGAAACACAACATACCCTGGTATGTGTATCTCAGCATCTGATACATCCACATTCAGATGTGTTTCTGTTAGTGACACACTTACTGCTTGATTACATGCAACTAAATCTCTCAGGTACTGTGTTTTGTGTTGTTGGGACATTACGAGGTCCCTGATGTTAAGAAAGAATATATATATATATATATATATATAAGGAAAAGAGATGAATAAATGATAGCATGTCAGTTTATGCTATATATGTTTCAGTGGCATGTCATTTTATTCATAATTTGTGTATTAGGTCATGGAGAACTCCCGAAGAAAAATTCCTTTCAAAACTTCTCCAATGTATAAGATAACAAACAAGAAATTACTTTCTCCTCTGAGGGAAAAGATAGTGCATACTGTCGCAAAAAATTAGTGTTTATACAACGGATTTTCACGTAATGAGAAAGATAAGTAAACACTAGATATCTATGTGCAATTAATGAGTATTCTGCAAAGGCTTCACCCTGTTTATTATGCGAGTGTTTCTTAGAGCGTTTGGTAATGTAAACAAATTCAGCAATGAACTTGAGAGGCCAAAGAGGATAGAACTAATTACAAAATGAAAATTATAAGCAATTAATGGAATTGTAAATTTATAGAAAACATTCCACAAGATTAGTCTTTACTAGGCTAGGTTCATATATGTGTGTGCATATATATATATGTGTGTATTTATTAATATATATATATATATATATATAAGGAAAAGAGATGAATAAATGATAGCATGTCAGTTTATGCTATATATGTTTCAGTGGCATGTCATTTTATTCATAATTTGTGTATTAGGTCATGGAGAACTCCCGAAGAAAAATTCCTTTCAAAACTTCTCCAATGTATAAGATAACAAACAAGAAATTACTTTCTCCTCTGAGGGAAAAGATAGTGCATACTGTCGCAAAAAATTAGTGTTTATACAACGGATTTTCACGTAATGAGAAAGATAAGTAAACACTAGATATCTATGTGCAATTAATGAGTATTCTGCAAAGGCTTCACCCTGTTTATTATGCGAGTGTTTCTTAGAGCGTTTGGTAATGTAAACAAATTCAGCAATGAACTTGAGAGGCCAAAGAGGATAGAACTAATTACAAAATGAAAATTATAAGCAATTAATGGAATTGTAAATTTATAGAAAACATTCCACAAGATTAGTCTTTACTAGGCTAGGTTCATATATGTGTGTGCATATATATATATGTGTGTATTTATTAATATATATATATATATATATATATATACATGTGTGTATATATGTGTATATATGTATGTATATATATATATATACATACATATATATATATAGCCTCGGGCCAACCAAAGCCTTGGGAGTGGATTTGGTAGACAGAAACTGAAAGAAGCCCATCATAATATATATATATAGGCACAGGAGTGGCTGTGTGGTAAGTAGCTTGCTTACGAACCACATGGTACCGGGTTCAGTCCCACTGTGTGGCACCTTGGGCAAGTGTCTTTTACTATAGCCTCGGGCCAACCAAAGCCTTGTGAGTGGATTTGGTAGATGGAAACTGAAAGAAGCCCGTCGTATATATGTATATATATATATATATATATATATATATATATATATATATATACAAAATAAGAAAATGGAGAAATATATCTAAATCAATTATCAACTACCAGATAATGCCCAATCATATACTTTATTAAACCACTACATAAGAACATTAAGGTCAAACATAATAATATAGAACAAAACAGTGTACACGAAGGAGTAATATGATACAATAAGTACAATATGTATAAGAGGATATAAATAAATATAAATAAATATAAATATAAACTACATCTTACAGCTGTTTCGGCCATATATTTATATATATATATATATATGTATGTGTGTGTATATGTTTGTGTGCCTGTGTTTGACAACCAATGCTAGTGTGTTTATGTCCCCGTAACTTAGCGGTTCAGCAAAAGAGATGATAGAAGAAGTACTAGGCTTACAAAGAATATGTCCTGGGGTCGATTTGCTCGACAAAATGTGGTGCTCCAGCATGGGGCCACAGTCACATGACTGAAACAAGTAAAAGATATATATATATATATATAACTAATGTAGGATAAAATTTTTTTGGGGAAAAAAATTTTATCAATGGCCAGCATATCAAAAAATACCTTTAAAGGTTAAATTTATAAATAATTTACAAGATAAGGGCAAGAGAAAAATTCTAATGCCAAATATGCCGAAACAAAAATTGTCGATAACCATTATAATTTATGCGTCTCGAAACAAACCAATAGAAATCAAACTATCTCTCTCTATATATATACATATATATGCATATATATATATGTACATACATACATGTATGTATGTATATGTATATATATATACATAAATGGCGGTGCCCCAGCATGGCCACAGCTCATTAGCTGAAACTAGAAAAATCAAAATCAAAAATATAAATATATGGCCGAAACAGCTGTAAGATGTAGTTTATATTTATATTTATTTATATTTATTTATATCCTCTTATACATATTGTACTTATTGTATCATATTACTCCTTCGTGTACACTGTTTTGTTCTATATTATTATGTTTGACCTTAATGTTCTTATGTAGTGGTTTAATAAAGTATATGATTGGGCATTATCTGGTAGTTGATAATTGATTTAGATATATTTCTCCATTTTCTTATTTTGTATATATATATATATATATATATACATATATACGACGGGCTTCTTTCAGTTTCCATCTACCAAATCCACTCACAAGGCTTTGGTTGGCCCGAGGCTATAGTAGAAGACACTTGCCCAAGGTGCCCCACAGTGGGACTGAACCCGGTACCATGTGGTTCGTAAGCAAGCTACTTACCACACAGCCACTCCTGTGCCTATATATATATATTATGATGGGCTTCTTTCAGTTTCTGTCTACCAAATCCACTCCCAAGGCTTTGGTTGGCCCGAGGCTATAGTAGAAGACAATTGCCTAAGATGTCATGCAGTGGGACTGAACCCAGAACCATGTGGTTGGGTAGCAAGCTTCTTACCACACAACCACGCCCGCACCTATATATATGTGTGTGTGTGTGTGTGTGTGTGTATGTGTACATATCTTTTATCTTTTAGTTGTTTCAGTCATTTGAATGAGGCAATGCTGGGGCCTAGAAGAATTTTTAGTCAAATCAATCAACCCCAGTACTTATTTTTATTTTTAAGCCTGGTGCTTATTCTATTAGTCCCTTTTGCCAAACTGTTAGGTTACGGAATTGTAAACAACCCAACACCTGTTCCCAAGAAGTGGAGGGGGAAAAACACAAACACAAAGACAACCCACACAAACACACATTTATATAAGATAGGCTTCTTTTGGATTCACACACTTGTTGCAATGGTCCTTTCAGTTTTTCTAAGCCCTGTAAAAGAACTCGGAAAGTTGGGCCTCAAACCAAGCCTTTCGTGATATCTGTAAAGCCAGGAGCTGTTCAGCACCTTCTCGTGTGTGTGTGTGTGTGTGTATGTGTGCGTGTGTGTGTGTGTGTATACACATACACATGAGAGGGTGCTGAAATGTTTCTGAGTTTGAGTAAAAGAAAATACAATAGGATAGGTAAGTAGCTTGTTTACCAACCACATGGTTCCGGGTTCAGTCCCACTGTGTGGCACCTTGGGCAAGTGTCTTCTACTATAGCCTCAGGCCGACCAAAGCCTTGTGAGTGGATTTGGTAGATGGAAACTGAAAGAAGCCCGTCGTATATATGTATATATATGTATGTGCATGTATGTTTGTGTGTCTGTGTTTGTTCCCCTAGCATTTCTTGACAATCGATGCTGGTGTGTTTATGTCCCCGTCACTTAGCGGTTCTGCCAATGAGACCGATACAATAAGTACTGGTCTTACAAAGAATAAGTCCCGGGGTCGAGTTGCTCGATTAAAGGCGGTGCACCAGCATGGCTGCAGTCAAAATGACTGAAACAAGTAAAAAGAGAAAAAAAAGAGAAAGACATATTCCCCTATCCACCTTTTCAGATTCACACACTTGTTGCAGTGGACCTTCAGTTTTCCTAAGTCCTGTAAAAGCCTTTGGTGACACCCTTAAAGCAAGGAACTTCTCAGCAGCCTCTCATATTGTACTTATTTAATCTATCTGCCTACTCATCAAGCTGGGAGAATCATTAGCATATTCGACAAAATTCTTAGTGATATTTCTGTGGATTCTTTTATATTCTGAGTTCAAATGTCAATGAGTTCAACTTTGCCTTTCATCCTTTCTGGGTCGATAAAAGAGCACTGGAGTGCAGACTAAGCTCCCTCTCCCAAATGTCAAAGCATCACCACCACCACCACCACCATCACCATGTTTGTAGTAGAAAAAAATTCACTTGTATGTTTATTTATATTTGTTTATAGTTTCATTTGTCCATTTATTTATTTACCTGACTCTTTCTCTCATCTCTCATCTTCCAAGATGCTTCTGTTTCTTTCATATGCCTTTCTTCCTTCTCTTCCATAAACTCATCCCTACACAACTACCCTCTTTCTCTCTATCTCTGCTTATCTATCCCTCTCTGTCTCTCTCGCTCTCTCTCACTCCTTCCTTTCCTCCTCCTTTCCCTCTCTTTCTACTCCCTCCCCCCTGCATCCAACAGGAGTGACCTGAGTACTTTACTTCTGTGTGTAAACTGTAAGAGACACATAAACATGTTGAACAATGAAACATGCAAACATAAGAGGTACAAATAAGAGAGAAAAAGAGAGAGTGGAGCGAGAGAGGGGGGAGAGAAAGAGAGTATTTGTGTGCGTATGTGTAAGTGTGTATGTGTATAAGTGTTGTTCAATCTTTTACAAGACCAACAATAAATATAACTTCAGTAATTTTGTAAGAATAATATACATATAAAAATATGCAAACACATATATACCAAAAAGTAGCAACTCAAAGAACATATTCTTTCCATTTTTGTTTTTTGGAAAAAAATGGATTTCTTTTCACTTTTTTTTTTCTCTACAGCCATTGAAGAATGTGATAGCAAAGATTTTTGAAAATTACATAGATGACCTTTTCATTTTCTAAATGCTGAAAATTTTAAACGTCTTCTAAGGAGTGAGTAAGTAAAATAATTTCTGAACTTAAAATACTATTAGTACCTAAAATATAATTTTAAATAGTATACAAATTTGGCATGGCTGTAGGCGTGGGCATGGCTGTGTGGTTAGGGGGCTTGCTTCCTAGCTACATGGTTTCGGGTTCAGTCCCTCTGCGTTGCACTTTGGGCAGGTGTCTTCCACTATAGCCCCGAGTCGACCGAAGCTTTGTGATTGAATTCGGTAGGTGGAAGTTACTGCCGTGTGTGTATGTGTGCGTATAGCTGCTCAGTGCCTCTCCGAAAGAGAGAGAGGGTACATAAGAGTTATAGCCAGTTGTATGAACTATTTAGTACATTAATTAGTAAATTATATTTATTATCGCTGGGTTCCAACTTGGGCTGCAGGAACGGTCCACCCACCACACTTCTCTGTTTATTATCACTACCTCGAGGTCCTGGATATGTTCCAGGCCAATATCTGCAATGAAGTTGTTGGCGTAAATGTGATGCCATTTCCCTTTTCTTACATCACTGTGAAGTGAGTTCCACAAGTCTAATTTGAATGCTTCCAGTTTAAGATGGTGCACAAAGCAATCAGATGGTCGCAGCCATTGTTGCCTGATCTTTTCGCAGATCTCCACAAGGGCATTCGTTTGTCATATATTGCTACCATTTCACATTTAGGGCCATTCATAGCAGCTGCCCCACATTTCCCCTTTACGCTTCTTTTTTTCAAATCTTTCTGAAGTAAACCTTGCTCTTTATTCTTCCTAGCATTGACAAAATATAGTGCCATTTAACCAGTAAGATTGATATAAGTAATATCTCTTGCTCATTTATCACCTAGATCTAGATGGCATTCCGTCAGTTATAAATGATAGGTGTCCCAGTTGATCCGACCAACTGAATGGCCTGCTCATGAAATTAACATGCAAGTGGCTGAGCACTCAACAAATACACAGGAGTGGCTGTGTGGTAAGTAGCTTGCTTACCAACCACATCGTTGCACGTTCAATCCCACTGCGTGGCACTTTGGGCAAGTTTCTTCTCCTATAGCGTCGGGCCAACCAAAGCCTTGTGAGAGGATTTGGTAGACAGAAACTGAAAAAGGTCCATCATGTGTGTGTGTGTGTGTGTGTGTGTGTGCATGTTTGTGTTTGTCTCCCCCACCATCGTTTGATAAGCGATGCAGGTGTGTTTACGACCCTGTAACTTAGCAGTTCAGCAAAAGAAACCAATAGAATAAGAACTAGGCTTACAAAGAATGAGTCTTGGGGTTGATTTGTTCAACTAAAGGTGGTGCTCCAACATGGCCACAATCAAATGACTAAAACAAATAAAAGAGTAAAAGAGTACCCTTAATGTAATTCGCTGGTAGATTCAGAGGGACACAGAATGCAACAAGGCTGGCCCTTTGAAATACAGGCACTACCCATTTTTGCAGTTAAGTGGATTGGAGCAGCATGAAATAAAGTGTCTTGCTTAACCCTTTAGCATTCAGATTTCTTTGTTAAATGTAATACTTCTTTCTCTTTTACTTGTTTCAGTCATTTGACTGCGACCATGTTGGAGCACTGCCTTTAGTCAAGCAAATCGACCCCAGGACTTATGCTTTGTAAGCTTAGTATTTATTCTATCGTTCCCTTTTGCCAAACCACTAAGTTACGGGGACGTAAACACACCGGCATCAGTTGTCAAGCAATGTTGGGGGGACAAACACAGACACGCACACACACACACATATATATATATATATACATATATACAACGGGCTTCTTTCAGTTTCCGTCTACCAAATCCACTCACAAGACTCTGGTCGGCCCAAGGCCATAGTAGAAGACACTTGCCCAAGGTGCCACGCAGTGGGCCTGAACCCGGAACCATGAAGTTGGTAAGCAAGCTACTTACCATACAGCCACTCCTGTGCCTATTCACCTTACTTCGATTTAATGATGCATTATCTTGTAACTTCAAGATTTCAATAATGTGTTTTTATATTTTTAGAATGATATTGTAGGTTAGGTATGAGTGGTTGGATTTGGTCAGTTTTAACATAAGACAGGTAGAATATGTGGTGGTTTTGGTGGTGGTGGTGGTGGTTGCAGCAGTAGTGGTGGTGGTGATGGTGGTGGTGGTAGTGATGGGAGTGGTGGTGGTGTGGTGGTGGTGGTGGTTGCAGCAGTAGTGGTGGTGGTGATGGTGGTGGTGGTAGTGATGGGAGTGGTGGTGGTGGTGGTGGTGGTTATGGTGGTGGTGGTGGTGGTGGCGATCATCCTAATCATTTCTACAATAATTCATCATACACTTCCTCTCTTGTCAGCAAAGACATCAACTGCCATTAGCATTTTACTTCCATTATTCAACTCTGTAATATCACTCTCATTACATCCTGCCATTATCGTCTCTCCCAGTTATCCCTGCATGTTTATCTCTATGTGTCTTCATATTGACACAGCTTGACAATGATGTTTGCTTGTGTCCCCCTTCAAAGTATGAGGACCAGCAAAATAAAGCACCGTGTTTGATGGCATAAGAGATGCACAGCCATATCAGATGCACCCCAATTTCAGTAGAGCATATTCATGAAAAAAAAATGTCATTAGAGCATTAAAGCTTATGGGAGACCCTACTTCACATATAGGACCCAGAGTGATTTTTTAAAGTCATTTTTGTGGGAAGAAAAAGTGCATCATATATACCATCAAATATGGTATGTTAATGAAAAAGTAATTAAGGGATGTCATCAGGAAGGGCACTGGATGTCATCAGGAAAAGAATCAGATACCACTAAAAGGGGCATTCTGCTGTTGAGTTTAGCCTCAAGAAGTCGTGTCCAACACATACTAGCATGGAATGAGTGGATGTGAAAAAGATAAATTAATCTAAAAATGATTATATCTGACATTATCAAACAATATATTTTGAAACTTGTATCAACTTGCGCTTTTTACATGGCACTTGCACAGATGAGGTCAGTTTTGGCGTAGTTTTTACAGCTGGATGCCCTTCCAAATGTTAACCACTTTACAGTGTGGGCTGGGTGTTTTTTAAGTGGCACCTGCTCTGGTGGGGTCACCAAGTGACTTTGCATAACAAAGAGTCTTTGAGAGGAGTCAAAGCATTGGAGGAGGTGATCTTATGTCAGATGATGAAAAATTAGAAGTGTGACAGAGAGGCAGAAATGGATGTCTTGCTGTAGAGAAAGTCCATGGTTACCCAACCAGAGAAAGGGAGCCAGAGAAAGAGAGAGAGAGAGAGAGAGAGAGAGAGAGAGAGAGAGAGAGGAGAGAGAGAGAGAGGGAGAGAAATAGAATGAGAATTAACAAGAATTAAGGCAGAAACAGTTACCTAGAGAGTGGGAGCTGAACTACTTAAACGTCATCCCTTTTTGAGGTAAAAAATTATTTCAGATGGAGTGCATAATATACACTCCTTGGGTTATTTACCATCTCAATTTGAAGCGTAAGTTTGAGTGAAGTTAAATATCTAAACATATAGCTCTAAGTCTAGAGAGATACATAAACTTAATATATATATATTGTCAGAAATGGTACATTAGGAAAATGCCTTCTACTATAATCACAGGGTGGTCAAATACCTTGTAAATGGAATTTTCTACATGAAAACTATTCAGAGGCCCACTCTATATGTATGTGAGTGTGTACATACATGTGTGTATGTGTGAGTGTGTACGTGTGTGTGCATGTATATATATATATATATATATATATAGACACACATATGCATACATGCATGCATATATATCATATATATATACATACAAGTTCACACACACTTGTATTACTTAATTATTATATATATATATATATGTATATGTGTGTATATATATATATAATATATATATATATATTTATATATATATATATATATATATATATATATATATATATATATAATATATATATATATATATATATACATATACATATATATGCCTTCTATAATTAGACAATAATTATATATACATGTCAGTGTAAAATGTAAGTGTATACAAACAAATATTCAAAAGGATGTATAGTTAAAAAAAGAGTGGGGGTCAAAGCTGTTGAAGCCTTGTGAGTTTTACCTTATATGGACAAATGTCATATACATTAAGGTTTATAGATGCTGAAATTATCCTTTCTTCCTGAAAATAATAGACTAAAAATTTGGCTGTAGGGATCATGTGTCTTATGATGTTCACATCAAAGTTCCAAACATTCTGACCACTTGGTTTTTTATTCAATAGCAAAATTTTTCCTTTAGAAATTATCTGCAAAAATTAAAAATAAATAACAGAGATTAGTTTAAAATTCTGAAAGATATTTGATGCTATATGCATGCAGAAATAATTATACCGTCAGTCCTCATATGCACATATGCATAAGCATAGACACATGCATATATTTGCCCATACTCTTATATAAATATGTTACCTGGCCAGCAAGGGAATCCCAGTCAAAGAAAAAACTCAAGGCAACAAGGAAGCTTTTACATGGTCATTCAATTTGCTAGAAATAGCAGTGAAATCTCCTTCAAATCACATGCTGCTAACTTTAAAAAAAATGACACATTGAATGATGTAACCCTAGATAAACTCATCATCATCATCATCATTTAACGTCTGTTTTCCATGCTGGCATGGGTTGGACAGTTTGACTGAGAACTGGTAAGCTGGGGAGCTGCACCAATCTGATTTGGCATGGTTTCTATGGCTGGATGCCCTTCATAATGCCAACCACTCCAAGAACGTAGTGGGTGTGTTTTACATGCCACTAGCATGGGTGCCAGTTACGCAGCACTGGCATCAGCCTTGAATATTATCTCACTTGGCTTGACAGATCTTCTCAAGCACAATATAACGCCAAAGATCTCAGTCACTTGTCACTGGCTCTGTGAGTCCTAACAGTTGAATGGTATTTTTTACGTGCCAGTTACACAACATTGGTATCAGCCATGACTATGATTTCACATGGTTTGATGGGTCTTCCCAAGCACAGTATATCGCTCCATGTTCAAGTAGCATCGGTCATGTCTATGATGTCACTTGGCTGGACAGGTCTTGTCAAGCACAGCATACATCAAAGGTCAGCATAAAGTTTTTTTTTAATTAGTTTTATCCCATCTGTTCAATCAGAGATGCCCTAGAGTTACTCAAGAACAACAACAACAACAGCAACAACAACAGCCGTTCAAGAATTTGGACCTGGAGATCTCCATTTCCAGCGACTCCAAGGGCCACCTCCCAGTGGTGTCGGGCATCAATGAAGAGCCCTCGACTACAACAAGATGGCCAAAGTTTTTTGTTTTTTCAAGGTCTGGGGTCTCCCGCCCCTAAGCCCTAGACCATCACCTAATCACCCTTACCCATCTTGTTACTTAACAACAACAGCAACAACTACAATAACTCTCAATGTTAAGAGGATTTCTTTCCCTCACCATTGATTTCCAAAACTTCCTACTGTACCAAGATTTCTGCAGACATCTTAGCCTCATACCAGGCCTACACAAATTTGACTTACCATTCTATGACTACATTCATTTCCAATATTATTTTCTACTCTAGGCACATGGCCCGAAATTTTAGAAGAGAAGGCCAGTCAATTAAATCGACCCCTGTACACAACTGGTACTTAATTTATCGACCCCGAAAGGATGAAATGCAAAGTCGACCTCAGTGGAATTTGAACACAGAACGTAAAGACAGACGAAATACCGCTAAGCATTTTTTCCCAGCGTGCTAACGATTCTGCCAGCTTGCCGCCTTATAAATATTAATATTCTCCAATATTAATATTCTTTACTGCCCACAAAGGGCTAGACACAGAGGGGACAAACATGGACAGACAAATGGATTAAGTCGATTTGATGGTAGCCAATGGATTTTTTTCCACAAAAGTTCTTCATAAAAATATTAGAATAACACATGCTTTACAGGAGATTTTTTTTTTTCCAGAAAACTGATGATATTTAAGCAGTATGATGCCATCATCATCATCATCACCATTGCCATCGCTGTCATCACCACTGAAACCACTGCTGTTGTGAGTGTCGTCATCATTGTCATATCAATATCCAGGTTTCCATGATTGCATGGACTGGATTGAATATTGGAAATGAATGATGCCAATTGTATGACAGTGACATTCATTTATGACTATCAAGACAAAACACAAACATACACAAACCTGCACTTACACACACATATATATACACATATATACAATATTTTTGAAAAGATAAAAATGCTTCCTTTTTCAATATAGTCTTTTAACAAAGGGGCTCTTATTCCAGTCACTGTCTAGCTTGATATCAGTTTCTGATTTTCCAATTTTTAAATTTACTTATGAAGAAGCTATTCACAGAAACCTTTGAACATTCTTCCTCATATTTATTCTTACATCTTTTGCTAATAAATCGTCCCAAATCTTAACATTACAAGTACAACAAGGAGATATTTCTGCTCTACCCTATTAAATGCTGTTGACTGATATAAATTGATCAAAGCCTTTTTGATCTGCCGCATTTCTGAACAGACAGAGATTATCATGCATAATTCTGCAGAAACACTGCATGTCTGAAACAGACTTTTGGGTTTTCCATTTTTTGGCAACATCTTTTCATGGCAGCAGGTGATTAAAGTACGAAGAAAAAGAATAGGTTTTAACTGTATAAAGATTCTAAAGAGGGAAGTAAAAAAGTAATTACCTTGTTGTTTGGAGGCTATAAATAATATGGTCATCATTATTATAAACACCATCATTGTCAATACAACTTACAAATAAATAAGAGCTGAAAGTAAATTTGTGTATTTAAACATACAAGGACTAAAGTATATATTAACATAAACCAAACCTGCGTGCTTCAGCACATAAGGTGGAGTGTGAGTCAAAGTATGCAGTATAACAGATCTATTTCAACTGATCTTAACAACCAGTTTTGCACTGGATATAAGCTAACCAGATATTATGTAACAAAATAGTTGAGTAACATCACAACTCTTCAGTGATGGCTGATATGGAAAAAATATTTGCATCTCAATAACAAGCCATCTGTGCTTGTTCTTCCACCACACTCTAGTCTCTCAACACCTTACATAGAATCATTGCCCTTCGCTCTCTCAAATGCTAACTCCCACCATATAGTCAAGGAGGCTTTTCCCTTCTTTTCCCTTCCACCTTTTTTTTTGTTTTTGTTCCCCTTTCTTCTCATTCCTTTCTTTTATTGCCTTGCAAGTTAATTTGGTAACCTCACTTGTACCTGAAGAGTGGTTGGCATTCAGAAAGGAATCCAACCAAAGGAACCATACCAAAGTTGGCATTAGAGCTCAACACAGCCTTACAGCTTGCAGAATCCTGTGAAACCATCCAATCCATGCCAGCATGGAAAATGTATGTTAAATGGCAAGACAGAGGAGGAAGAAGAAAAACCAAGCCTTTGTGTTTCAACATGCAAGACAAAGTGTAAAGAAATTAAATTAAACCAAACACATAAGCTTCAATACAAAAGGGTGAACATTTATCAACATAAACTAAACTTGCTTATTTCAACACATAAAAATAGAAGCATATAACAACATAGGCTAAAGCTATAAGCTTCATCATTCTGTCAAAGACAAAAATAGAATTCCTTGTCAAACTCTAGCATATACCATTAAAATATTGCAGAAAAAAGAATAGAAACATATTTAAGATGCTATAGAATTATCTGCAAAGAATTCCAATTCAGCCAAAGATTAGACTAAAGCAACTGACTTGTTAATTAATTAATTTAAAATATTAGATAGATGGATTGTTTCATTGAAGGGATATCAGAAACAAAATCTCTACAGCAACATATTATAATGAAAAAGAAAATTTTACTGATAACAGTTGGGAGTGACTAACACCTTGAAACTTTGTGCTCCAGCATGGTATCAGTCTGATGAGTGAAACTAATATAAGAATAAAGTATAAAAAAATAAAGTTTAAGTATTTTTCTTACCATATAATAAAGCATCCTCACATATTTATCTGTTGGTTTAGCAGTGATTCTTACTTTCATTCCAACCTGTACAAAATACGAAATTAGAGACAATTTGTTAAGTCAGCAAAGGAATTTTTTAAATGAAAAATGTACAATTTATTTAAAGAACAAAAAATATCTACAAATACACTTAAATGGAAGGATATTTCTAAATCGTGTTACTACTAGGTGATTGTTAATAACACGTCAGTAAAATATTGGGTTGTCCAGAAAGTTCATGCCAATTTTTAAAGGAAAGAAAAAGGTCAATAAATGCTCACCATTACATTTTTAATCAACCAAATATGAACCATTTTGTTGCACATTACATCTGCATCTTTCCTTTAACCTGAAAATACCCTCTTCCCAGAATTGAGGTGATTTCATGGCAAAGAATTCATCAAGGTATCTTTTTAATCCATCCAAGGAATTGAAATTTTTACCATTAAGACTATTCTGCAGAGACCTGAGTAAGTGGAAATCTGAAGGAGCAATATCTGGTGAATAAGGAGGGTGGAGTAACACATTCCAGCCAAGCTGCAGCAAATTTTGTCTGGTTCCCAAAGCATCAACTGCTGAAAATGAACTTTCTTATCTTCCATTTTAAAGGGTTACAGAATTAACACAGGTTATAGGAACATAAACCTTTTTCAACGAAAAGATAGCTTAAACTGTGCTCTAAATAGAGGTGTAGTGAAATCCTATTTTATGGACTCAACCATGTTCTAAAATAAGTCAAAGGGTAAGCTACTATAAATCGGCACAAACTTTCCGGACAACCCAATATAATGTACAAAGATACTTGATAAAGCAGCTTAACAAATATAGTAAAATTGTTATTGCAAAACTGTTGCTTAGCTTACAACCAGATCAGCTGAGACTGAATAGACCTTGGGCAAGTGTTTTCCACTTCTAGTAGAACAAGCAATGCTTTGTGAGGGAATCTGGTAGACAAAATACATGCATGCACACACACATACACACGCATGTATTATTTATAACAAAATAGAAAAGTGGAAATTTTTTGCAATTATTTATTCTCCGTTATACATGTTTCATTTGCTAATAGGAATTACAACGTTTTACGTGTTAGATAGACATGTAATAAGTTTCCTATGAAGAATTCCTCAGACAGAGGAAAGAATTTCAATATGTAATATGTATTTTGACTAACATACTGCAGCATCTGTGACCACATATTGTATTGTAATAATAGAAGAAGCAGATGAGCTTCAAGAGAAAACAGCTGGAATTTGCCTTAACTATCTATATATAATATGCATGTATTTATGTAGGTATATATGTATGCATGTGGGTCTTTGAGTTTGTGTATATCATCCCAAAGCACTTGACAAGTGGTGTTGGTTTGTTTACATCCCCATAACACAGCAGTTCAGCAAAAGAGACCAACAGAATAAGTAACGAACTTTAAATATATATATATATATACTCTTTTATTCTTTTACTTGTTTCAGTCATGTGACTGTGGCCATACTGGAGCACTGCCTTTAGTTGAGCAAATCGACCCCAGTGCTTATTCTTTGTAAGCCTAGTACTTATTTTATCAGTCTCTTTTGCTGAACTGCTAAGTTACGGGAACGTAAACACGCCAGCATCGGTTGTCAAGTGATGTTGAGGGGACAAACACAGACACCCAAACACACACAGACACACACAGACACACACACACACACATATATATATATACATATATACGACGGGCTTCTTTCAGTTTCCGTCTACCAAATCCACTCACAAGGCTTTGGTTGGCCTGAGGCTATAGTAGAAGACACTTGCCCATGGTGCCATGCAGTGGGACTGAACCTGGAACCATGTGGTTCGTAAGCAAGCTACTTACCACACAGGCACTCCTACGCCTATATATATATAATAGCATTAGTCTTAATTTCTTCAACTAACCTCTTCAAGGCATGGCCAGACTCCAGTGAATGAAACAAGCAAAAGGTAACTTGTTTTTAATGCAATAGAATTCTAAATAAGTCCTCCTACTGAAACACTAGATTCGCTTTATCAGGGGTTGACCAGGTCACACCAGAACTACATAGCAGCAAACAACAATTTTCTAAAAGGAAAAAATTATCAATTAATCATCAACTGAAAATATTTACTTACTGTTAAAACTTCTTTTTCGCTTAGAGTTAAATTAATTGAAACATTCCCATTTTCTTGATTGTTTAATAAATCTTCAAAATATTTGTTTTCATTGGCATCTCGTAACTCCTAAAAATAGAAATTTACTTACAAATCAGTGCTTAAATAGATTATACCTTGACACATCTTTAGCACCTTATCTCCCACCCACTCTTCACCTCTCTCTCCCTCTCTTGCTCTCTCTCACATTTTCCATCTGGGGTTACCATGTATCTCCTCGACTGTGTGACACCAGTTTCAGTTCCTCTATCATAATCTTATTTCTTTATTGCCCACAAGGGGTTAAACATAGAGGGGACAAACAAGGACAGACAAAGGGGTTAAGTCAATTACCTTGACCCCAGTGCATAACTGGTACTTAATTTATCAACCCAGAAAGGATGAAAGGCAAAGACAGACGAAATACTGCTAAGCATTTCGCCCAGCGTGCTAACATTTCTGCCAGCTCAATCTAATATTTCTTCACCTGGCATGAAGCCATCCCTCACTATACCGCTCTCTCTCTCTCTCTTTCGCAGTTAAAGGTCTTTTGTCTTGCAAGTTATTTAGTGTGTTGCTGGTGCCTCATAAAAAAGCACCCAGTACTCACTGTAAAGTGGTTAGCATGAGGAAGAGCATCCAGCTACAGAAACCATGCCAAAGCAGATAGTAGAGCCTGGTGCGGTCCTTGCTCGCCCAGTTCCTGCCAAACTATCCAACCCATACCATTATGGAAAACGGGACAGCCGATGATGATGTTGATGATGATGATGATGATGAGGAGGAGGAGGAGGGGGGAAGGAGGGGAGGAGGAGGAGGGGTTTCTGATATTTATATGGTTCATAATATAATTTTAAATTAATTTCTTTTAATTTCAAAAATTTAATTCAATATTATATTTGATAATTCGAGATTATTATTTCTTTTTATCAATTTCGTCTAGACTTGTGGATTTAAAACCTGGGAGACAGCACCCTTTTGGGGGCATTGTGAACTGGAGCAGGGGTGTCAAAATGTGAACAAATTGAAACATTTGTCAGTTTGGTGTTATTATCTAACCTACATCAAAACAGCAAAAGAAAATGTTACCCTAATGATACCAATTATGTGTTGTTTGTTTTTTACTTAGGTGCAAGGTCAGCAAACTGGCTGGGAAGGGGAAAAGGGTTAGTCAATTACATCAACCCCAGTGCTCAACTGGTACTTATTTCATCGACCCTGAAAGAATGAAAAGTAAAGTCAACCTCAACAAAATTTGAACTCAGAATGTAGAGATGTACAAAATTCCACTAAGTATCTTGCCTAGCATCCTAATTATTCTACCAGCTTTCCACAAGGGGCTAAACATAGAGGGGACAAACAAGGACAGAGAAAGGGATTAAGTCAATTACATCGACCTCAGTGCGTAACTGGTACTTAATTTATTGACCCCGAAAGGATGAAAGGCAAAGTCGACCTCGGTGGAATTTGAACCCAGAACATAACGGCAGACGAAATACCGCTAAGTATTTCACCCGGCATGCTAATGATTCTGCCAGCTCTCCACCAATGCTCAAATGATACTGCCAGCTTGTTGTTATTGTCGCTGCTGTTGCTGCTGCTGTTGCTGCTGCTGTTGCTGCTGCTGTTGCTGCTGCTGCTGCTGATGATGATGATGATGATGATGATGATGATGATGATGATGGTGGTGGTATTGGTGTTAGTCCTTTGTTGTCATCGTTTTTTAATGTCCATCTTTCTCTGGACAACGAATATTAAATGATGATGATGATGATGATGATGATGATGATGATGATGATGATGATCAAAATCTCAAAGTGACAAGATAATGCTTGATTAGTTTGAAACAATATGAATTAATAAGTATTACATTTGACGGAATAATCTGAACACTATGGGGTTAAGGGAAAGAAAGATGAAATGGAGACGCTTGTTTAAACAGTAATTAAATATTATTTTGTAAATATATTTTTTTATGTAATACTTACTTTGTATTTGGGATCACTTTCTTTTACACTGACAAAAGTTGCTGTGTTATCAGTTTTATATTCTGTCACTCTTGTATTACTTTCAATAACTCGAACTTTAACATGGAACATGTGAAGATTTGCAGGTTTTTCCATCAGCCTTACATTGAAATTGCACTGGCCATTTTCTAACTTTAATAAAATCATAAATAGAAAATCTGAATATTAGATTTAATTATTTATATAAAAATGTAATAAGAACAGATGTTGTTAACTTGATAAGAAAATAAGAATGTAACAGGTGGCAAAGGTTGAAATAAGGTAAATATAACATAATTTTAGGAGTCATTTACTTTATCTAATTCATTTCACTTTAAAACAAAGTTTGTATCATAGAAGCATGAGCAGTCTCTGGTGGGTTTGTATCAAAAGGTTAACAATGAATTGAATATGTATCTCAGTTTTTTAAGATAGATACACAGTATTCTGGCTTGTTGAAAGAGGTAGCTAAAAAGGTTTTTAGCAAAGTGCAGGAGTGGCTGTGTGGTAAGTAGCTTGCTTACCAACCACATGGTTCTGGGTTCAGTCCCACTGCATGGCACCTTGGGCAAGTGTCTTCTACTATAGCCTCAGGCCGACCAAAGCCTTGTGAGTGGATTTGGTAGACAGAAACTGAAAGAAGCCCGTCACATATATGTATATGTATATATATGTGTGTGTATTTGTGTGTCTGTGTTTGTCTATGTTTGTCCACCTCAACATCGTTTGACAACTGATGCTGGTGTGTTTACGTCCCCGTAACGTAGCAGTTCGGTAAAAGAGACAATAGAATAAGTACTAGGCTTACAAAGAATAAGTCCTGGGGTCAACTAAAGGCAGTGCTCCAGCATGGCCACAGTCAAATGACTGAAACAAGTAAAAGAGTAAAAGAGTAAGAAGGGCATCCAGATTTTTCACTTGGGCTTCACAAAGCCAAAGGTCTGGTGAACCTTGTCAGTGTTAATTCTCCAACCCACAATTCTACTTAAAATACAAAGGACAAGTTCTACAACAAAACTCTCAAAGTTAACACAGAGGTTCCCTGTCAAAAAAAGTTACTACTACATCAACCCCCCAGTATGGGTGCAACTTCAGTGTCAGAAGGAACACCAGCCACAAACATTTTGGCCATACTATGTAGTCAGAGAGGGTTGATAATGAATTCTATGAGCAATCTGGTGTGCAAGTAAGTATCCATCAAGACTTGATTCTCAATACCTTCCTATTTATTATAATTCTGAAGATCATAACAGTGGGTTTTATGACAAGTTGCTTATGGGAACTCCTATATGCAAAAAGGTTTTCTAAAAGCATTGTAGCCGGAAATACAAGATGACCATAAAATCTGAATACATAGGATCAGAATATGTGGTCATGTGAAATAGGATCCTTGCCACCAATATTGATCTCCTTGATTTCTTCTAGGATATGCTATAAAAAAAACAGATGTAAAAATAATGATAATGATGGTGATATACACACATATATACATGCATGTGTGTTGTGTGTGTATGTGTATATATATATGTGTGTGTGTGTGTAAATATATGTGTATATACAATTCGATGATTGGCATTCGTGCTAGCGGGGTGCAAAGAGCACCATCCGAGCATGATCATTGCCAGAGCAGCCAACTGGCTTCCGTACCCGTGGCATGTAAAAGGGCACCATTCAAGCGTGATCATTACCAACGTCGCTTCACTGGCACGTGTAAAAAGATTCGAGTGAGGTTGTTGCCAGTGCCGCCTGACTAGCCCCCATGCTGGTGGCACATAAAAACACCCACTACACTCTCAGAGTGGTTGGCGTTAGGAAGAGCATCCAGCTGTAGAAACTCTGCCAGATCAAGACTGGAACCTGGTGCAGCCATCTGGCTCACCAGCCCTCAGTCAAAATCGTCCGACCTATGCTAGCATGGAAAGCGGACGTTAAACAATGATGATGATGATGATGATGATGATATATATATGTATGTATGTTTATATATATGTATGTATGAATATTTATAAATATATATGTATATATAAATATATATGTGTATATATATATATATAATATATATATATATACATATACTGGGTTGGGTAGAGAGGACAGACATTTTTGAAAAATTCACAAAATCATTAATTTTAGCTGAAAATAAATTTTATTGACATCAATGTGTACATATTGAATTGACATTTGTCAAAATCAGGTGTGAAAAAACAACATCCATCATGTGGTGTCCGTTTTCATTGATGCATTTCTGAAAGCATTCTTGGAAGTTGACCTCCACTCTTTCCAGCATTGCTCTGTTGATTTGGGTAATTTCCACATGAATAGCTTCCTTCAAATCATCCAATGTACAGGGCTTATGTGCATACACACGTGCCTTGAGGTTTCCCCATAAGAAATAATCACACATGAACAAATCAGAGGAAAAATGGGGCCAAGGAATGTCAGTAAACCTGGAAATGAGGTGGTCACCAAAGAGAGGGTGAAGAACCACTAGTATTAATTATTAATAATTTTTACCCTGTATTTATATAGTTAAATATTTAAATTCTTTGGTTAGATAATATACAGTGAATTTATTCACTGCAGTACTACTCTGACTCTGTACATTGTTTGGCAGCATTCAGTTTGAATTTTTGATGTATAATGATCAAATTAAGTGTGCATGTGTAAACTTTGTGTTTTCATAATTATGCATTTTCCAGCGTTGAGCCACAGATGGTTAATTAATCAATTGATTTACTAGTTAATTGATTTATTTGATAATTAATGATGAAATTCATTGGTATAGGGTTAACAGAGATTTTTATTCATTCAAGTGTTCTACAGGCAATATACCACGTAACAATATCTTTTTCGTAATTTGGGTTTTGACTGCCCTTTCTAGACTGTAAGGAATCCACATTATGGTGTCCTCTCTATGTATAAACTCTTATACACTAATTATATTATATAAACACACACACATATATATATATATATATATAAAATCATCATCAATGTTGTGCTTCTCTTGTACACTCGCAAAGAAGAGAACAGTAACACTCCAGATAGATTTATTATCTGTCTCTCAAACAGTGTATAACTGGAAAGACAAAGGCAAAAAGAGAAACACCCCTCTACCAGCTCTGCTTATATAGCATCATCATCATCATTGTTTGACTGTGGTCGAGACAATGGAATTTGCTATGCTACGCCAGACTTCACGGTCCATCATAGCATTACGGAGGTCCTGTTGCTGGAAGCCTGTATCCCTGGAGATTACATCAGGGTAGGAGAGAGGAGAGTGTGCGCCCTCTGGTATCACGAGTAGATGGCTTCCAGAGGAGAAGAGTAGAAATTGCCTCGTTTTCAGCTCTACGACAATGTCCAGTAAACTGGACTCTCCTACCTTTCACAAGAGATGACATAGGTGGTAGTTTCCCATATATTTGCATCATCTTTCTCAATCAAAGCCGGAATACTGCAGGGAGACACACTCACTCCATTTCTCTTCATCATTGTCATTGACTATGTGCTACATATGTCAGTTGATACCATTTCTGGCAAGGGTTTTGAAATAAAGCCTAGAAGAAGTTCCAGACACCCAGCTGAATACTTGCTTATATAGCAGTAAGCCATTAGAACACTCTAGAGAGTTCTACAACTTCTCATTCAATTCTATTGGACAGATTTGCATGCCAGCAATTTCTATTGTACACATTTAGATGCTAGCAATCTCCACAACAATCACTTAGTATCCATTTTCTGTACTAGCATGGGTAGTATGGTTTAACAGGATCTGGCAAGCTCCAACGTCACCTTTGGCATGGTTTCTATAGCTAGATGCCCTTTCTAATGCCTACCACCTTATACTAGGTACTTCTTTTTTGTCACTGGCATTAGTAAGGTAAAACAAGAATGAAACAAGAGTACAAGAAAAACCATTGATGAAGTGGCATCATCATTTCATTTTATGTGTCTGTATGCTTGTTTACATTTGCTGAGCTACAAGCAGTACTGTTGTTTTTCGTTTCCCCTATCATCACATCATCCACTGAATTTGCACTTACAAAGATGTATAGGGTAAGTGATCCCATACTTATAAAACAGATAAGTATTAATGACAGGAAAGGTCTCAACAATATATTCATCTAATACATGCTAATACACGAAAATCAGACACAAAAACAAACAGATATAAATTGTTGGATGTATATAGGCGTAGGAGTGGCTATGTGGTAAGTAGCTTGCTCACCAACCACATGGTTCCGGTTTCAGTCCCACTTCATGGCAACCAAAGCCTTGTGAGTGGATTTGGTAGACAGAAACTGAAAGAAGCCCGTCGTATATATGTATATATATATGTATATATATATGTATATATATATCATCATCATCATCATCATCGTTTAGCGTCCGTTTTCCATGCTAGCATGGGTTGGACGGTTCTACTGGGGTCTGTGAAGCCAGAAGGCTTCATCAGGCCCAGTCAAATCTGGCAGTGTTTCTACGGCTGGATGCCCTTCCTAACGCCAACCACTCCGTGAGTGTAGTGGGTGCTTTTTACGTGCCACCCGCACTGGTGCCAGACAGAGCTGGCAAACGGCCACGAACGGATGGTGCTTTTTATGTGCCACCGGCACGAGGGCCAGGCGAGGCTGGCAACGGACACGAAACGGGGCGGTGCTGGCAACGGTCGAGATGCTGGCAACGGTCGTGCTGATATATATATATATATGTATATATATGTGTATATATATATATATATATATATATATTCTTTACTGACCATTCATAATTTTATCAAATTTCTCTATCTGTCTATCTTATCTAATCTTATTCATTTCATTTCATTTCATTTCTCCTCGTATTAATCAACATTCGTATCTTCGCGCCATCTTGAAGCCTTTCCTCTCTAATACACATATGCTATCTCTCTCTATCTCTCTCTCTCTCTCTCTCTCTCTCTCTCTCATCTACAAGCTGTGAATTTCCGAGCGCGAGCAAGATAGGTGTTGAGTTGCTATTTTGAATTGCTATTTTCAATTCTTTACTGACCATTCATAATTTTATCAAATTTCTCTATCTGTCTATCTTATCTAATCTTATTCATTTCATTTCATTTCTCCTCGTATTAATCAACATTCGTATCTTCGCGGTGCACCCTCCCTACCCACCCCCACCACTAATACCGGATATCTATATTTTTGCTCCATCTATACCGCATGTCGCTTCTCCCACCACCATTATAGGTGTCTACTCTTCGAACCCCTCTTCAATACGCTATTTCACCATGCATTACCCCTCTCTCGATATCCTACGTTCTACTTGCCTAGAACCTGTCATCATTTCTCTGAACCACCCCTCCCCACTGGTGCTCCCCTATATTTCTGCCCCCCCCCCCACATAAAAAGCACCATCCGAACGTGGCCGATGCCAGACCCCTCTGGCACCTGTGCAGGTGGCACATAAAAAACACCCACTACACTCGCGGAGTGGTTGGCGTTAGGAAGGGCTCACGGAGTGGTTGGCGTTAGGAAGGGCATCCAGCTGTAGAAACACTGCCAGACTAGACTGGAGCCTGGGGCAGTCCCGAGCTCCCCAGACCCCGGTCGAAACCGTCCAATCCGTACTAGCGCGGAAAACGGACGTTAAACGATGATGATGATGATGATGATGATATATGTGTATATATATATATATATATATATATATATATGTGTGTGTGTGTATATATTTTTGTGTCTGTGTTTGTCCCTCGAACATCACTTGACGACTGATACTGGTGTGTTTATGTCCCCGTAACTTAGCGATTCGACAAAAGAGACTGATATAATAAGTACTAGGCTTCCAAAGAATAAGTCCTGGGGTCGATTTGCTCGACTAAAGGTGGTGCTCCAGCATGGCCACAGTCAAATGACTGAAACAAGTAAAAGAGTAAAAGAGAGTAAAAGAGAGTATAGTAGATGGATAAAAGCTCCAGCAAACTCCAGCAAATAATTGTAAAACATTTTACCTGCATTGAATCAAAGTAACTTCTGCCATAACTAGCTTCCATATACACCTGGCCAGCTACTGGTTTATTGTACATGTATCTGAAATATATGAAAATCATTATTTTGTACAATTTATTAACTGAAAACAGGGTGACATTGTAAATATATATAATAAGTCTCTCCTGATAAAGAGTGAACTACATTTACATTCAAAGCATACCAGTGATGTAAAATTGCTTGGACTGCCACTTAAAAAGCATTTAGTCCACACTGTAAAGTGGTTGGTGTTTAGAAGGTCATCCCACCTAAAAACAACACTGATGGAGATTGAAAAAAGGCTGCAACAATTCCATGTGAGGGAGAGAGCATAGAAAGAAGCGTGGGTTATAAAAAAAACATTAAGTCAAACCCAAAGGCCTTCTTTCATTATAGAAAAGAAACAGCCTCCTATCCAGTTAAAATATTCCAAATGCTTTATGTTCAAAATTGCCACACTTATGCTACAATGTCATTCTAAAACTAAACAATTGCATCATCAAAATCTTGAAGCAATGAGATAATGCTTGATTAATTCAAAACAATTTGAATTAATAAGTATTACATTTAACAGAATAATCTGAATGCTAAAGGGTGAAGGAACCCATCTTCCTTCCATCCCACAGGTCCAGAGGCCCAGTGAATGACCACAGGTACCACTTCTGCACATGACTAAAAGATGGAAAAAGCTTAATTAATTACTTACCTTGCAGAGACTGTCACATTTACAACATCAGTGTCTTCTGCAATAAGCTTTGGTTCTGTATTAATCTCAATTTGGAACTTTGGTACAACTTAAAGTGGAAAAAAAAGTAAATTATAATAAAATAAGCTACACAATTTCTGCCAACCCACTATCATTCATAAGTTTTGGGTTAACTTGAGGCTGCACTCCACAGTGGGATCAAACTGAGGATTGTGGAGGCACATGGACTAGTGGTTAGAGCAGCGGACTCGCAGTCGAGGGATCGCGGGTTCAAATCTCAGACTGGGCGATGTGTGTGTTTATGAGTGAAACACCTAAGCTCCATGCGGCTCTGGCAGAAGGTGATGGTGAACTTCTGCTGACTCTTTCGTCACATCTTTCTCTCTATCTTTCCTCCTTCATCTTGCAGCTCACCTGCGATGGACTGGCGCCCCGTCCAGGTGGGGAACCTATACGTCAAGGAAACTGAGAAATTGGCCCTTATGAGCCAGGCGTGGCTCAAGAAGGAACGAACAGCAAACTAAGGATTTCATAATTATAAAGTAAAGTTAGTCTGCCTGTGTTTGCTATAATGGCTAATAATCATAGGAAAGAGAAACAATTAATGATAATTTTATCTTAGTTTAGCTTGTGCTGTTCCAAAATATCTATTGTAGGAGTAGACTGTAAATAACAGAGCATATTCTTAAATACTCAAATCTCTTCTTGTTCTAATCACTGGACTGCGACCATACTGGGGCACTGCATTGAAGGGTTTAGTCAAAGAAATCAATCCCAGTACTCGTTTCTAAGTCTGGTATTTATTCTATCAGTAGTTTTTTGCCATGTTGTATGTTGTGAAAATGAAAACAAACTAACACTGGATGTCAAATAATGGTATGAAGCGGGGAAACAAACACAAAAGCACATTCCCACACGCATACATACATACATGCACACACACACACACACATATACATACACACACGTACATATATATATATATATATATACATACACGCACATACATATATACATACACACACATGCACACACACACACACATGTATATGAAACACAAAGGGCTTCCACACAGTTTTCATCTGCCAGATTCACTCACAAAGTATTGGTTGACTCAAGGCTAGTAGAGGACACTTGCCAAAGGTGATGTGCAGTGGGACTCCACTCAAAACCACTTGGCCACAAAACAAACTTGTTAACCATATAACCATGTATAAATACATAGCATTTCACAACAACAGCTTCTAAAACTCTCTCCTTTTTCTTATTAGCTCTATCAAAATCTATCAATATATAAATAAACACAAAAACATCTCCAACATTAACAATCGGTTAATTACTGTAGGCCAGGGTGCATGAAACATTGCTTGCCTACATAAAATTCACATACTATATGTGTTTATTAGGCGGCGAGCTGGTAGAAACGTTAGCACGCCAGGCGAAATTTGTAGCCGTATTTCATTTGTCGTTACGTTCCGAGTTCAAATTCCGCCGAAGTCGACTTTGCCTTTCATCCTTTCGAGGTCGATAAATTAAGTACCAGTTACGCACTGGGGTCGATGTAATCGACTTAATCCCTTTGTCTGTCCTTGTTTGTCCCCTCTGTGTTTGGCCCCTTGTAGGTATTAAAGAAATATATATATGTGTTTATTAAATGCTTTTTATTTCCAAGCACAGGATAATGCCTTACACTAAAAGTTGCTTCATTACTATTCTTACCAATTTAGAAAATGCCATAAAAAGAGTACAGTGAAATCACTATAGAGATAGAATATTTAAAATTTTGAACAGAGACTTTCTTCAGAGTAAAGCTGATGGGAGAACCATAAAAGAAAGAACAATAAACTTTTGCATCCTCTGAAACTCTGCAATCTTTCATTTTCCTTCTGTCAACTTCACCTTGAAAGCGGACAGAATCGTTAGCACACCAGGCGAAATGTTTAGCGGTATTTTGTCTGCCTGTATGTTCTGAGTTCAAATTTCGCCGAGGTCGACTTTGCCTTTCATCCTTTCGGGGTCAATTAAATAAGTACCAGTTACGCACTGGGGTCAATATAATTGACTTAATCCGTTTGTCTGTCCTTGTTTGTCCTCTCTGTGTTTAGCCCCTTGTGGGTAGTAAAGAAATAGGTATTTCATCTGCCGTTACGTTCTGAGTTCAAATTCCGCTGAGGTCAACTTTGCCTTTCATCCTTTCAGGGTCGATTAAATAAGTACCAGTTACGCACCGGGGTCGATATAATCGACTTAATCCGTTTGTCTGTCCTTGTTTGTCCTCTCTGTGTTTAGCCCCTTGTGGGTAGTAAAGAAATAGGATATTCCATTCCCCACAGCAATTTTTCTGTATTCTTTCTGCCACTTTTTTCATATAATATATTTCTTGCCAACACAGATCACCTGAAAAACAGGTGTATTGCAGCACTAGCTCATTATGAAGCAATTAATGGAAAATTCTGATATTATGGGTCTGCTGAAGTTAACCTGAGCGGTGAAAATAAGATAAGAGCACCTTCACTGAGAGGTAACACTTCAAAACATTTTTATCTGATGTTTCACACTGTATCTTATGCTTCCTGTAGTTTTCTCTTACACAAATGTAGATGATGTGAACATATATGAACATATGCTTGTTTAAATTCCTAACTCTAATTACTATATCTACATATTTTAATTAGATTTAGGCGCAGGAGTGGCTGTGTGGTAAGTATAGGTGCAGGAGTGGCTGTGTGGTACGTAGCTTGCTTACCAACAACATGGTTCTGGGTTCAGTCCCACTGCATAGCACCTTGGGCAAGTGTCTTCTACTATAGCCTCGGGCCAGCCAAAGCCTTGTGAGTGGATTTGGTAGACGGAAACTGAAAGAAGCCTGTCGGATATATGTGTGTGTGTATATATATATATATGTATGTGTGTCTGTGCTTGTCCCCCCAACATCACTTGACAACCAATGCTGGTGTGTTTATGTCCTCGTCACTTAGCAGTTCGGCAAGAGAGACCAATAGAATAAGTACTAGGCTTACAAAGAATAAGTCCTGAAGTCAATTTGCTCAACTAAAGGCAGTGCTCCAGCATGGCCGCAGTCAAATGACTGAAACAAATTAAAGAAAAGTCACAGAATTGATGAAGGCAACAAATTATACTTACTATATTCTTGAACCATAAACGTTGAACTCTTTTCTTTAAGTAACTAAAACAAAAATACCTTATAAATTAATAAGAAAACTAATAAATACATACATATATGTGCTAACTGTTAAAGCAATCTACTTTTTTCTAAATAACAGATTGATTTGTTAAGTTCTTTCATAAGCCTTGGTTTCCATGTACATTGAGGAAGACAGCATTGGGGTTTTTTTTTTTTTTTTCCAACTGAGAACTCTTTTATAGCAAGTCAGGGTAGATTTTGGCCCTTTTGAAAACCAGTTAATATTTAAACTGACCGTATCTGGCCCAAATATTTTATATGTTTTATGTTAAAACTGGCTAGATCCAGCCTCTCACACGTACCCTGTACTGTCAACCTAAAAATATACACCCACATCACTGAAATCTTGACACTACAAGAAAATACATGATTGATCAAAACAATGTACATAAACATTACATTTGACAGAATAATCTGAATAGTGAAGGGTTAAAATGGACTACTGTATAATAAAATATTGGGTTGTCCAGAAAGTTCATACCAGTTTTTAAAGGAAATAAAATGGTCAATAATTGCTCACCATTACATTTTTAATCAACCAAATATGAACCATTTTGTTGCACAATGTGTCTCCATCTTTCCTTTAACTTGAAAATACCCTCTTCCAAGAATTGTGGTGGTTTCATGGCAAAGAATTCATCAAGGTATCTTTTTACGTCATCCAAGGAATTGAAATTTTTACTATTAAGACTATTCTGCAGAGACCTGAATAAGTGGAAATCTGAAGGAGCAATATCTGGTGAATATGGAAGGCGGGGTAACACATCCCAGCCGAGCTGCAGCAAATTTTGTCTGGTTCCCAAAGAATCAAGTGCCGAAAATGATCTTTCTTATCTTCCACTTTAAAGGGTTACAGAATTAACACAGGTTATAGGAACATAAATCTTCTTCCATGAAAAGATAGCTTAAACTGGGCTCTAAATGGAGGCATAGTCAAATCCTATTTTATGGACTCAACCATATTCTAAAATAAGTCGAAAGGTAAGCTACTATAAATCGGCATGTACTTTCCAGACAACCCAATACATTATATGCATTTCTCTTTCAATTACTATTAAAAAAATGTATTTATTTCTAAGATATATTCCATTATTCTTTAACTCTTTAGCATTTAGACCAAACATATCCAGCCAAAATATTCTACCTGTTTTATGTTCAAACCAGCCAGAGCCCCTTACACTTACCCTACAATTTCATTCTAAAAATGAGCAATCATTGAAAACTCAAAGCTATGAGATAATTCATGATAAATTCAAAACAATATTAATCTATATATATAAAACTGAGAATGTATGTCTGTCTGTCTGCGTGCATCACTAAAATTCGAGACCTACCCAACCAATTTCATTCAAATTTTATACATGCATACATATATGTATATATATATGTATATATATATATTATATATATATATATATATATATATATATATATATATATAAATAATAGAGAGAGAGAGAGAGAGAGAGAGAGAGAGATTTATATGTATATAAATGTATATATATGTATATGTGTATATATATATATATGTATGAGTATATATATATATAGATTTGTGGAGGCGCAATGGCCCAGTGGTTAGGGTAGCAGACTCATGGTTGTAGGATTGCGGTTTCGATTCCTGGACCGGGTGTTGTGAGTGTTTATTGAGTAAAAACACTTAAAGCTCCACGAGTCTCTGGCAGGGGGCAGTGGCGAACCATCCTGTACTCTTCGCCACAATTTTCTCTCTCTCTTTCTTCTGTTCACCTGCTCGCTTAGCCAGCGGGATGGCATCATTTGAAGGCTAAAACAATGCGAAGCGCATTGTGACCAGTGATGTGTACCCCCACCATCACTTCACTATCGATTTTCTGTGTTTACATCCCCATAACTTAGCTGTTTGGCAAAACACACTGATAGAATAAGCACTAGGCTTACAATGAAGAAATCCCACGGTAAATTTCTTTGAGTAACAGTGGTGCTCCAGCATGGCTGGATTCACATGACTGAAACAAGTGAAACAATAAAAAATATGCCATTTTAGTCCTGAACAACACCAGGTGTCTCTGCTAGTAATAAATAAGAATTATACTTGACTGTGCTAAAGTGTTGAATTTCATATCAAGAAAAGCAAACCTTTCTGTTTCAATAAATGATAACGCATGTTATATGTTTTCCTGTTTTTAAAAAGATATCATTATATTTAATTCCAACCAAAATTTTTCACCCAGTTTTATTAAACAGACTTGTTTACTAAATGAAACTTTTTTTTTTTGACTGACCCATTTAACTTTATTTAAGTAAATATATTTAAACCAAAAATTTTATCTTTGAAAAGAGAGTCTATCATATTTTTTTAGTTGTAAAATGAAATTCAGAAAACTGAGTGTTGCATTTAATACTAGATAGAGAGAAAACAATATCATCATCATCATCATTAACATTGTTGTTGTTGTTGGTGGTGGTGGTGGTGTTGTTGTTAGTAATTGTTTTAAACTCCAATTAATCTATATATATATATAAAACTGAGAATGTCTGTCTGTCTGCTTGCGTGCATTACTAAAATCCGATGCTTCTTGGATTAGATTTTCTACGAGATAGATTTCCTATGGTCAGATGCCCTTCCTGTCCCCAACACTCACCTGTTTCCAAGCAAGATAATATTTTTCCCTTGGGCATAATGACACCACTTGCGTATGTACAGTAGCTCTCGTTTGTAACTAACATGTAATGCCAAGACAAAGAGACACAAATACACACACTCACACACACACACACACACACACACACACACACACACACATATATATATATACATATGTATATATATATATATGCATATATATATATATGTGCATATATATATATATGCATACAAACACACACACTCATGCATGCGCACATAAATATGTATATATGCATGTGTATGCTTGTGCGTATGCATCCATACATATATATATATATATATATATATATATATATATACACCACATATATATATATATTTATATACACACACACATATATATATATATTATATATATATATATATATATATATATATATATATATACACACACATATATAGGCACAGGTATGGTTGTGTGGTAAGAAGCTTGCTTCCCAACCACATGGCCTGGGTTCAGTCCCACTGCAAGGCATCTTGGGCAAGTGTCTACTACTTGACAACTGATGGTGGTGTGTTTATGTCACCATAACTTAGCAGTTCAGCAAAATAGACCAATATAATAAGTACTAGGCTTACAAAGAACAAGTCAACCCTTTGAAGAAGTGCTCCAGTATGGTCACAATCAAATGACTGAAATGTGCAAAAGAAGAATATATATATGATGGGCTTCTTTCAGTTTCTATATAACATGTCCACTTGCAAGACTCTTTTTTTTATCAGCTTGGGCTAAGAATTGACGACACTAGCCCAAAGTGTAATGCAGTGAGATTGAACCCAAAACCATGTGGCTAGGAAGCAAACTTTTCAACCACACATCTGGGTGTCTGAAATCACATTGTTTTGAAATAATTGAATGAAGAGACATTTACATAGACTCTCTATGTAAATACATAGAATACATCTATGTAATTTGTATGCTATACATGATTATAACTGATTAGAAATTTTAAGATCTTTGTAATAAGTAAGCAACTAAAAAAATAAATAAATATGTTCAGTCCCAAGACTAAAGCCTTGAGAGTGAATTTGGTAGACAGAAACTGAAAGAAGCCCGTTGTATATATGTATATATATATATATATATTTATACATATATACATATATATATATGTAATGTATGTGTGTGTGTGTGTCTGTGTGTCTGTTTGTCCCCCCTCCCAACATCACTTGACAACCGATGCTGGTGTGTTTATGTCCCTGTAACTTAGCAGTTCAGCAAAAGAGACCAATAGAATAAGTACTAGGCTTATAAAGAATAAGTCCTAGGGTCAATTTGCTTGACTAAAGGCAGTGCTCCAACATGGCCACAGTCAAATGACTGAAACAAGTAAAAAAGTAAAAGAGACTACATAATAGTTTCTCAGATATCAGGATAACTTTAACTACTGGTCCCTTCTAACCTCCATCATCCCTATGCTAACCACAATGCCCAATTTTTTCCTCTTAGAAACATCACCTCTCAGGAATTTTTGTTCCATCAATTTTCTTGTAATCATTAAATCAAAAACCTTTTAAGGTAAACATAATCACATTCAGTCATACTAGTTAACGTCATGGACATGGCTTTCCTTCCTCCTCATGTAGCCATAGTAACTTTATAGAAAAACACATCATGTATATTCTGTTTGGAATAAATGAATCCTATATTCTTTTATGAGTAGCTCTGTTTTTACGTAAGCTTCCTCAATGTTAAGTGGGATTTTTTTTTTAAATTCTAATTCAACTATTTTGCATAAAGCATCATTATTTCATGCATAAAATTATTTAATGAAAAGGAAAATGAAAGAATTTTTAATTTTGCGACCAATTTGATTAACTCAAATCAAATAAAAATACAGTTCCATTATTCTTAGATTGTGTTCTGTTGGTGAATATATTTTATTAAAATATATTAATTTCAATTAGTTTCAACAAGTTCATTTCAAACATTGACTTAAAATTTGCCGTTGTTAAAATATTTTAAATAAGGTAGTTATTTCAAGCATGAAACCTCTATCTTCCTTCTTAAAATTGTGTTCATAGTCAAAATATTCTGATCTGAACCTTCTAGCTCTGAGGGAGTGTTCAGGAAATACAGAATCTCATTTTCATTGTGGTAATAATTCATAAAAAGCTCTGATGAAAAGCTGAAATAAGAGACTCTTGCCACCCAGCTTTAAAATATTCCTGAAGAGATTACTAAAGACTTACCTCCCACACATATTAGATACTGAAGCCATCTCCCACTCCCATCCAACAATATTTCTCATCATCTAGGAAGTACTCATATTTCACTAACAATGTAATTCTGAGAATTGTAAAATATTACTACTTCCATGTTTTCAAATGTTTTAGATGGTGATTCCAAGTTCAAATAGTTTTCTTTTTCTGTAAAACAGATTGATCCATTAAGTTCTCTAATAAACCCTGCTTTTATATTCTTTTCTACTCTAGGCACAAAGCCTGAAATTTTGTGGGGGAAAGAGTCAGTTGATTAGATCAACCCCAGTATGCAACTGGTACTTAATTTATCGACCCCGAAAAAATAAAAGGCAAAGTCGACCCTGGTAGAATTTGAACTCAGAATGTAAAGACTGATGAAATACTGCTAAGCATTTCACCCAATAGCCTAACATTTCTGCCAACTCGTCACCTTCCCTGCTTTTATATTCAATGACAAAGTCAGTATTTCAATTGAGTTAGAACTCATTTACACATTCACATTGTTCATTTTCCCTCCAGCCATGAATTGACTGAGTTGTTAGAGCAGTGAATAGAATGCCTCGTGCTAATTATTCTGGCTGTCTGCACTCTGAGTTCAAATTCTGCTGCCATCAACTTTGCCTTTTATTCTTTCAGGAACAGTAAAACTGAAACAATCTAGTGCAGTGTATTGTCAGAACTATTAGAGAGTCAGCCAACATGCCCTGTGATAGCTGTTTCAGCTTTTTGCATGGTTTGTTCCTTCTCAAGCCATGCCTGGCTCATAAGGGCTGGTTTCCCGGTTTCCTTGGTGCATGGGTTCCCCACCTGGATGGGACGCCAGTTCGTCACAGGTGAGCTGTAAGATGTAGGAGGAAAGAGTGAGAGAAAGATGTGGCAAAAGAGTCAGCAGAAGTTCGCCATTATCTTCTGCCTGAGCTGCATGGAGCTTAGGTGTTTCGCTCATAAACACACACATCGCCCAGTCTGAGATTCAAACCCGCGATCCCTCGACCGCAAGTCCACTGCTCTAATCACTAGGCCATGTGCCTCTACCAGCTTTTTGCATTCTGACAACAACACCTGAGACAACACTGATGACAAGCTGTATCAGCCTCATTAGTAGTCTTTCCTTTGGATGAACACACGTGGAATGGAGATAGGAGACATGCATATATGAGCAACTCCCAGTTTCCCTGAAAAAGCGTTGCTAGTCCTGCACATACATGTTCAGATACATGACCAGCCTGACTGATGGAGAATTTGATAAGTGAACTAACTCATTTACAGCAGATCAGGGTAGAATTTTCTTGCCATTGAAGCAAGGAATATAAAGATTTTATTTTTTAAGTTACCTACAAATTAGTTTCAAATTTTGGCACAATGCCAGCAATTTCAGGGGAGGGGGTAAGTCTATTACATCAATCCCACTGCATGGTTTGCACTTATTTTGTGGTGTTAGTGGTGTTATGGGCTGTGATGAGCTATGTGGTGTTGGTGGAGAGGATTGCAGAGGAGGTAGATGGAAGTGAAGACTGCAAGGGCCTGAGGCACAGCCACGGAGCATGCGTGGGCAGGAAGCACGTATGGGAGTTCGAGCAGAGACGGCAGTATGGAAGGACGTGTTTATTTCTTGACAGTGATCGCTCATCCCACCTAGGTCAACATGTAAGGTCTTTGCATTTCTTTCTCCCATTTGCTTCTTTTTCCGTTGTCTTCTTCCTCCATCACACTACAAGCTATTTCGGCCCATAACACCACATATTTTATCATCCCTGAAAACTTGAAAGGCAAAGTTGACACCGGTGGAATTTGAACTCAGAATGTAAGGACAGACAAAATGCTGCTAAGTATTTTGACCATCATGCTAATGATTCTGTCAGCTCACCATCTTTGAGTTACCAATAAATTAGTAAATGCATAAGATGTTTTTGTAATGTTATTATTATTGTTTGTAACCAAATAGAAAAGTACATCATGAAATTCTTTTTTTTTTAGAAACATCATCATCATCATCATTTAACAGATGTAAAACGATAATGATGATGATGATGATGATGACGACGATGATGATGATGAGGATGATGATGATGTTGATGATGTTCTTGTAATCTAAAAAAAGAATTTCATGATGTGCTTTTCTGTATGGTTACTATGGTTACATGAGGAGGAAGGAGAGCTGTGCCTATAACCTTCACTGCACCTCAAAGATTGATATGACTGAATGTGAGTATGCTTACCTTACTCTTTTACTCATTTTAGTCATTCGACTGTGGTCATGCTGGAGCATCGCCTTTAGTCAAGCAAATCAACCCCACAACTTATTCTTTGGAAGCCTAGTACTTATTCTATCGGTCACTTTTGCCGAATCGCTAAGTAACGGGGATGCAAGCACACCACCATCAGTTGTTAAGCGATGTTGGGGGGACAAACACAGACACACAAACATATACACACACATACATATATATATATATGTATATATATATATACATATATATATATATGATGGGCTTCTTTCAGTTTCCGTCTACCAAATCCACTCACAAGGCTTTGGTCGACCCAAGGCTTTAGTAGAAGACACTTGCCCAAGGTGCCACACAGTGGGAATGAACCCAGAACCATGTGGTTGGTAAGCAAGCTACTTACCACACAGCCACTCCTTAAAGACTTTTTGATTTAATGATTACAAGAAAATTATGGAAGAAAAATTCCTGAGAGGTGGCATTTCTAAGAAGGAAGGATTGGGTATTGTGGTTAGCATAGGGATGATGGAGATTAGAAGGGACCAGTAATTAAGGTTATGAAACATCCTCTTTCTTCTGCTAGCCCCACCTACTCTCCCTATCTTGTAACTTTCATCAAACTTCCTCTCTGCTCTGAGGGAGTGTAGAGGAAATACATGTTCTCATTCTTGTTATAGCAAGGTTCATGAAAACTTTAATCTAAAGGTGAAATAAGATCTCCATGTAACTCAGGATTAATGTTCCAAAAAAGATTTGAGAAAATTTAGAAAAATATTTCCCATATTATTCAACAACTTTTCTTATATTAAGGAAATACTCAGGTTTTCTTAACAGTATTGACAGTGAACTGTGAATACCCTTTCTGTATAATATAATAATATTATACAAATAATAGACTGATTTGTCAAGTTCTTTAATTAGCCTAAGTTTTGAGAAAAAGAAACAATTTAGCATAACATCTTTGCAACCCCACTGGCAGAGATAAATGCTAGAAATCAACAGAAATTATCCAGTTATGTTTATTCTTTATTATTTACTAATCTAAGCACAAGGCCTGAAATTTTTGGGGTGGGGACCATTCGATTAATTTATCAACCCCAAAAAGACAAAAGGTAAAGTCAACATTAGCAGAATTTGAACTCAGATGGGCTACAGCAAAAAAACATTTCCCTAAAACTCGTCCCATTTCCCCAGTCACCCTGCAAAGCCATTAAAAAATCAATAGAAGTGACTTTTTTGTGAATTTTCTATCCAAAACCCAATCAAAATGCCCGAAACTTGATACGCCAATTGAATGCCAGCTAGCTGTATGTGATTGGTCGGAGATTTGGATAGTACTCGCGTGTATGTGTGCATGCACACAGCTGTATATGCATGCACTAGCACTATGACCTGGCAATGCCGGGTCATAGTGCTAGTAATAATAATAATAATAATAATAATAATAATAATAATAATAATAATAATAGGGTAATATAAATAAAATGGAAAATGTTTGGTGCATGAATTTTGGCCCACCATGTATTTTGAAGGAGAAATAAGAGAAAAGTTTATTTACCTCAACATTTCTTCCAAGATATTTCACAGAAACAGTCCAAAGACCAAACGGGGCTGATGAGTTCAAGAAATAAGCTAATCTTAAATATGGAGAAGTTTCATAAAAAATATCCGAATAAACTTCAGTATTGGATGGGTCCTGAAAATAGATATTTAAAAAATAAAATAGAAATTCCAAAACATATATTTTTGGGGAAAGTTTTATATCACACTTTCATATAATTTAGACAAAATAATTTATTCTTTTCCATTTTGGGATTTGGTTTGCAAGATTCTTTATATGAGTTTGTGTGTTGAAGCATATTCTGTTGTGTCAGGGGAGAGTCATTTTCTTTTTGTGCCTTATAATGTAACACACTCACTGGTAAAATTTCCACTTGTTCCTTATTTTTATTTTCCTAACATTTTCATTGCGTTTTGCAACCTTTTCAATAGTTTTGACTCTTGAAAGACTATTGAAAAGGTTGCAAGACACAACGAAAATGTTAGGAAAATAGAAATAAGAAATAACTGGAAATTTTACCAGTGAGTGTATTACATTATAAGGCACAAAAAGAAAATGACTCTCCCCAGACACAGCAGAATTTATTCTTTGTGATATTTTTATATATTATATTTGTATGATAAACATTTAACTGAGAAATATAGACTGGCTAAGACAAATAATGCTGTCTTAATTGTGCAAAACTGAAATATAAGGAAGTTAAGGATGAAATGTATCATTTGCTCGTTGAAATGCTTGAGATAACTGAGTCTTTCTTGACATCAAAAGGTACCAAAAATTCATAATTATGGTGCCAGTGATTTATCCTTTATCTTTTACTTATTTCAGGTATTGGACTGTAGCCATGCTGGGGCACTGCTAAGTTACAATGACATAAACAAACCAACACCAGTTGTCAAACAGTGTGTGGGACTAATACAAACTTTCTCTCTCACTCACACACACACACACACACACGTGTATAACAGGCTTCCACACAGTTTCTATCAACCAATTTCACTCACAAAGCATTGGTCAATCTAGGGCTATAGTACAAGACACTTGCCCAAAGTGCCCTGCAGTGAGACTGAACCTAAAACCATGTGATTGCAAAGCAAGCTTCTTAACCACACAGCTATGCCTGTACTTAGTTACTAAAAACTAATTTCATTTTTTTTTTTAAATCCATTTTGATTACATAACTGAATAACTACATAACCATTCCAGCTAAATTTGATGTCATCCGAAATCTTATCACATTTTCCATATTTTTTGAAAGCTTGAAAACATATGTTATTTAGAATTTCAATCTTCCATCGCCATTTCTGAATGCTTTAACTTACACCTATTCCTCTAGGCACTACATGTCATCTGTCACATCAAATTTTAAAAATCATGAATAAACTGTGTTTGTGACCTCAACCAGTGTTTCCCATGGTAAGGGACAAGGAATGGGGTGTTGCAAAGACTGAAAAGGAATTGTATAAATTACTATCTTTAATAATCTTCAGAAGTATATAGATGCAAAATTTATTTTATCTTCTCATTAATAATTGGCAGGGATAGGCAAAGTATTTCCTTAATATTTTAGCTGGGTGGGGGCTAGTATTCATTAGTTTGAGGATCACTGGCCAAAACTCCCTCAATCACATGACAACATTTTTTAACACTTTAGCATTTAAATCAGTCATATCTGCCCCAAATATTCTCCGTTCTATGTTCAAACTAGCCAAATTTGGCCTCTCATGCCTACCCTACAATGTAATTCTAAAAACAGTCAATTCCTAGGTCCCTTAGTGACCACTAGCATATACAGCATGGAACTCCATCACGTCTTCACCATATCAACAAATGCTAGACAGTTGTCTCACTAATGAGACAACAACAGCAGTATTTCTTCCTGAAACAAAGCTGATTTGTACCTTGTAAAGGTTAATCCTGTCCTTAGTTATGCTAAGTAATTCTGACTTGTGCATGTGTTCTGTGTTGTTTTTCTTGGAAAAAGAAGAAGTAATGTCAGCAGTTCATTGTCCAAGAATTTAAATTGCATAGGCCACATCAAATAAAAATGTAAAAAGTTAACATTTCAGACAAAACTCAATTGACAATTGCCCAAAATAACAAACAACATTAGAAACTAATTTAGAATAGTTACCTTCAAAGTTACTTGCACATGGTACTTGTTAATATGCATTGTTTCATTTAAAAGGAATACACGTATTGTTACTGAAAAAAGAAAGAGAGAATAATTAAGTTGAATTCTTATGCTCTTTTCTTTATAGTACACAAATATATGAGTTTCACTTGCAAAAACGTTGTTTAAAGTTACTTGTATCTTATAACGAGGATTTTTAACATAAATATCAGTCCCCAAAATTGAATTGAAAGCACATTATATAACAACAATACTTCATGAGAATTTTATCAACCTCCCAAAACATAAAAGATGAAGTTGACTCTCAACAGCATTTTAACCTCTTACTATGACATTACTAAAAAGCTGCAGTGAGATATTTAGTTACATCCTACTGCATTCTAAATCCAAATTTTATTAAAGCTAACTTTTGTTAGTCTTCCATTCAGAATAAATAAATGTTATAATCAGGTTGACTTAATTCGCTGTCCCAAGTTATGACCTCTACTTATCTCACAAGTTCTCTCAAATCAAATATTCAAATTCCCTTTTGGGGTACTTTTGTATTTTTATTTTATTTTATTTATTTATTTTTTTATTATATATATATATATATTTTTTTTTTTGGCTAGTTAAAATGATACTCTCAACAAATGTTGTGTTGAATAAATTTAAAAGAGAGCAATTTACATTTTTATTTGGGGGTTTTTTCTGCATATACTTTTTCTGTTAATGAAAAAAAAATCCCCAAACATCATCCTGCATCTTATTACTGAAAGACAAGTTGTAGAATAAAGGTTAACAGCTGATTTCAGTCCTCAGTAGAATTCCATTAAGTAATATAAACCTACAGTTAGTATTCACTTGTAATAAATTTATCCCAGAAAGTATAATTATCATGTTTATTAGTTTTGTTATATGTTGGATATTATCCAGTAAGAAGGGTTTACCAACAATGGTAATATCTTTTGTTTGGTGATGTTTCACACACATCATATATAGACAGACAGAAGCATCACAGAAATGGACACCATCTTTTATCTGTCAGTTTAGCGATTCAGCTGGTAAGAAACACTATACAACCATTTGCAACTATGCACAGAAGACAAACACACAGCAGTAATCAGTATTCAAAACCCTGTCAGTTCAGTAATGAGCAAAGGTCACAGTGCATCGAGTTTCCATATTTGGTGGTGAATGTCCTTATTAGGTGATCTTGGCCCATATTTCAGCCAGTCATTATTCTAATATATTTGTGAATTGTAAAGATTAATGGAAAAGTCTAAGCAGTTTCACAAAGAAATCATGGTTGGCAGAGGATTCACAGAGATTTTCTTGGTTAGCTGATAGCTTTGCCACTCCAGCCTCATGTTAAAAGGATCACCTCTTGCCGAGCACAAATGCATATCACTTTCACCTCTTGCCAAGCATACATTCTTACACACACACTAGCTACTGGTATTGTAAATTAATTGTAACATCAATTTGTAAATAAACATGCTAATATGATCTGAATATTGTAGTTGGTTTTATTTGGAAGCAGCATGCAGTCAGACCAAATAATCCAGCTTCCACCTAACTACAATCACAAATTAAAAGCTATGAATTGTTAAATATGCCAAGCTATATGGCAATCAGACAACTAAGTGACAATAAGAACCATCACCAACATAAAAAAGTTATTCATAAATGGAAAAAACAGCTGGAGACATTAAATAAAATGAGAATGAAAATATGTGGATTTGCCATAAAGAAGCAAAATTTCTACATATGAAGGAAACCACACAAATTATAGACAGACAATCAATGAAGTTTGGGATATACAGTCTCAACAAAGATGACGATGGATAATGTTGGAGATAAGGAGACTGGCAGACAAGAGAAATATACCAGCAACTGAGATTCTTAAATCTTCATTTTGGTGCTACAGTTTCATGAAAAAGCATAACTTAAGCAGATGTCTGAAGGTTATGAAGAAACAATCTTTGAGTTTTACAAATATGTGTTTGACTACAGGATGGAAACAAATTATGAGCTAGGGCAAATAAGAAAAAATGTGAAATGCCACTGTTGAAAATATAAAGGAGCAGGAGAACAGATGATGGCTATAAAAGCAATTGGTCATGTTATGGCTGTGTGGTTAAGAAGCTTGCTTTGCAACATTGTGGTTTTGGGATCAATCCCACTGTGTGGCACCTAGGGTAAGTGTCTTCTACTGTAGCCCTAGGCTGACTAATACTTTGCGAGAAAATTTGGTAGACTGAAACTGTGTGGAAGCCTGACTATGTGCGCGTGAGTGAGTGAGTGTGTGTGTGTGTGTATGTGTGTTCCCCACTGCTTGACAACTGGTGTTGGGCTTTTTTTTTTTACTTAACAGCTCAACAAAAGAAAACTATTGAATAATTACCACCCTTTAAAAAAAAGTTGTCCTGGGATCAAATTATTCAACTAAACCTTTCAAGATAGTGCCCCAGCATGGCCACAGTCAAATGACTGAAACAAGTTAAAGATAAAAGATAAGAATCCCATTTTACTGCTGCTTTGGTTTAATGTGCTGACTCCACAAAATCCCCACATTTATTAACTTGGAAAATATGGAAAATATGGAAAATACCCCAACCGATGTTCTTGTTTACATTCTGTTCTACCTCTTTCATTTGGCTCCTGGCTAAAAGGAACACTTCATATATGGTATGTCTCTGAGCGACTACACAACTTTCATCTTCTCTACTTGTCTAAATTCTTTTACTCTTTCTCTCTCTCCTTCTTTCATCTGTTCTCCTAGCAGTCAACAAAAGATGAATTTAACTACCTACAGAATCGAAACCAGAATGGCAAATAATCTGTGTATAACAACAACATGAAGAAACTGTAGTGATGCCATCTTGGAAATCTCCAGCATGCATGCGCAGGGTTGGAATCTTCCGGAAGGCCTGCAGGAAGTTCCCTCATGCGCATGCACAGAAAACTAGCAGCAGCAAAATTCTCTTGTATCTTTCTCTTGGACGCCAGCAGCTGAACAATACAGATGTGTGTTTAGCAGCTCTCTCGAGCTTCTACCTCGTGGGGCCTCCCCACTATGCTTGAGCTGGCAGGATTGACTCACTCCATTTGACTACTGCCGATAAGCTCCTAAGTTGCCGATTCGCCCAGAAGAAGGAAATGTTTATATTGCGAATCAAAGAATAAATATTTATAGTGCTGAAGTTAACGGAAGATCTTCACTCTTTCTTCAATTAATATTTAATGTAAAGGATGCAAGCAGCACCCATCCAGTGCAGGAATCTCTCATCCTGTTACAAAACTACATCTTACAGCGTAACGATGACAATAAAAATAAAAGGTCATTTCAACTAATTCTATTTCTTCTCACTTATTTGCTTTCCCTAACCACCGTTTGCAACCAGTATTGGTGTGTCTACATCCCCGTAACTTAGTGGTTCGACAAAAGAGACCGATAAAATAAGTACCATACTTTTTAAAAAATAGGTCCTGGGATCGATTTGTTTGACTAAAATTATTCAAAGTGGTGCCCCAGCATGGCCGCAGTATAATAACTCGATGGGAGTTGAACTCAGAGCGAAGCGATTTGAAACAAACAGTGCAAGAAATTTTGTCCAACATTTAACTGGTACTACCAATTCACCGTCCTCTTTTCAAATTTTGGTACAAGGCCAGCAGTTTAAGGGGAGGGAGATAAGTCGACTACATCGACCCCAGTGTTTAAATGGTACTTACTTTATCGACCCCGAACGGATGAAAAGACAAAGTCGACGTCGGCAAAATTTGAACTCAGTATGTAAAAATGGATGACATTCCGCCAAGCATTTGTCCGGTGTGCTAACAATTCTACACCTTCGTAAGTAAATCTCTATGTATATAAAGCTGAAGTTGTCTGTGTATGGCAGGTTTGGTAGCCTTCAACTAACACTATCTCCTCCGAGACCCTGCGGCGCAAGTTGACCAAAATTGAGAGTATGATAGAAGATTCAAATCGGACCGTGTTAACCAAAATTTATTTACATCAAAAAGGTGCTTCTTTTCTATGAAAGTCCCTAGTTTTTACGATTTTTTTTACTGCTATTTCGCCATTTTTTTTGGTGTATTTCAACCAGAAAAATGTTCACTTAATGTTTCTGTTCACAAGTTACATAATGCAAAATTTTTACTTTTCAAAAATTCCAATTCTAAAGCACTATCCGATCGTGGCCGTTTGCCAGCCTCGTCTGGCACCTGTGCCGGTGGCACGTAAAAAGCACCCACTACACTCATGGAGTGGTTGGCGTTCGGAAGGGCGTCCAGCCGTAGAAACATTGCCAGATCAGACTGGGCCTGGTGCAGCCTTCTGGCTTCCCAGACCCCAGTTGAACCGTCCAACCCATGCCAGCATGGAAAGCGGACGCTAAACGATGATGATGATGATGAGATGGTCGAAACAAACCCGAGCAACGCCGGGCGATACTGATAGTATTATTAAAAGACTAAAAATAGCTAAGCTGAAGATGAACAATGCAAGTATTTATGGTTATACAGATAAGTTTTTCTGACCATTAACTCGCCCGACAGGCATAGCTGTCGTTATATTAAAATATCGGCGAAGTTTCGCATGTCGTAGCACAGATTTCCGTCGATTTCCGTAAAAAACTTTTATTTTTTTACATAAGTAATGAGAGCGAAAGAGACTAAGAGGAAGCGATTTTACAATGAGAAGGTTTCTCTTTGAAATCGGCCTGTGTGTGTTTGATGGGGTGTGGGAGACAGACAGTATGTTGTGTAAGTGAAGTGCTTCTGTTAGTGTGTGCGAAGAGACAGAGAGAGTAATGTGTGAAAGAGAGAGATAACTGATTTTTTACTCGGTGTATGTGTATATGTATGTATGCATGTATGTGTGTGTGTGTATGTATCTATGTATGTGTGTGTGTGTATGTGTGTGTGTGTATGTGTGTGTGTATGTATGTATGTATGGACGATTCATCGTAATTTTTTACTCGGTGTATGTGTATATGTATGTCTGCATGTATGTGTGTGTGTGTATGTTATGTATCTATGTATGTGTGTATGTGTATGTATGTATGTGTGTATGTATGTATGGTCGATTCAGTGTAATTTTTTACTCGGTGTATGTGTATATGTATGTCTGCATGTATGTGTGTGTGTGTATGTATCTATGTGTGTGTGTGTAAGTATGTGTGTGTGTATGTATGTGTGTGTGTGTATGTATCTATGTATGTGTGTGTGTGTATGTATGTATGTATGGCCGATTCATAGTAATTTTTTACTCGGTGTATGTGTATATGTATGTCTGTCTCTTCACACACACTAACAGAAGCACTTCACTTACACAACATACTGTCTGTCTCCCACACCCCATCAAACACACACAGGCCGACTTCAAAGTGAAACCTTCTCGTCGTAAAATCGCTTCCTCTTAGTCTCTTTCGCTCTCATTACTTATGTAAAAAAATAAAAGTTTTTTACGGAAATCGACGGAAATCTGTGCTACTACAACCGAAACTATACCGAAACTATGCCAAAATATCATATAAATAGGTTGAGGCAACAAACCAATTATGTGGAAGTCCCTACACACAAGAGTTGCATTAATAGTAAGAGTAGCGATGAATAGTTTGAGAAAACTGCTGCTTTGTTCTAAAATTATTGCTTTTGATAAGAAATCTACTACGATAGTATGACGATATAGGAAAAGGAGAGAAAACAATTTACTGATGTAATGATCACGCAACATATGTTTTAAAAAAATCAAAATATTAAGTGTAAACAGTCTATTCTAAATACTAACGACAGATATCCAGTCAAAAAAATATGTAATTGCGTATGAAGATTATTTGCACTATAGGGAGAGTTATAAAATTAAAGAATAAGCTGCATTTGAAATGGGGGTGAAGGGTGTAAGGAGCAATGGTTTTTGATTTATATATAAGGTCAACAATTATGGAGAGAGATTAGTCGATATAGCTGACCCCAGAAATTTAATTAGTATATTTTATCTTTTACTTGTTTCAGTCATGAAACTGCAGCTATGCTGGGATACCACATTAAAGCAGTTTTTATGGAACAGATCGACTCTAGTAGTTTTTATTTCTTTAATTTTTTTCCTATTTTTTTTTAAGACCGGTAATTATACTATCGGTCTATGTTGCCAAACTGTTAAGTTACGGACACGTAAAACAAGCCAAAACTGGTTGTGAAACAGTGACGGGTACGACAAGTACACATGCACACAGCAATACACAAAATACAAAACGCTAAGTTACGGGAACGTAAACACACCAGCATCGGTTGCCAAGCGATGTTGGGGGACACACACACAAACATATACACACACATACATATATATAGATATATACGACAGGCTTCTTTCAGTTTCTGTCTACCAAATCCACTCACAATGCTTTGGTCGGCCCCAGGCTATAGTAGAAGACACTTGCCCAAAGTGTCACTCAGTGGGACTGAACCCAGAACCATGTGGTTGGTAAGCAAGCTACTTACCACACAGCCGCTCCTGCACCTCTAGTAGAAATGACTTGCTCAAGATGCCTGAGAATTAAGTTAAAAGTATGCATATCTACGGAATACTCAACCGCTTTGCATGTTAATTCAATGACTAGGCTGTCCATGTGATCAAACAGCTGAATACTCATACATCAATAGTGTATGTGAATAGTGATGTGAAAGTTCACCAGATGTAAAATGTTTGTGAAGAAAGCTTGCATGTCAGTCATATGGTTTTATGATGTAATCTGGAATGTTTGTGTGTGCATCTGCAGCTCCCTTACACGCATTATGAGCACTGTTTATGATTTCTAGAGAACCAGCAATTTTTTATATCTTAAGTATTGCCTGTCCCACAAGTGAGTCACTTGTGTTGCGTAGTTGTTATAACTGGCACTCCGTCGGTTACGATGACGAGGGTTCTAGTTGATCCAATCAATGGAACAGCCTGCTTGTGAAATTAACTTGCAAGTGGCTGAGCACTCCACAGATATGTGTGCCCTTAACGTGGTTTTCAGGGAGATTCGGCGTGACACAGAATGTGACAAGGCTAGCCTTTTGAAATACAGGTACAACTCATTTTTGTCAGCTGAGTGGACTGGAGCAATGTGAAATAAGGCGTCTTGCTCAAAGGCACAATGTGCCACCATGGATCGAACTCACACCCTTACGATCGTGTTTAAGAAGTTCGTTTTGTAATCATGATGTTCTGGGTTCAATCATACTGCGTAGCATCTGGAGCAAATATCTTTTATCATAGCCTTGGATCATTCCAAGCTTTGTAAATGAAATTTGGTGGACAGAAACTGTATGGAAGTCCTTCGGATGGTTTTACTTGTAGTCCAACCTTGCCAAACACTGTCACACTGATTCTGATCGAGGATTATGTTTGTGGTACACATGTCCGTGGAATACTCAACTAACATACAAGATGATATATAATGAATAGATAGGTCCATAGATTGAACAAATGAATACTCATTCATCGTCGAAATGGAAGTTCATTTATTTACAGCTTACAACCTAGATTGTGAAGCCCTGCTATTTGAAGGGACTGAGACTTTAAATAGGTGTAGACATAAGAAGGAATTGTGTCTTAGCATTGTTGAATGGCAGTAACCCCCCATCTCCTTTAAATAAAGGAGATGGGGGGTTACAGGTACTATTTGTACAAATATTGCATCTCACGTATATATAGTCTGTGTGCTGGAAGCCAGTAAGCGAGAGGTTAAGGAGAAATGAATGATAATGTCGTATATGAAAGGATGTATATTGTTAATCCTATAAGCAGATCGTCTATGTACTGAGAAGGCAGACCCTTCGAGTAATCCTATGTTAATAGAAGGAAATTCCTGATGAAACCATCTGTCAGGAAGCTTCTATATCACATAAAAGAAAGATGGCACTCATAGTGAAATAACTTCACTGGAAGGTTATTTTTCAGTACTCAGAGTTCCGTTTGACCTAAGTTGGCATTTTTCATATCGAAGTAACTGAGCTCGTAGTCGAACTACTTCAATTACAACTGTAGAAATCATATCTATCTTAAGGCTGGACTCTATGACAAAGAAAATATTAGGGTTAAATTGCTAATAGAAATATAAAAGAAATTGGCAGGAAAAAATAAACAGAAACAAAACAAAAATACAGCACAAGAAAATGAAGTTGAAAAGAATGACTTTGCTGAAAGTGAAATGAACATTTTAGCAAACTATCGATATTGTAGTTTTTACTGAGTTTTCAATATGGTAATGCCTTAGTAACTGAAGTCACCTCAATATCAGTACACGATATCGAAATCCTTACTGGGTTTTTCAATATGGTGATGTGAATTTTGAAAGGGCAGCCTTTGTGATCGAAGTCACCTCAGTATCAGAACACAATACAGAAGTCCTTAGTGAGTTTTCAATATGGTAATGTGAACTTCTAAAGGGAAGCCTCAGAACACGTCATCGAAGTCCTTACAGCTACACAATTATTATGTGACAGCATATAAACTGCATAAGATCTAGAAGACGATTCATGTAACAGTACAGCTGAAACAAAGAAGACACATTAATCCTCAAAAGTTACATGCTGAGCTTACTCTTCTCAATCACACTCAATAGTCAATCTCTTTGAGCACCTAACCATCAACGGAATAATGCCAGCAGCTGATGTAACACCTATTCTAAAAACAAATAGGCTTTCTTTAAAAAATAAAAAAACACCACATCGAAAATGACCTTGAAAAATGAATGGTAACCAGTACATTTTTTGTTGATTTCTATGCAGAATACAATACAATCAACCGTATCTGCTCAGCAAGCATTAAGGACATCAGGTTTGCAGAGCTGAATGAAAGAATGCTGGAGAACATATTTTTATGGTGTTGAGACGTAAACGAAGTTGTTCCCTGTCAGCAAAAATGCTACCAAAATAGACTTGTTTCCTGTCGACAAAAATGCACAGAATAGTCTGCCTCAAGGGAACGAATGTGCTTGCTCGTGCTTTGCAGTACCTGCGTCAATTACCAAACAGGAAGTGGTAATTCACACAGATTTATGATGATCTGATGATTTGTATGCTGCTGCACACGATTAAAATTTCTCGGTAGTATAACAAGTAATCAGTTTTCTTGATCAGCTAACACTGTATTATGAGAAGAATCCAATTCATTTAAGACCCAACCGTGCCCTTTCCAACTAAAAAACTGTGAAACATTGCGCCAACTCTCAGTAGCACGATCCTCCTCAGACCATGTGTCGGACTACTTGAACATCCTGCTGAGTACTCCACGGCTGAGTCTGCTAGTACAGGAAAGACCGATCGATGGTAAGAAGCTAGATCCCATTTTTAATGCTTTGTGTCGACTGATCACAGGAAGTTTACTCCAACAGAAACTGACAGCCTCCATATTCCGGCAGGTGTGGCATCACCAGCCATTTTGAATCCGTATGAAGGAATGTAATCGGCAGAAAATAAATGTTCGGCGAAATACCAGTTCAAAGTCAGCTGACATCGAGGAAAATCTTTCTTAAGTATATTACTTTCCTTGAGGCCAGTACCACTACCGAGGTTAAGAAACTGTTTGTTTTGAGGGAAGAAAGAAAAGACCATCCTACCACCCTCATCAATAATAGAAGTGGTAGCAACACTAGCCTAGCTAGAGTTTATGTCACCCGAGGAGGCTCTTCCGTTTGCCACCCCGCCAGACCCCACAAAAACATATATTATCTACAGCAGACCTAAAAGTGCCACCACTACTGCCCCCTTACTACGCTAGTGGGTAGCAAGAAGACAGTTAGCACCTAATGTGGATGTGAGCTGGGCAAGGTGGAAATGTTTTAATTGACCAAGAATGATGTTGGATGAGTCAATGTGATACTCAAGAAATGGAATTATAACTTCTCCAACACCACCATGTGTGAATATGACAAAGATACGTAAACTATGGAGCACTTGTTGAAATGTCCTCTAGTACAAGAACTATGCACTTTTGAAGACTCTTGCAGTGTACAATAAAGATAGAAAGAAATGTTTTCAGCTTTGGTTGAACTAATTTTAAATGAATGTAAAGTAGACTCAATATGAAAATAAAAAGCAGTGACTGACAGCTGGGATGTAAGTAGGCGAGGTTAGTGAATTTAGTCTTATGATGGACGTTAAGACTGACACACAAGAAGCTACAATGTTTTGAAAACTTTAGATACAAAAAAAAAGATTTCCTAGGATGTACGCATCACTACTTAAAGAATTTATAAACGCGATTGAGCTCACCAGAATAGGGAAAGGCAAACGTGTAATGCGGATGTAGTTGTGATCACTGGGAACATCGTTATGTGAGACTAAATGTTTCGATACCTGTTTTGAGAAGTTGAGTTTTACAAAATTGCAGAGGACATAATTTAGTGCCGCCAAATATGGGAACTATTTAAAAAGCTCATATACAATAGTTATTATCTCAAAACTAAGCGATGAAATAAACACTGAGAACCACACACATTATCACATACATCAATATCTATAAAGCTGAAATGTGAAAAAGTTGTTTGATTTCTTGGTTATTTGTCTCATTTTGGTATGGGAACGGTTTAAGGTCAGATTGGCGTCAAAATTTACACTGGGGGGTAAAATGGGGTGGGCAATGGTGTGAGGAGGGTTCCAAGTCGCTTGGGGATACTGTTTGGTTGCCATGGTGAGGAATATGGGAAAAATTGAGTTTTATGGGATAGACAGGTTGCGCTGTTTGGATAATGGTGGCTTTTCGTGTTGCTGCATGGGCTAGAGGCGGTTATCTTTAATTGTGGGTGTAAAAATTTGGGGGATTTTGGAAATGGGGGTAAAGAAGAGGGCAATAAAAAGAACCAGGCAAAGAAGACGAACAAAAAAAAGAAAAGGAAAAGGAGACAACACACACAAAACAACACCACCACCAAAACCCGAGTGAAGCACGGGTCAAAATAGCTAGTATGTATATAAAGCTAACCAAACAAATATACAGGCATATAATCATTTCGGTATTTTTGCCCGGTGTACTTCTTACTTTGGGCATTAACATAATGTACACCGAAAGAAAAAGAAAACTAATAGCTCTGATTAGGCAAAAATTACAATTCAAAATATGGCATAATAATTATCAACAAACTAACAGAAAGAGCAGTGTGGAAGTGCACTGAACAACTAATAGATAAAAAGAAAATAGACTGTTTTCTAAGTTCAAAAACCTCATAAGAAAATGAGTAGACTATAAAATGCTTTCGTTTCAGTTCAGTAATCATAATTAGATTCTTGATGTCTAACAATGAATAATAGTGAATAATAGCATTGAAAAATTACTACCTTTTAAAGATTAAAGTATTTTACTAAGCCATTTTGTCATTGAACAAGAGGCAGTGCAATACTATGAATCTCTTACAAGAAATATTTCTTGAAGGCACGCTCTCTGAACTGCTGTTGTTTTCTGTCACTAGGTTACACATATTATCATTAATGATTTATGATTTAAGTATAACACTAGTCATTTTGAAGGGATGGGGGTCGATACCACCGAATCCAGTATTTGACTTGTATTTTATTCTATCAACCCCAGCGGAATGAAAAGCAAAACTGACATTGGCAGGATTTGAATTCCGAATGTAAAGAGTCAAAGCAAATGCCAAAAAGTATTTTTTCCAACACTCTAACGGTTCTACTAGCTCACTGTCTTTTTATCTTTTTGTCTCTGGTTTAGGCAAAAAACCAGCAATTTCGAAGGAAAGAGGTTAATCGATACTTGAGAACAACAAATACCAAAGGAGAGATGAGAAGGTATTCGATGATTATGATAAAGTAAAACTAACTTTGTGGAGGCGCGTGGCTTAGTGGTTAGGGTGTCAGCATCATGATCGTAAGATTGTGGTTTCGATTCCTGGACCCGGCGACGCGTAGTGTTCTTGAGCAAAACACTTCATTTCATGTTGCTCCAGTCCACTCAGCTGGCAAAAATGAGTAACGCTGCGATGGACTGGCGTTCCATCCAGCTTGGGGACACATACGCTATGGAAACCGGGAAACCAGGCCCATGAGCCTAGCTAGGCTTTAAAAGGGCGCATTTATTTTTTATTATTAAAAGTAACTTTAGAATAACAATGGATTCAGAAAGATTTTGCAATTAGATTGTTTTTATTATGTACTACAATATATCAGTAATACTTGCGGAAATATTCAACATGCAAGGTTAAACAGAAGAGGAAATAGAATCTATTGATAATTAATCCCAAACGCTTTTAAAATTGAACGGTAGAAATAATAGTATCGACCATTATGACTAGAAAGAAACAATATCGATAGTGGTGTAGCTAGAGTGTGTACCACCCGGGGCAGTCCTTATGTGTGATGGCCCCCTATTTTTGCCCCTTTATATTGGTTTATACAGTAGATTAAAAAGTGCTGCCTCAATAAAAGCGTTGCTCGGGGCAGAGTTCCCCCATAGCCACCCATTTCCCAGCTACGCTACCAAATATTGACTGGGACCAATTCAGATAGTTGTCAAGTGTTGTATAATGACAGGCTATTAGTCATCAAAAACAACACTCAATACATTGAAATAGTGATTTAAAAATAATAACAAATTTTTTATTCAAGAGATGCCAGAGCTTAATGGTATTTTACGTGACCCTCTCAGAACCATTAGATAGGTTGTTTCATAATGACCTGAAGAAGTGTACCGTAAATCCTCGAGTAAAATACGCATTGTTTTCCCAAAATTTAATGGTCAAAATCCCTAGTGCGTATTATACACGAGGTTAAAAAGGAAAATTATTTTCTAAGCAATGTTCGAGTCTCTATTTGCTGTCCGGCAATGTTTATTCAGATGCATTTTGTGATGTCGGGCGCAAAAATACCTTAAGCTAAGCCTGAAAGCAATGAAGTCATAAAAGGATCATCCATAACTTGCAGTAAGCAACATTTATTAAACGTTATTACTGTTATTTCTTTATTTTCTGCAAACAAAATGCACAAAAATGCGACACATTTGCATTATGTTATATATACAATAATAATAAAGTACGTTATCGTATACATTTTTACAAACCAAGGATGTTATATAGACCTCCTTGACTCAAGTTAGAGAAGGGGTGCGTATTATACACAAGGTTTAGGTTTTTCAGAGGTACAGCCTCCTAAAAATCCCCTGCGTATTATACTCAAGTGCGGACTATACTCGAGGATTTACGGTAACTGAACAGCAATCGGCAAACTAATAAATAGTTGATATTTATCCCCCACTTAAATGTGGATGTTAGAACAAACTATACTGCGGCAAATACCATGAGAGAAACTCTTGTATTGACTTTTAGTGCAAAATGCACTTTTGTTTAAATCGCTAGAGGTGAGATAAATCTCCATCACCTCAGCGCCGATATCACCAGATCACGTGAATCTGACCTCCCTTGGGTTTATCAATGATGGATGCCCGACCGCTACAGATAGCAGCGACTTATCTCCCAGCCAGCGATATATAAAATAACCGTGTCAGAACAGGAACGGGTGCCATGGTTAGCCAGTGAGCTTGTTAAAATATACACCAACGACAAAGGTAGTATTAATACCGAGACATAATAGTTATCCCCACTTGAACATGGATGCTCTGTTAGAACAAACTATACTGCGGTAGTTACCATTACCACGAGAGAAACTCTCACATTGGCTTTTGTAAATATGTATAAATAGAGAGTACGTTCTTAGGATCAACATCAACAAGGAAGTTTAACTTCTCTTTCTCTATTAACTGAATCAGTTACAGTCATAAAATGTCACTGACACATTAACATTTTTTAATACGAAAAATGAAAATGTTAAGTAATACTGCTAAGCGCGCTAATGGTACTGCCAACACGCTGCCTTCAAGGAGGAGAAGGAGGAGGAAGAAGAGGTGGCGGTAGTGGTGGTGGTGCTGGTGCTGGTGGTGCTGGTTGTGGTGGTAGTAGTAGTAGTAGTAGTAGTAGTAGTAGTAGTAGTAGTAGTAGTAGTAGACAAAATTAAATGTATTATACACAAACCTACTTTTTTAGACTAATTTTCTATGCTGATTTCAAAACTTCACTCCATTTGTATGCAACACGTATCAGTTTTTCGATAGATATATGCAAATATTTCCATATTTTCAAATGATTCATGAAGATGAACGGAGTGTGTAATAGGAATGGAGGGCTTCAAATTACCATTATGGAGAAGAACAACTTTTAAACTTCGGGCCGACCAAAGCCTTGTGAGTGGATTTGGTAGATGGAAACTGAAAGAAGCCCATCGTATATATATATATATATATATATATATATATATATATATATATATATGCGTGTGTGTGTTGTGTATCTGTGTTTGTCCCCCCAACATCGCTTGACAACCGATGCTGGTGTGTTCAGGTCCCTGTAACTTAGCAGTTCGGCAAAAGAGACCGATAGAATAAGTACTAGGCTTATAAAGAATAAGTCCTGGGGTCGATTTGATTCGACTAAAGGTGGTGCTCCAGCATGGCCACAGTCAAATAACTGAAACAAGTAAAAGAACAAAAGCATACTATTGAGGCAAGAAGACCGGGTAAGACTATAGATTATAGAGGAAGATCATGGATTTTGCAATTCTTTATGATAGCAGAGTTGATATCAAAGAAATGGAAAACATTGAGAAATTCCAGGATCTAATCAGAGAACTGAGGAAACAGTAGCCAACAATTATTCTTGTAGTAACAAGTGCACTTGGCACAACACCCAAAATGCTACCTAAAAGACTGAAAGAAATTAGAACAGAAACTTGCATTGTCGACCTGCAGAAAAATATCATCTTGTGTTCTGCAAGAATTCTAAGAATAATTATTGGGATTTGAAGAGACTTGTCACAAAACCTCAAGATAAAATATTTACTTACTAAATTAGCATGCACTAGCGTAATAGATAGTATTACTACTTATAATAATGATGATGGCCTCTCCTGTCGGAGACAACATAGGAGTGTTCAGCTTTCACCGAACGACATGCACAAATGATTTATTTAGAGTAATCAAATGTTCGTGTTGCACATTAGCTCACTCCCTCCATCAAATCGACGTTTCCTGAATAGGTGCACTGTGTGCCATGCGTCAGGTGCCGACATGACCGCAGAGCAGCGTAAGATGAAGTGTTTCGCTCAAGAACACAACGCACTACCCGGTCTAAGAATTGAAAGCACAAGACCATGTGCCCATAATAATAATATCAACAACAACAAAATACTAATACTAATAATAATAATAATATCAACAACAAAAAATACTACTACTACTACTACTACTACTACTAATAATAATAATAATATAATAATAATAATAATAATAATAATAATAATAATAATAATAATAAAAGCCCGGATGCAGTATCAGACAGTGGCTCTCATGGCTTCTCATCTTAACTGATTGGAAGTGTTATCATGTACATTGTTTAGTCTTGGAATAAAAGATGGGCTACAGCAAATATTCTGCTAAGTACCACAGATTTGCTTGTCAGTTGTTTGATCTTAACCAGTTGACCATGTCCCTTAGTGGCTGACAATATGTGCATCTCTGATCACGAGCAGAAGTAGTGGGGGAGCATCATAGACGTGAGTTGAAAGGAATTCTTGAAGGTTTGGATAATTCACCTTTGGAAACATGGGTGGTTCGTTCAACATCCTTAAACAATCCTTATTCAAGAACCTTTTGAGCAGGATGGGCTACTTGACCAGAAGAAAATTCTAACTAGGCCCCACCTGCTAGGTCATGTGCTGTTTATCTTGATATGAAATCACCATATCGCGCACACATGGTTGTGATGCATGTGCCTGGTGTAGTCATGATGGGTATACTAGGATTCGTATATTTTACCCCAGTGTCACTTTGATGGCATGCACTGCTCACTCACTCAATAATAATAATAATAATAATAATAATAATAATAATAATAATAATGTTATAGGTACCCTTGGTACCATCACCAACAGACTTGCCAGTTAACTTATTTACATTGGTGTAGCTACAAGAGTTGTATTATTTCAGAAATCTGCTCTGTTGGGAACAGCAAGAATTGTTCAAAAAAGTTTTTGATATCTAAAGAATCTGGTTGTGACGCACTTCCAAGGAGATTGATTCTGAATGCAAAACATTAGTGCAAACCATGAATAATAACAATTAACAAGGAACATTGGTAGAACATTACACTCAATATTTCAATCAAGAATAAATAGAACATGTTTAATATAATAATCTAGAATGTAGACACAGAAACTTGTAACATTGCAGAAATCAAGTCTGATGGATGAAACGTTTTCAAAAGGCAATGGGAAGCTAAAATAACTACGGTTTATTAGTACATTTTTGTATGAATTCGTTTTGTGGTTTTGAGTTGGAACCTTGAAAAAATAAGTAGTGGCTTATACAAAAATATGTTCTAATTAAATTCTGTAAGCAACACAGTATATTCTACAAGATTTTTCTAAAGTTTCACATGTAAATTTATTGTTGTAGTGACAAAAGGGAATTATCAAATCATCAACATGGAGCAAAACACCCTTCACAAATGAAATAACTTGGAATAATTAAAATGCCATCAAAAACATACATTCTTGAAAAACTACACACTACTTTGGACCTGCATCCACTTGCATGTATTAAAAAACACAAAAATATCTGCAGCCTGTTTTGCTTAAAGGAACATATTTGCCTGAGAAAATATGAAACATATGTAGACAATATTATATCAAAAGAGTCTTGAAGAAATGACAGCACTCCGAAGATAGTCTGACAAAATCCTGCCTAAGAATTGGGTGAATTAAAATGACTTGCCTTTATTAACATAATGAGTACTTTATGAAAGCTTTATAAAGAGGGAAAACCAGAATAGAAAAACAATAAAATACTTTGATAAAAAGTGAAACCTCAGGAATGTCTCGTTGAATACATATTCTATGAGAATGAAGCCACTGTGGTGGAGTAAAAATCACTTTATAAACAAAGAATGATAGTGGAAACTCTGTAAAACAGCCAGCATTACACAATCTTTATTTGAAATCTTTATCAGTTAGATTAACCCTGATTTCAACATAATCAAACTGGCAGAAACGTTAGCACACCGGGCGAAATGTTTAGCAGTATCTCGTCTGTCTTTACGTTCTGAGTTCAGACCCCACCAAGGTCGACTTTGCTCTTTGTCCTTTCAGGAGCGATTAATTAAGCACCAGTTGCATACTGTGATCGATATAATCGACTGGCCCCTTGTCCCAAAATTTCGGGCCTTGTACCTCGAGTAGAAAAGATGTGTTAGCATATCGAACAAAATATTTTGTAACATTTCTTTCGGCTTTACGTTCCGAGTTCAAATTCTGCCGAAACTGAGTTTGCCTTTCATTCTTTCGGGGTCGATAAAATAAGTACCAGTCAATTTAATCAACTCACCCACCTCCTCGAAAATTTCATGCCTTGTACCTACAGTAGAAAGAATTCTTTAAATAGTTCGAAGGATAATGGTCATGTGAGTAGCGGTGTAGTTGATTATACATTACAAATTACCCACCTCCTCATAAATTTAAGGCACCATGAAAAAACTCGAAATCAATAAATATTGATTTCCAATTTTAGCACAAGGCCAGCGGTTTTGGGGATGGGCTAAGTTGATTAAATCAATTCCAGTGTTCACCTGGTACTTATTTTATCGACCCAGAGAGGATGTAAGGCAAAGTCGACCTCGGCAGAATTTAAGCTCAGAGCATAAAGACAGACGAAATACTGCTAAGCATTTCACTCGGTGTGCTAAAGTTTCTGTCAGCTCGCCACCTTAGAAATCAATAAATATTAAAACTCTTAAACTGAATCAATTATAATATTAAACTTATTTTATTGAATTTTTAATAAAATATAAAGTAATTACTCACCATTTTCGTTTCGTCGATAAATGGGCAAATTAGTCTGAATGAAAATGTACCCAAATGTTCTCTTTACAGGAAGTATTTGTTTTATATTAATTGAATCATCAATCATGTTACTACACAACTGAGTTCCTTCAATGACACGTAGTGGTTTATATCCATTAATATTCAAAATCACTTCATCATTCAGACATTCATTTCCTTCAACACTGATGTTGAATAAAACTTGGTTTTCTAAAAAGTACATAAATACGACACTTAAAGAGTTTAAAACTTCAGACAATGAAAAATAAGAAAATATTTATAACAACTAGAAAATATACAATGTATAAGAATAAGACCAGTTGGAACTGGAAGCATTTGTAAATGGGGTTACTGGGTTCCCTTAAATTTAATTTAAAATTACATATAATTAACCCATAGCTGTCGTGGTCCCAGCAACTGATTAATTAGAAGTTAGTTCTAAATGTGGAATAAACAGACCCGGGTTAAATCACGGGTGGCTGCCTGACAAGGTCAAGTATCCGGTAACCACCCAAGCCATGGTTATGTTGAAATCATAGGATGTAGCGCGGTGGATGTGAACTATTTCTGCAGATAAACTTATTAAGTCAATGGCGAATATCACTAGATGCTAAGTAGATGAACCGTCAATAGACTGTCAAAGGCTAGGATCAACCAGTTCAGTTAATGAACTACTGCTATCATTTGAAGCTGTGACATGTGCACATCAGACATACAGCGATCGAATGACCAACGAGGCTTATCAGGGCAAGTCCCCTGACCAGATGATGATCATGAAAGTTATACACACAGGCATGGGCGTGGCTGTTTAGGTGCACGCGTGGCCGTGTGGTAAGAAGCTTGCTTCCCAATCACATAGATCTGAATCCAGTCTCACTGGGTGCTACATTGGGCAAGTGTCTTGCACTCTAGCCCAAGGTTGACTAAAGCCTTGTAAGTGGATTTGGCAGACGGAAAATGAAAGAATCCTGTCGTATATACATGTGTGTGTGTGTGTGTGTGTGTGTGTGTGTGTGTGTGTATGTGTGTGTGTGCCCCCCTCCACCTCTTGACAATTGGTGTTGGTGTGTTCATATTCCCGTAGCTAAAAAATATAAAAGTACTGGGGTCGATACATTCGACTAAAAATTCAAAGCAGTGCCCCAGCATGGCTGGTCGCAGTCTAATGACTCAAACAAGAAAAACATAAAATGTACTTACCCTCAAATACTTTCACATATTTCTTCAGTACTTGCTCGGTGTTAACATCAAGTAACTCTATTCGCACACATAAGTTATAATAGTCGAAGATTTGCAGCAGGACCGATTCATTTTCATCGCATCGGAAAACTTTTGGCATGAAGATCATATATTCGGTGCTATTTTCCGGAAAGAATATATTCAGACATTAGAAATTTCAAAGAAGGCATTTATAAATACAAAGATATTTATATGAAAACAATAACGGTATATGGATTTACAATGATCACATATTCTTACAATATATAAATATCACCTCATTTATAATTTTAAAAAAGTAAATCCTTTGTATATTATTTTCTACTCAAGGCACAAGGTCCGAAATTTTGGGGGAGGGGTCCAGTCGATTAGATTGACCCCAGTACGCAACTGGTACTTAATCTATCGATCCCGAAAGAATGGAAGGCATAGTCGACCTCGACAGAATTTGAACTCAGAACGTAAAATCAGACGAAATACTGCTAGGCATTTCGCTCGGTGTGCTAACGTTTCTGACAGCTCGCCGCCTTAAATCCTTTGTATATTGACGTGTATTGCATTTATGCTGAATGTAGAATATAGAAATGCGTACCATTTTCAGTTGTAATACGAATTGTTGTCAAAAGGTTCCAGACTAGTTATGTTTAATAAAAAAATAACTTATTTATCTAAGTTTTTATATCGTCTCCTTCGAAACAGTCACGATGCACAGCAATACACCGGTCCCAGTGTTCCTGCTACTTTTGGAAACCGGCCTGAAAGTCGTTTTCTGTTAGCGAGTTGAGGACCTTCTGCAATTTGCTCTGGATCTCGACAATGGTGTTAAAACGGTGTTAAATCGGCAACCTTTGAGCTGCCGTTTTATCTTTGGGAAGAGATGGAAGTCTGCAGGTACTAAATCTAGTGAATAGGACGGGTGCGGAAGCAATAGCATGTTGTTTTTGGCAAGAAACTCACGAGTGCGAAGAGGTGGGTGACAGGGTGCGTTGTCATTGTGAAGAATCCAATTCTTCGAGCTCCACAGATCTGGTTGCTTTTGGCTGATGTCCTCTCTCAAACGCTTTAAAATGTCGCAGAACTCTCAATTGACAATCTGGCTCTGGGAGACGAATTCTCGATGCACAATAATGCGGATGTCGAAAAGCACGATGAGCATGCTCTTGATTGAACTAAGGTTTTGTTGTGCCTTCTCCAGTCATGAAGATGAAGGGCACTTCCATTGTGATGACTACTGCTTTGTATCAGGGTCGTACCCATAAACCCAACTCTCGTCACCGTTGACGGTCTTCAACATGAAGGATGGTCGTCAGCGACACACAGATGGAGATCTTGACAGACTTCGGCGCAATGTTCTTTCTGCTCAGAGGTCAGCAGGCAAGGGACAAACTTGGCAGAGACACGCTTCGTGTTCAATTCAGACGATAGGATTGCTTACACGGACCAATATGAAAGACCTACAATATCAGCAATGTCGCTGATTGTCCTTTAATGATCCTCATTTACAAGCTGATGAATTTTCTTCACATTTCCGGGGATGACGCTCGTGGCAGCTCTTCCAGATCGCACATCGTCTCCCAGAGACATTCTTCCGCTTTTGAAGCATCTGTGCCATTTGAAACATTTTATAAGACTCATTGCCCTGTTGCCATAAGCTTGCCGAAGCATGCTCAATGTCTTTGTAGAAGACTTCCCAAGTTCAATGCAAGATTCTACGTTGGCTCTGTGTTCTAACTTCCTGTCCATGACGAAATTGCAGACTACAGCATACACGTGGTCACAAAATCAGAAATTTCACAACTTGCAAAGTAAACACAGCGATTTCATTCGGCAAACTGCTTCATGGAGGTCACTGCCAGCTCTCCTTGCGCACACAACTGTGTGATGCCATCTATAGGTGCGCTTCAGAATTAGTCCAGCGACCTTTTGATACAACCTTGTATTTTGGTTCAGAGAAATAGCTTTTGGTGAAGTAGAAGAGGTTAGAAAGGGTCAAGTAGTGAAAACATTATTTCGGCCTAGCTAAATGCATCTGGAAAATGTAAAACCGCTGTCAAAGAAAAACCATTGTTGTGGGAAAAGTTCTGTTGCAGTGTTAATTTAAATTTCGCTATGGCGGATCGAATCCACTTCATGCATGCAAGGTTCACTACATATATGTATATATATATGTATATATATGTATATGTAGTGAACCTTGCATGCATGAAGTGGATTCGATCCGCCATAGCGAAATTTAAATTAACACTGCAACAGAACTTTTCCCACAGCAATGGTTTTTCTCTGACAGCGGTTTTACATATATATATATATATATATATATATATATATATATATATATATATATATATATATATATATATATATTGCTGGACAACTAGTGTCGGTTCGTTTATCCCCTCGTAACTCTGCGGTTCGGCAGAAAAGACCGATAGAATAAGTACCAGGATAAAAATAATAACAAGCACAGCGGTTAATTTGCTCGACCAGATTCGTTAAAACGGAACCTCAGTATGGCTGCAGTCTAGTAACTGAAACAAGTAAGCGATATAAGATTTCAGTAAACTGAAAAATTGACAAATCCAAGAATTCTTTGAGCTCGTTTTGTGGCTTTGCAAATTTGAACTTTAAATTTGTAATTGATACGTTCTCTTGAGGAATGTTCCATCCTATAATTCGTGTCCCCTCTTAAAGAACAGCTGCTAATCCACGTTCATGTTTGAAACAGTCCTGTAATTGGGTACTTCCAATTCTAGCTATATTATTGCGTTTTTACAGACACGGATATTCGTAAAGCTATGCGCCTCTGAGATGAAGCTGGTAAAAACAATTCTTGTACGACTTCCTGTTGCGAATCAGATGGTGCTACGTTTTAAATATAATCTAGATGTTATTACAATGTTTTTTTGTGAAATCATCCCACTCTTTGACTTTGTCTTGTAGCTTATAAGATCATTTCTGAGGTTGTAAATAAATGACGGAGAAGAGGCCAAATTATTATCGTCCTAACGAAGCTCTCAGCATTTTCTTCAAGAGAATTCCTACAAATGTACACTTTCAGAAAAATGGATATTTGTAAATGAAATTTTCTACAAGTATACTTCAGATAGTGTAGATTCTCATTATATCGGAATATGTAGTGAAAAAAGTTTTCCGAGGTTGGGGCGAGGAATTTTACATGAGACAACTTTCACATGTGACAACTTTCTGATGTGACAACTTTTTTACTCATTACTTTCAGAAAAATGGGTAATTTTTATTGAAGTTTTCTATAAATACCTTTCAGATTGGGTTGATTACGATTATATCGGAATTTAATATGAAAAAAATTGTGGACTCGTACACATACATAGTAATACAAGTCATACAAAATGAAACTTGAAATTTCGAAAAAAAATTGTGATGCGTGTCAGTATGTATGTGTGTGTGTTCACTATTTTACGTTTCACATCAAATTCCGATGTAATTCTAATCTACACAATCTGAAAAGTATTTGTAGAAAATTTCATGAAAAAATGCCTATTTTTCTGAAAGTTAAGGGGCAAGAAAGCCAACCTGTGTGAATTATCTGAAACTCCTATTCCCACCCACAGAAAATTTTTTCCACAATAAATTCCGATGTAATCAGAATCTACACCATCCTAAGCGTATTCGTAGAAAATTTCATTAAAAAACATCCATTTTTCTGGAAGTAATGAGGAAGCAAAATCGATGGAGGTACACATCTGTAGGAATGCCTTCTTCAAGTTTTCTGTATGAAGTTGGTGATAAGGGTTTGAGAAAAAAATCCTCTACGACTAATATTACTCATTACTCCTTTCAATCATTGGACTGTGACTATACTGTGGTACTCCCTTGGAAGATTTAGTCCAAGAAATTGACTGTTATACATTTGTTTCTAAGTCTGAGGAAAAAATTTGACAAGACAGTCAGTCGCCGCTACATTCGTTGACGCTACATCGAAGAGGCCAGGGAACAGAAGAAAGAAGAAGAAAGAAGACATGCACCCAACACCAGAGCTGAAGACACCTCCGAAAGTGTGTGTGTGGGGGGGCACGTCAAAACGGTAGAGGAGTAGGGGCCGAAACCGGACGTGGTTCCTCCTGATGATGTCTTGAGCTAACTGGATCCTATAAAGGAGCTGTTGAGGTAGCAGACCACGAAACACGGTTGAAATTCCTCAAAACATTCCGGTTGTCAAGAAGTGTGAGACATGCTAACACAAAGCTGCATACAAAAACACACATGCATACATACTTATATAGACGTGTGTGTGTGTGTGTGTGTGTGTGTGTGTGTGTGTTGATTTATGTCGGATGAATAAAGTGTGCACAACACATGGCGGCTTTTCTTCAATAAAACTTAAATTGATAGTCCTTATCACAACTCGAGTTTTAGTTTCAGTAGGCCATTTTCCTATAAACCTTTATTTTTTATTACTTTTTTTTTATTCTTTCGTTCTTCGATAACAAATTATTGAAACTGAAACTCGAGTTGAGAGAGAGAGAGAGAGAGAGAGAGAGAGAGAGAGAGAGAGAGAGAAAGAGACAGAGAGAGAGAGAGAGAGAGACAGACAGACAGACAGACAGAGGGGGGCTCTCTTAACTCAGAGAAGACCTTGCTGGAAAGCACTCGGCATACAAAAAGAAAAGACTATACATGGGTATGTTGCCGAAAGCTTGAAGAAAACAGTAGAATTGACACAAAGTGCAGCCTCTTTTGGACACAAGATCACTACATCACATCACACTTTGAAGGCTATGCATTTGCAATTCGGGAACAAGAGATTACCACAAAGTACCTGGTGAACAAGAGAGACAGCGACAGTCTTGTAATCCCAAGGTGCAACCGCATGTGTAGGCTATGTCATGTTTCTGTAGAAGAGATCACGCATGTAATTAGCAGCTGTCCTAAAATGTCGTCACGGTACTACCTCCCTATGCGCGCATTGTTGTTGCTGAAACAATTTACAATGCCATCCGCAAAAAAAGACTGTCCTGAAATAAACTTTAGAAAATCCTTCATAAACACCAACTCAAGGAATACTGGTAGGATATTCCCATCAAAGCTTCTGTCAAATGTAAGCATAACAGGCCGTATATTGTTTAGGACGGAGGGGCAAAGGCATGTACCATCATAGAGGTCAGCTGTCCTGCAGATATAAATATCTCTTTGAAACTCAAAGAAAAAGAGGATATCTATGGACAACTGCTTCGAAATCTTCAGCTTCTATATCCAGACTATGAATTCATATTCATACCAATAATAATTGGAGCACTAGGTTTTGTTAGTAAATGCTTAAAGGAGAATCTGAATCAACTGGGATTTTCAGAAAGAGAAATCGATTGGCTAATTCGTACAAGTGCAATCTGTGAGTGAAACAGTAAAAATATGCAAGACTTTTTCTCAAGTTCCAAATGTGAATGTGTCTGTGTTAACTATATCCTAAAGATGGAGCCTTGTATCTTTGTTGGAAACCGGCTCCCTCCTCAGTGGGAGATTTATAATGATTAAAAAAATAGAAGAGACATACACACACTACTGCAAAGTATAGAGTAATCTTTCAGATTAATATTAAATTGCTTTTAAATTAAACTCGACATAAAAACAAACATTAATTTCGATGCGTGTATGTGTGCGTGTGTGCGCATGTATCTGTATACAAATGCATGAATGTGTGCGTGTGTGTGTGTGTGTGTGTGTGTGTGTGTGTGTGTGGTGTGTGTGTGTGTGTGTATGTATGTATGTATGTATGTATGTATGTATGTTATCTTTATCTTTTTAATTTAGAGTAAATTTTGATCGGCAACCTACTTGATAGCAATGTTGTGAAGGAAAGCATCTTGTTTTAACCACCATCCTTTAAATCTTAAGCTCTTACAGATTCTTTTAGTCCCATACATCGCGATCATTTGTAGCGTTGAATTAAGAATTTGCGTTCTCTCCACAAGGTCCCAAGTTCAGCCAAACTTTGCTCCAGACGTGTTGCTATGTATCCTGTTGCATGCCACATGGGAAGATATCTTGAAGACATTCTCTCATAGTTAGCAATCATGTGGTTGATGTCTTCAGTCTTGGTCTAGCACGGCCTACATTTGTTGTCTGTCAAAGTTTTCTGCTTTTTATGCTGTAAGTACTTAGTGACGATCTCTCGTTCTTGGATTCCATGGATGTAGACTACGAAGTGGGATGGCATAAACTTGTCGGTACTCCATGCCAAGCTTTTGACATGATCAGTTCCTTCTATGGTTTGTGTTTTTCGTATCAGGTACTTATGTACTATCTTCTCAGCAAACTGGTACATTTTCTTTTATTTATTCAGTTGTTCTGATAAATAGATTTTACCAATGCTCCGTAAGGAGAGAGCTGTATTAGCTTTTACTTCGTACCTTTCCTCAAGTTCATGAACCATCCTAGTTATGTTCTTAGTTTCATGTTCACAGACTTGGACAAGATAGTTACGAGTTTTTTTTCCCTCTACTGTTGTTTCAGTATCACAACACGTGCTTGAAATGACATCAATGTAGATTTGAGACCATTTGTGTGTGTGTGTGTGTGTGTGTGTGTGTGTGTGTGTGTGTGTGTGGTGTGTCTGTGTGTGTGTGTGTGTGTGTGTGTGTGTGTGTGTGTGTGTGCGCGCGTGTGCGTGTGTGTGTGTATCTGTCTGTCTGTCTGTGTCTGTCACCCACCACCGTTTGAAAACTGTTGGTTTGATTACGCTGTAACTTAGCAGTTCGGCAAAAAAGGCTACTAGAATAAGTACCAGGCTTTAAGTACTGGAGTCGATTTGTTCGACTAAACCCTTCAAGTCGGTGCCCCACCATGGCTGCAATCCAATGACTGAAACAAGTAAAAGATAGCAGACAGTCTTGAGTTATTCTATTTTCATCTACATTACTATGTTTTGGATAGTTTTCCATTGGAAACTTTGGGATTTTGTTTAAAAAACGCTATTTTTGTTTCTTTTTTACTTTTGCTTCTTCTTTCTTTTTCTTTTTGATCAGCACCTTTTGTCCAGTTTATAGGGAATTCGTGGCCAAGTAGAAATCTTCCTTGGTCCATAGGAAGATTTTCCATTAATTTTAATAACTTAAAGGCGCAGGTGTAGATCAGTGGTAAGAAGCTTCCTTTCCAACCATATGGTTCTGGGTTCAGTCCCACTACATGGCACCTTGGGCAAATGTCTTCTACTATAGCCTCGAGCCGACCAAAGCCTTGTGGGTGGATTTGGTAAACGGAAACTGAAAGAAGCTCTTCGTATATATATATATATATATATATGTTTTTATTTATGTATGTATGTATGTGTGTGTGTGTGTATGTGTGTGTGTGTGTGTGTGTGTGTGTGTGTGTGTGTGTGTGTGTGTGTGTGTGTGTGTTTGTGTCTGTGTGTGTTTGTGTCTGTGTTGGTGTTCGCCGCCATCGCTTGACAACAACGGATGTGGTGGTTCGGCAAAAGACATCGATAGAATAAGTCCTTACAAAGAATAAGTCTTGCGGTTCATTTCTTCGACTAAAAACTCTTTAAGGCGGTGCTCCAGCATGGCCGGAGTCACATGACTGAAAGAAGTAAAAGAAGAACTACCTCTTCCCATAGATTATCATCTTCCTCAAATTCACATTTCGTTTTTGCTACATATTTTTTGCAGGTATGATACATTTAGATTTTATTAATTCCACTTGCTTATTTTGCTTGTGCCAGGTATTTCTTCAGGAATTAATGGTCTGGGTGTTCATAGATTCAATGCTTTTTTTTATATTTTTCATCTTTGTTGTTGTTTGTATTCTATTCATTGAATTTTCATTATGCAAATATTCTATTTCTATATTTGATATATTTAGGGTTTTAACTATATATCTTTCTAAATAAACCGTATTCTGAAAGCGGAAGCGTTTCGAAGAGAACATTCCTTTGACGGGTGTTGCTGATATAAATCAGCAAGACACTAATCTTCAAGAGACAGAACATGAGAGCATGATGTTCTCCTTGATTATCAGAGACCAAAGAATATAATAGCTAGACTTATAGAGTATACAGCACTATAAAGTATACACCCTCAAAACTTGATATATTCCAAATTTATCTTCAAGTGTGTTGAAATCTAAATTTATTTCTATTTCACGTCTCTTCTTTTTTTTTTTTTTTCCTCAACGAATGTTTTATAAATACATTTTGTGGTAGTTACATTTTTGGTGTTGAAAGTTTAATTGTAAAATATGCACGTAGACAAAAGCATAGCTGTATGGTTAAGAAGTTCGCCTTGCAACCATGTTGTTTGTTTGTTTGTTTGTTTGTTCCTTCTCGAGCCGTGCCTGGCTCATAAGGGCCGGTTTCCTGGTTTCCTTGGCGTATAGATTCCCCATCTGGACGGGACGCCGGTCCGTCGCTGGTGAACAGCAAGATGCAGGAGGAAAGAGTAAGAGAAAGTTGTGGCGAGAGAGTCAGCAGAAGTTCGCCATTACCTTCTGCCGGAGCCGCGTGGAGCCTAGGTGCTTCGCTCATAAACACATACATCGCCCGGTCTGAGATTTGAACCCGCGATCCCTCGACCGCGAGTACGCAGCTCTAAGCACTAGTCCATGTGCCTCCACTTGCAACCATGTGGTGTCTAGTTCAGTCAAGTGTCTTCCACTATAGCCCAAGGCCGACCAATGCCTTGTAAGTGTATTTGGTAGGTGGAAGCTGTGTAGGAACCTGTCGTATATATATATACCTACTCCTCGACTTACGACCGAGTTCCGTTCCGACTGATAGATCGTAAGTCGATCTGGTCGTATGTCGGATTAGTATTTTTCAACACTACTTTTATTCAAACGTAGCTGATGCTTGAAAGCGACAGCATGAAAGACGGTGGCAGCCAGTGGATACCTGGGTCTGAGGGCGGCTTGCGTTGCCAGATGCTGCCATAGTTATCGTACGCGCAGCTTTCCAACGTCCAAAAATTGATTATTTATTTATTATGGTCGTATATGTGGATGACCGTAAGTCGCATAGGTCGTAAGTCGAGCAGAAGGTGTGTGTGTATATATATACTCTTTTACTTGTTTCAGTCATTTGACTGTGGCCACGCTGGAGCACCGCCTTTAGTCGAGCAAATCGCCCCCAGGACTTATTCTTTGTAAGCATAGTACTTATTCTATCGGTTTATTTTGTCGAACCGCTAAGTTACGGAGACGTAAACACACCAGCATCGGTTGTTAAGCGATGTTGGGGGGGACAAACACAGACACACAAACACACACACATGTATGTATATATATAATGAAGGGTGAAATTAATTAATTTGGAATAATTATCAATTACACCAAGTAGTCTTCGGCATGGAAAAGCCTCATTCGAGGAAAATTTAAGTAATACTAAGCAATAAAGGGTTTAGCAACGAATTGCCTTACCACAGACCGAATTTAGAAATAGCAGTGTTTTTACTGAGATCTCCCTTTTTAGTAGACGAAATAGCATAACTCTTTGACTGCTATTTCTAAATTCGGTCTGTGGTAAGGCAATTCGTTGCTAAACCCTTATTGCTTAGTATTACTTATATATATATATATATATATATATATATATATATATATATATATATATATATATATATATATATATATATATATATATACACATAAATATACGACGAGCTTCTTTCAGTTTCCGTCTACCAAATCCACTCACAAGGCTTTGGTCTTGTGAGCTCCTTATCTCCTCAAAGACATACAGCATCTCGAAAGAGTCCAGAAGCTGGCTACCCGCATGGTTCATGGTCTCAAAAATTTGTCCTACGAAGAAAGGCTGAGGACGCTCGACCTTTATTCTCTTGAAAAACGCCGCCGCCGTGGTGATCTCATTCTCACCCACAACATCATAAGCGGAAAGTGTAACCTCTCGAAAGAGCTGTTCTTCACTCCTGCTCCAGAGCGTCGGCTGCGGGGTCATTCTGAAAAGCTCTACCTGCGACGATTTCATCTCAATCGAAGGAGAGGAGCTTTCTCTGTCCGGGTTGCGGATCCGTGGAACAAGCTGCCAGACGAGATGGTGAAGATGCCGACGACCGCTTTGTTCAAAGCCTCCCTTGGCCTCAAGTGGCCTGAACTCTTTACATGAACACCACCCTGTACTTAACTCCATGTCCCCCTACATGGCCTTGCTATTTGCTTTTGAGCCAAATTAACTAACTAACTAACTAACTAACACTTGCCCAAAGTACCACGTAGTGGGACTGAGCCCGGAACCATGTGGTTGGTAAGCAAGCTACTTACCACACACCCACTCCTATATATATATATATACATACATATGGGAGATATGTGCATGTGTGTGTGTGTGTGTGTGTGTGTGTGTGTGTGATGCTAGTTTCTTTTTGTGCTCAAGTGACAATAGATTAAGTACAAAGCTTTAAACAAAACATAAAATATTGGGGTCGATTTGTTCGGCTAAAACCTTTAAAGACGGTCCCCCAGGATATACCAGCGTACGGCCACTCTGTCATTCTATAAAACCTTTTCTGGTATCTTTTATCTTTTACTTGTTTCAGTCATTTGACTGCGGCTATACTGGGGCACCGCCTTGAGGGGTTTTTAGTCGAACAAGTTGACTCTAGGACATATAATTATTTGAAACCTAGTACTTATTCTATCGTTCTCTTTTGCCGAACCACTAGATTACGGGGACGTAATTACACCACCACGGGCTGTCAAGCAGTGGCGGGAGTAAAACACAGACACACACACATAGATATATAGAGAATCTTTGTGGTTTTCGTCGCTGTTTACAATTATCTTTAAAAAAATTTTTTTAATGTATCGTATAGATGTAATTTTTGACGCTGAATCCGAATTTGGTATTCATTTATTCCAGAAAAATTTTGAAAAAATGTTAGAGGTGCTCAAAGTTTGATAATTTTCAGAATTTTCAGCCAATCAGAAAACAGCGCGTTCGCTGCCTCTTCCTTCAACGATGGGGGAAGGGGGCATCGGCATGTCAAGACACTTAACTAGCTACAGTAAACAGGAAAACATGAAAACATTCGTGGTTGTTAGAAATAACGGTCAAAACATTAAAATAAACATGAGCTAAGCTAACATTAAAACATTCACGAGCAAATAGAATATTTAAAAACTACGAACAAACCAACAGGAATTGCTAGAAATAACAGTCAAAGAATTAAAATATACACGAGCAAAGTAAACAGTGAAAACAGTGAAAAACATTCGCGAGCAAATTGAATATTTAAAAGCTATGGACAAACCAACAGGAGTTGCTAGAAATAACAATCAAAACATTGCTAAAAACAGACATTTATAAGTTTTAAAAATTCAAGAACGAAAGTTTGCAATTACACTCTAGGATTTTATAAAATAAATTATCTTTCTCATGTAAATGTCAACAATGGATCGGTGTGTCCCACACTGGCGTTTGTTTCCACGCTTTAAAGATGCCCAGGTACTCTCAATTTGTTGATTACACTTAGTTTGGTGGTTACGTTCCTTGTGCGCATGCGCAGCATCTTTGGTTACTAAGAAAACAGTTCTTTGCCACAGTGATGTGTAAAATATTCGCTTTTGATTGGTTAAAATACCCAAATTTTGCAAATTTTAAAGGCTAATAACTTTTTAATTGTGGATTTGTAGAGAAAATGAATTTCATTTTCATAATTAGTATACAAAACTTAATCCATATACCAAATTTGAAAACAATTGGAACAAAATTGTAAAAACAGTGACGAAAACCACAAAGATCCTAGATAGATATACGACGAACTCCTTTCAGTTTTCGTCTACCAAATCCACTCATCAGGCTTTGGTCAGGCTTTGGTCGGCCCGTAAAAGACACTCGCACAAGCTGTTGCACAGTTGGACTGAACTCAAAGCGGCATGATTGGAAAGCAAGCTTCATAACCACACATCCACACCTGTGCTTAGTATTGGAACATTATTTTTCGGTTCCTTTTAAATCCTTCTATTTTATTGGTATGATTTGATAAAAAAAAAATTGGCGCTTTTTTCATTCTTATTGTTTCTATTAGGTATCGATTTATTCAAAATGCTGCACGCTCCTCATTCTTTACTTTCTTTCTATAATTGCGATGTTTGAGGTTATTTTACAATTGCTCATACACCCGAAAACAAAAGGAAAGTCGACCACGTGGTCCATTTATTTCAGTCTATATTGAAGCAAACGAAAGTGACGAGTTGTAAAATTAATATTATTTCAAAAATTGAGTGTCTCCTAATATGCTTCAGCTATTACAGAAAGCATAAGCGCTGTGGATCTAATCTTCACCTTAAATAAACCATTGCTGGATTTCTCAGCAAGAAAATACCTTACTTTACAAAACTGATAGGATCTTTTCGGTTTGAACGGCAGTTTTTTAAAATAATTTCCACGTAACTAAACACTTTTAAACTTCGTATACTGGTAGAATGTGTTTATAAAACATCTTTTTCTCTTGGCTTTATTGAGAAAATTCTATAGTTTGTAAGATATCTGTTGCTTTTTTTTCTTCAATTTCTGAAATTTCAACCAATCAATGACGTCCATTGCGGTAAAAAAAATATTCTGTGCCGTATGAAAATGTCCTTCGTTTAAGAAACAGATTGGGTTTATTTACATTTGTGAAGAAAAAAAGATACCCTTCCCCCACCCCTAACTCTAACCCTAACCCTAAAATAGATTGAAATGCAATAGATCGATACTAGGGTCATAATTATGGGTGACAATTTCATATGACACCGCTAGAAAAAACTGCCGTTCAAACCAAAAAGATCCAAGTGATATATTACGTTAAACTCTCCGATGAATAATTCTTGTAATGTTTTTCAGAAAGTGTTCAGTTATTCATTTATTGCATCCTGCAACACTATACTCGTCTCATGTTGCCTGCGTTACGAAATATTTTTTTTATATTTCGGTCACTTGGTTTCATTTTGCATCCTCTTAGCGACTGTTATTCTTTTAGTTGCTCGCCCTACATCTTTGTTCTTCGTCTGATGTGGTGTGCATTACAAGAGCAGTTTATAATTTGTCGTTTATCTTCTATTTTTTACTTGTTTCAGTCAATAGACTGCAGCTATGCTGGGACACCACCTTGAAGAGTTTTGGTCGAATAAATCGACCCCAGGATTTATCTTTTAATCCTAGTACTTATTCTATCGGTCTTTTTCTCCCGAACCGCTCAGTTACGGGAACGTAAACACACCAGTTGTCAAGCGGTCAGTGGGTGGGTTGTTGAGAAAAACACAGACACAAGGACATACACAAGTAGATATGTATGTGTGTATGTGTGTGTGTGTGTGTGTGTCTGTGTGTGTACAGTTTCGTCGCCCTGCGTACATCTCGAACAGTCACACTTGTCACCTTGTCTATAGAGTTCATATAGCTCCTCTTGGTAGCACTGCCAGACCAGGGCTTTCTGAAAGGTATACATCAGTGGTTCCCAAAGTCGGCGGTACTGCCTCCTTTGAGACAGTGAAAAAATACAAGTGGACGCTGAACAAAAGTGGGGGTGATAATGGGGTGACCAAAGGTGGGTGATGGATGTAAAAAAATCCCAAAATAATGGGTTAAGTGTTATTTATGATATACAGTTGTTTTGAATTTGCTGCAGAAAATGGTCTATGTTTGTGACGGTGAATTAGGATCGCTAGGAATGTGGCCTGGAGTCTAAGGAAGCAGCAGCCTGAAAAAAATTGAGAATCACTGATATACATAATAGCTTTAGTGCATGTCTGCGCTTTAGCAGCCATTGCCTGTCAAGCATGACTTCGTAGAGCGCTGGCAACAGATGGACCATCTGGCCAGTGGAATGCGTCCCTTCCAAGCAAAACTGATTGGCAGAACCAAAAGTGGATTGGCAGGACCAAAAATGTATCGGAAAAATATCTCTTACAGTATTTGTTCTAGTTCTTTACGTTCAGAGTTCAAATCCTGCCGAGGTCAATTTTGTCGTCCAACCCTCCGATAAAATGAAGTACCAGTCAAATACCGGGGTTGATGATACTGACTAACCACTCCCTCTCAAAATTACTAGCCTTGTGACTACATTAGAAATCTCATTATTATTAATTATTATTATTATTATTATTATTATTATTATTATTATTATTATTATTATCATTATTATAATTATCATTATTATCATTATTATTATTATTATTATTATTATTATTAAGGCGGCGAGCTTAGCGGTATTTCGTCTGCCGCTACTTTCTGAGTTCAAATTCTGTCGAGGCCGACCTTTGCCTTTCCTCCTTTTGGGATCGATTAAATAAGTACCAGTTAAGCACTGGGATCGATGTAATCGACTTAATCCCTTCTCCTAAATTTGAGGCATTGTGCTTCCGAGTAGAAAGGATTATTATTATTATTATTGTTATTATTATTATTATTATTATTATTATTATTATTATTATATTATTATTATTATTATTATTATTATTATCATTATCATTATTATTATTATTATTATCATTATCATTATTATTATTATTATTATTATTATTATTCCGGGATATGTAAGACGTTTTTTCGAACACGCTTCGTAAGTTATGCTTAAACTGTGTTTTTCACACTGTCTGTACAAATATATGTGATTAATTTTTCTTATAAACTGACAATAAGAAGACTAAGAATCTGTTGATAGGCTTTCGGTGGCTATTTCTGCCCCGTAAGGACCAGTATTTACTTATACATTTTAATTATCCATTGCATTGTGTAAAAAAAAGAAACATCGTCGTCATCATCATTATTATCATCGGTATTAGCAACCATGGAAGCGCTAAGGGGAAAAGCCATCCAACAACCAGCCCTCCCACAGAAGAAGACTCCCCCCTCATATCACTTACCCCCAACAACAGTAGCAGCGTAAGCAATGTGAAATTGTGCAAAATTCATGAAATTAGTTACAACAAAACAGCAGCAGGGACAAGGGTGTCAATGGTAGAAGTGGCGGAAGTAGTAGTGATGGTGGGGGTGGAGACAGCACAGGCTGCGACATTAAGACAGATAGTTGCAGAAACAAAAACGGCAATAATACCAGTAGCAGTCGCAGTGATAGCAGCACAGACGGTGGCAGCAGAACCAACAACAGTAATGGTAGAGAAGAAATTGAAGGCAGCAGTGGTAGCGGTGATGGTCGCAACAAAATAAGGGGCTGCAACCCCACCACCACAACAAACAACAACAGCAGCAGTAGCAATAAAATCAACACCAACGAGAACAATACCAATATTACCTACAACAACAACAAGAACACGTTCGCAGCAACAGCGGCCAGAACAAGACCACGTTACAGCATAGACCTCACGAACAAAAACAAAAAGTTGGCAGAAGCCTGGAAGCTTATCAATATTGAAGAAAGCTGGGCCAACTTAACCATATCAAAAGAGGCAACTGAAACAGTGGGAAAAAAACTGGTTCATTTCGGATGCATTTCAGCAGTCAAAGAAACCTTTTAATATCTGCACAAGCAGATATTAAAGCTGCCCTGAGATGTATCAGATATGATACCGAATACATAGCGAGGGGCAGACAATGCGACACCATTTCGGTGCTTTTGAAGTCAGAAACCCTCGCTATGAAGCACTCAGTGACCCTTTGAAAAACCAACACGGCCATTATGTACCAATGCCATATGGGGAAATGAATAGCGTATGTCTGCATTCCCAGGATTCCACCAGGACTTGACATTTGATGGCTTCTGAGATGCATAATCGAGAAAGGGTCAGATACCGTCCCGATAGAGGTGACAAAAACTGCCAGGGAGGACTGGTCCCGGGTGGATCTGGAGATACTTCTCCAGATCAGGCCCGAAAACTTCAAAAGAATCCAGGACCACATCCATCTCCAAAACGGGACGGTATTGCACATAATGACTGAGGGCAGAAGGCCGCCTTGTTTCGTTTGTGGAGAAACTACTCATTTGCGAGCTATCTGCTCTCAACTGACTGAAGGTACAAGGGGTCGAAGGTCGCCACTGCTGCCTACGCCGGGACAAGGACCACAACCAACACCAACACCGGCAACACCACCAGCAACAACAAACGAAACACTACCAAAGATATTAACTACCCTAGGGGCAACGAAGAAAGCTCTCCCACCCCCTCACACCAAAAAATATACATAAATAAAAATATAAACATACACACAGACACACAGTCACAGACCCTTCATCTTCCATTAGTAAAGATGAAGGAAAACCAAAAGACCCCCCCCCCCAAAAAAAAAAGAACCAAAAAAAGGCACAAAAGAAAAACACCACAAATCATAACAACACCCACAATAAAAAATACAGACACCACCCATGCAAACATCTCAATAACACCAACACAACCAAAGCCATCACTATCACTAGAATCCCCCAAACGCAAACAAGCTAAACAGACACAAGAACAAACACTCACACAAACATCAGGAACTGCAGATACCACACTCACAGTAAACACAGACACAACCAAAGCAATAAAGACCACTACCACTACAGTCAAGCAAACAAATAAAACAACACCAACACAAAACACCCAACTTCGTACTCATCAGAAAGGAGATCAAAACTCTTAATAGCCACCTCTCGGAACCCTATAAGATCTCCCGATCGGTCCGTCAAGGGCACCCTCTCTCCTCCCTTCTGAACGAATTGACTTTTGAGCCTTTACAGCAGAAGCTGGAGTTACTGAAGAGCATCTCACTCGAACCGAAGCGCGGAAGGGCTGTGTCGGTTTATTCGGTCGACATCACCGTGATGGTATCGGACACATCAGAAATTGAGGTGGTCGGCACATCATTGGAGAAATATGAAAAGTTGACAGGAGCAAAACTTAATCCGGAAAAGTCGGTGGGCTTGCAACTTGGCACCTGGAGAGGTAAGTCCATGCCGTCCAACAGCGTCGTTTGGCGCTCGACAGACGGACCGGTAAAGTTGCTTGGAGTTTGGTTCAGATCAGACCTGCAGGTGGATAAAAATTGGGACGAAGTGACGAGCAGGGTAGCCAGTCTCACACAGAAATAGACTGCAAGGAAGCTGTTACTGAAAGGTCGGGCAGCGGCGGTGAATGAATACATCGTATCCGTCATCTACTACCGCCTGACCGTCGTGCCTTGCCCCTGTTCACCCCACGCTAAGTTGAAGCGCCTTCTCTGCAAATTCTTGCTGAGGGGAAAGATTCCATTGGTGAGGAGGGCTATCTACTGCCAACATCCTCTATGCGGAGGGCTGGATATGCTGTGGCTAATGATGCACAGGCATGAGCTGAGGCTGCGGCATCTCCAGATATTCTGCATAAGTGGTGAACAGGTGTGATTGCTGTTTGTCAAACGGGCCTTTCTCCAGCTCGTCTCCCTGATAATAATAATAATAATAATAATTATTATTATTATTATTATTATTATTATTATTATTATTATTATTATTATTAGCAGAATCGTTAGCTCGCCGGGCAAAATGCTTAGCGGTATTTTGTCCATCATTACGTTCTGAGTTTAAATTCCACCAAAGTTGACTTTGCCTTTACCTTTCATCCTTTCGGAGTCAATTAGAATAAGTACCAGTTGAATACTGAAGTCCCTCACCCGAAATTACTAGTCTTGTGTCAAAATATTATTATATTATTATTATTATTATTATTATTATTATTATTATTATTATTATTATTATTATTATGTTTGACTTTTGCTTTGTATTTGTACAAGTTGTCTCCAAGTCTCATCCAGAGACCTCAAGAGGCAACAAGTTAGAATTTCATGCTGGTATTATGCCTAGGGTGTCATATATTTAGTTTTGCACATAGTATTGTTCCGGAGAATGTTTAAGAAAACATAAGAAAATTATGAGCTTGTTTTAAAATTTGAGATTACATAGACAGTATTTTATGTAAGATATGGGCAGTTCCCATGAGCACTATCTTTTGAATTTCTGCCATTTTGGGGTTTCCTGGTATCTGAGGTAGGGATCAGCCCCTTCTGCTACATTTCTAGGGCACCTACGACAACAGGTATTGTTTTGGTCTTGAGGTTCCACATTTTGCCAATTTCTATCTCAAGATCTTTATACTTGCTCAGTTTTTGGTAGATCTTGACCGATACATCTATGTCGATTTAGACAGTCATATCAATGAGAAGGTATGATTTTTGCCAGAAGTCTTTCAATATAATGTCTGGCCTATTCGCATCTATCTTTCTGTCAGTTTGAATGAAGTTCCAGAGGAGTGAGATGTGATAATTTTCAAGCACTGGAGGTGGTTTGTGTTCCCACCAGTTTTTATCATGGGGCAAGTCCAGGTTTTTTCAAATTACCCAGTGAATATATTCTGCTGCTCTATCATGCCTGTTGAGATACTCTATAGGCGCAAGAAGACTGCATATGGAGACAACGTGATCAATGGTTCCATTTTGTTGTTGACATACACGACATGTTGGGCTACTGCTGTTCTTTAATATGTTGGCCTGGTAGTTACTTGTATGTAAGCATTGATCTTGGGTTGCTATGATAAACCCTTCTGTATCTGATTTTAAGCCAGAAGACACTAATCATTGATGGGTCAGGGCTTTGTCAACATCAGCACTATTAGCTCTCTTTGGATATTTGCCATTCAGAGGCTGTTCTTGCCATTTATCAGTAAGAATATCTAAGGCCGCAGTTTTAGCACGGATTTTCATATGCTAGCTTTTTCTGAGCTTGTTTCTGGTATGTCTAATTCTAAAATTTGTTGTATTTGGAATTCACTTAGATATTCCTTTGCCTGTTTTGTTACTGAGTATGATGCTTTCTTGTTTCCATGCTTTGAGACAAGTTTTAACATCCAGTCATCAGAGATTTTCAGGCAGGTGTCTAGGCCAATTGTGGCAATCTTCATTGTTAATTCCAGTTGTAAAAGTCCACGGCCCCACTATTTTCGTGACAAATAAATTCGTTCTATATCTGCCTTAGGATGGTGCATTCTATGCATTGTCAACAATTTTCGTATTTTTCTGTCAAGATTACATATTTCGGTAATTGACTAGTTAATGATATTGAAACTTTAAGTCACGACTGATATGGCTAAAATATTGATCGCTTCGATCCTGTTTCTTGCATTCAGCTCTCTCTCTTGAGTATTGCCCTTACCCTACTATAACATCTTCTTCTGATCCTTTCCCTCATCACATGTTTGATTTTGCCCCCTCCAAATACCCCTAGGTATTTGTAGCTCTCCGCTGGTTCTAACTTCCCAACCACATGGTTTCCGGTTCAGTCCCATTGTATGGTATCTCGGGCAGTTATATTCTACTATAGGCCTGGGTCGCCCCAGGTTTCGTGAGTGGATTTGATAGACGAAAACTCTTTTCTTTATTCACCATTACGATTTTAAAATGAAGAGAGGACGAAACAAGGACAGACAAACAGACAGGGGTCGGGGAACGAATGAGGATGAACGTTAAAAATTACAAAAAAAAAATACGGATGAAGTAAAAGAATCGAATGCTTAACAATGATGAAGTGGAAGACGTGGTCAACCCCACAAACCACATTCTAACACTGAAGACTTTATTTTCCTTTTATATTCCCACTCAAACAGGTTCATTCACAAATTTGATAGACGAAAACTGAAAGAAGCCCGTTAAATATTCACACAGCGAATAGAGTGAGCAAGTTGTTTTAGCACATAAATCAACAATTCTTTCCTCAATGTTCAATCTCAAGAGTATTGCTATGTTTTATAATGAACACAACTTTAGATTTCTGAGGTACCACTATACTGATACAATCGAACATCAACTCTTCAGGGTTATATATAACATCCATTGGCTACTGTAACCTATATTATCAACAGTTAACACCTATTGCCAGTAGGTCTGTTTATATGATTACATTTGTATGTCATAAGTAAAACGAAATTTAAAAAATATAACATTAAATCACAATTCAAATCAACCGGTCAAGAAATTGGATGGGAAGGAAGAAAATTTGGAAAACAATCATAAAACGAGAAAATAAATCGGTAGATAATATTTTCTGTTTCCACAAGATATATAAATCATTTGGCTTGTTAATATACTGTGTTTTCTTTGAATTTTTTTCTTTCTCTCCATAGTAAGTAAGACGTGCCCTTTAAGATATTAATAACTTTATCTTTGACTCCATATCTGTTTGCATCCGTGCATGTGTGCATGTGTGGAATCATGGCCGCTGAATTTAATGGTGGCTGAAATTTAGCCTTTGTGTCGACATGTACTTTGATAGTTTCCTCCATCTACGTCACATTGTGATAATGGTGCGGAAAAATGTGCACAGTTTATCTTAGTGGCTGATGGAATAAATATCTGGTTTTAAAAAAAATAATAGTTTAAGAAAACAGACTATTAACCTATTAGCGCCCATCATCCTTTTTCTTAGGACCAGAAGGATAATCTATCATATTTCTGAAACACCTGTATTCTGCTTAGATATCAAGACTGAAGTGTCTTTCAAATATTGTAATAATGTTTTTTATATATTTAGTATCAGATAAAGTTGTATTAAAAAAAGATTATTGTTAATAAATCAAATAAAATTATTTGGGCACTAATGGGTTAAATTATTTAGATATCCTTTGGTGACAGAAAATATTATCTGATTTATTTTGTTTTATGTTTTATCTTTTTCTTTCTCTGCTCTTTCTCCTTTCTCTTATTTAGCGACCGGTTGGTTTGAATTGTGGTGCATTCTGTATCTTTTCATTATTTTGGCAGAATCGTTAGCACGCTGGACGAAATGCTAAGCGGTATTTCGTCTGCCGCTACGTTCCGAGTTCAAATTCCGCCGAGGTCGACTTTGCCTTTCACCCTTTCGGGTTCGATTAAATAAGTACCAGTTGTGCACTGGGGTCGATATAATCGACTTAATCCGTTTGTCTGTCCTTGTTTGTCCACTCTATGTTTAGCCCCTTGTGGGTAGTAAAGAAATAGGTATTTCGCCCATCATTATGTCCTAAATTCAAATTCCGCCGAGGTCCATTTTGCTTTTCATCCTTTCGGGTTCGGTAAATTAAGTACCAGTGAAACACTAGGGTCGATGTAATTGAATAGTCCCCTCCCCACAAATTTCAGGCCTTGTGCTCCAGTAGAAAGGGTTATTTTGGCAGAATCATTAGCATACTGGACGAAATGTTTAACGGTATTTCGCCCGTCGTTACGTTCTGAGTTCAAATTGCCTTTCATCCTTTCGGAGTCGATAAATTAAGTACCAATTGAGTTTTGGGGTCGATGTAATCAATTATCACCCTCCCCCGCAAATTTCAGGCATTGTGCCTATTGTAGAAAGGATTATTTTATTATTTTTTTATTTTATACTATATTTTATTTTATTTTATTTTATCTTACTTTTTTGCTTGTGATATGCAAATGTAATAATATAAACACACCTACCGACAATTGGTGGTATAATCTGTTGATAATACAAACTACAGCAGCAAATGGATTTTATATACATCTATGAAGAATCAACGTTCAATTGCATCAGAAATCTATAGTTGCATATCGATGAAAAATTGTAAAATTATGTAATAAAACAACTTGCTCACTCCATTCTCCTTGTGAATGATAATATAAATTCTGTGGATCTCAATAGATTTTAAGAAATATGATCTGTAAAACAATCGATTTCCGATTTCAAGTCCGATCTGATAACTTGTACCCGTTGACGAGTTTAAAATATTTAACTCCAGGGTTAACACCCGAATGAAATTAATGCGCGCGCGTGTGTCCACCACCACCACCACCACTGGACAACCATTATTAGTTTAAGTCTCCGTAACTCAGTGGTTCGGCAAAAGCGACCGATAGAATAAGTATCGGAGTTACATAAAAAAATCCTGGGGTCGATTTGCTCGAGCAAAAGGGCAAAAGCTCGTTCGATCTCGATTTTCAGTATGAATACGGACCGCGAAAGCGTGGCCCATCGATCCTTTCCGAGTGGCTGTGTGGTAAGTAGCTTGCTTACCAACCACATGGTTCTGGGTTCAGTCCCACTGCGTGGCACCTTGGGCAAGTGCCTTTAACTATAGCCTCGGGCCGACCAAAGCATTGTGAGTGGATTTGGTGGACGGAAACTGAAAAGAAGCCCGTCGTATACATGTATGTATGTATGTGTGTGTGTGTGTGTGTGTGTGTGTGTGCGTGCGTGGGTGTGTGCGTGTGTGCATGTGTGTGCGTGTGTGTATGTTTGTGTGTCTGTGTCTGTGCCCCCAACATCGCTTGACAACCGATGCTGGTGTGTTTACGTCCCCGTAACGTAGCGGTTCGGCAAAAGAGACCGATAGAGTAAGTACTAGGCTTACAAAGAACAAGTCCTGGGGTCGATTTGCTCGACTAAAGGCGATGCTCCAGCATGGCCGCAGTCAAATGACTGAAACAAGTAAAAGAGTAAAAGAGAAAGAGTGAAGCAACGTCCCAGCATGGCCGCAGTCTAACAACTAAAACAAATAAACGAGAAAACGATAAGATTTTTTTTTATTTTTCAACTGAATAATTTCTTCCTTTTTTTGTCATATCCCTCTAAAATTTTCGTTGTATTCCATCATTTCTCTTATCCACTCGCAGCATTTGTTTTATGTATTTATTAAGCGAAAAGATCCGACTTCTGTTGAAAAACTGTACTACCACTTAGCGGAAGTAACGCTTGATAACCCCCAACCCACTCCTCGAACTGATATTTGTTGGATTATACCCAAGGGCTGATTTTAGTATTACGACTAAACGAAACATCAGTTACACAGTTCCTTGATTATTTTCTCCCCCTAGGTTTATAAGACTTTGCAATATTACGCACTTTAATCACACATATCAGCAAGTCAACTAGCGTTACAGATTAACCAGTCATAAACTTACGAAATTATGAGAAATACGATATGCTTTGTAAATAAATTTTGAATATATAACTGCTTTTGTAAAAGAAATAAATGCTAGAAAGGAATTCCTTCAATAAAAAGATTAAGTTTCAGACAGAAGGAAGGGAGGGAAAGAGCGAACACATACTCAGACTCCAGACGGTGGTGACTGAATTATTAGGAAGATTGCAACCCTCTAGATATTCCAACTGTTCTTAGGTGGTATATTTAATTCATCATCCAGATAGAAAGTCCTCAGTTTACAAACACACAAGTTAAATATGCAGTCTTGAGATAATTATTTCCTTATTTCTTTTTACTGACAGTCCAGTCAACGCGGCTTCGAAAAGACTCACGGTTGCTGTCATTAAGACGTTTGCAGGTGTGGCTGTGTAGTAGCACCCACTACACTTTCGGAGTGGTTGACGTTAGGAAGGGCATGCATCTGTAGAATCTCTGCCAGATCGGATTGGAGCCTGGTGCAGCCATCTGGCTCGCCAGTCCTCAGTCAAACCGTCCAACCCATGCCAACATGGAAAGCGGACGTTAAACAATGATGATGATGATGATGATGATGATGATGATGATGATGATGATGATGATAGATGTATATGTACAGATGTGTTTCAACTTTTGGCACGAGGCCAACAAATTTAAAGGAGAAGCAAGACGATTACAACGATCCTTCGTACTTGACAAGTTCTCTATTTCACAGAACGCGAAAGGGTGAAAGGTAGAGTCGAACTCGGCGGAATTTGAACTCGGAACGTAAACAACTATAGGCGCAGGAGTGGCTGTGTGGTAAGTAGCTTGCTAACCAACCACATGGTTCCGGGTTCAGTCCCACTGCGTGGCATCTTGGGCAAGTGTCTTCTGCTATAGCCTCGGGCCGACCAATGCCTTGTGAGTGGATTTGGTAGACAGAAACTGAAAGAAGCCTGTTGTATATATATATGTATGTGTGTTTGTGTGTTTGTCCCCCTAGCATTGCTTGACAACCGATGCTGGTGTGTTCCCGTCACTTAGCGGTTCGGCAAAAGAGACCGATAGAATAAGTACTGGGCTTACAAAGAATAAGTCCCAGGGGTCGATTTGGTCGACTAAAGGCGGTGCTCCAGCATGGCCGCAGTCAAATGACTGAAACTAGTAAAAGAGTAAAAGAGTAACTAGAAGAAATACCGTTAACAGAGAATAAAATCATCATTGGTAGCTTGAAAAGTAGAATTAATATAACCGAGTCATGCAAAGAATGTAGGATCAGTAGCACGAGAGAGCTTGGTACGGAAGATGAACCTGTGCATGAAAAATAGCGAGAACCGAAAAAAAAAAAAAAAAAAAAAAAAGAAAAGAAAAGGAGAAAAAAAGCAACTGGGGCGATGAGAAGCGTAAATAACAACAATGATGAGTGTTAAATATGCAATATATTTTAATAGACGCTAAACTAAATATGAGCCATCAACCGTCTCTAACACTCGCGAAAACATTGCGACGATAATTTTCAAGTAGAAAAGAGACGAATCTCTCTCCTTCTCTCTCTTCCTCTCTGTCTTCCTCCC